>NW_009649168.1:1145663-1150612 GCF_000708025.1 Charadrius vociferus | reverse complement strand
CCGGGCGGCCGGAGGTTCACAAAACAAATACTGGCTACTGGTCGCTTTGCAAAGTCTGCAAGCAGCCACAAATTAAGTCAATTTTATTTTGAGTACTACAAGCAAAATAAACACACATGAGCATTCCCAGACCTTTCTTTTTTCCCCCCTTTCTTTTTAGTTTTAGTCTCACAGTCTCCAATTTCGTAGAACAAGGACAGACTGCAGGAAGAGTAAGAGACACTGAGCTGAGGGCTGCCACTTAATTACTGCTAGTTTAATGACGGGGACAGAGGGAGAAGTGAAACCCCAGGGCTCCATTGCACTCCTCATTAGGAGGGGTCAGAGTGCTGAGGAACTGCCCCAGCCAAGGGCCCTCCCACCGAGCAGGGACCAAAATAACTTGGTATGTGAGAAAAAAGTGAAAAACACCCAACGGGAAGTGAGTTTCAGCCGCGGTGAAGCTCTGCTCTGGCGCTGTGCAGGGAGCGGGGATGGCGATGGCCGCAGCTCCCGGGGTCGGCAGGGGTCCGAAGGCGGCCTTTGCCAGGGCTGCAGCTGCTCCCAGTGCGCCTGAAAACCCAGCCATGCAGCGGCGTGTCCCATCCGCAGCGGCCCGTCCCGTCCGCAGCGGCCCGGCTATGCCCGAAGCTTTTGTGGAACCGTCGCTGTTGAAACCGAACACCGAGCACTGTGGCCCGGTGCTGGGACTGGTGCTCACCGCTGTCAAAGTTCCGTAAAGAATTGTCTCTCTGATGCCCCTCTTTGAACAGTCCTACGGCCTCCAGACGTTCTCTCCAAACATTCTCGGTGCCAGGCACTCAGATGCTGGGCAAGGTGTGCTGGGGCGATGCTGTTGGGAATGTCAGCAGCAGCTCCTGGCCTCCCAGAAAAGCTTTTGCCTTCTCTGCTCTGGGCACAGAGCTGCCTTTTCCACCAAATCAGGAGCATCGTCCCTGACAAAACTATTGCTGGGATGAAATGGGATGAAATGCTAATGATGGAATGCTACTCACAGGTAGGCAAATCACAAAAAAAAAAAAAAAAAGTCAGTGAGGATGAAAAGCACTGAGGTTTTGTAGTGTTTTAAGAAATAGATAAATGTGCTCTGTAGTTATCTTAAGAAAAAAACCCAAACAACTAAGAAATGAAATTAAACTCAATACTGATGTTGAACGCGTGTGTGTGTGTGTGTGTGTGTCACAGCTGCCATATTAAGGTCGGCTATGTGTCCCTGCCTTTTACAGCTGTGCAGCACTTATTCCACAGGAAGGTTGTGTGCAAATGCGAACAAGACTCACACACTCTACATGGATGCCAGGAGCCAGAGGGAGGGAACGACAGACTGTGGTATTTGGATTCCAGATCACAAATCACTTAACTCCCTGCAGCCTCACTGAAGCCATTAGGATGCTGGAACCGGCAGCCAGGGCAGGCGCAGGGGCACACGGGATATTCAGTATTCCTGGATCACTCGGTGGTCACCTCCGATGGTGACAGCATCGGCTGCTCCAAAGGGTGACTCAGCGGTGACAGACGCGGGTTTCTGGGCACGTGGGTGATGAGCTGACCTGTGCCCACTGTGGGCTCAGCAGAAACTCTCTAGCAGGAGCAGTTTTGTGTCCTTTGTTTTAAATTTTATTCTATTTCTTTCAAAACTTTTTATTTACGCATAATTCTTGAGTAGCCTGTAAAGAGTATGTAATCACATATACCCAATCCCATACATATGTCAACCCTGCTTCAGTCTTTAGTCCAAGTGTCCTCAGTCCAGATACTTTTGTCTTCTCTTATATCATAAGGGAATAAACTAGACAGCAAATTATAGCTCATTTGAGAAAAGTATAGCCCCGTTCCTTAAGATCCTTATCTCAGTTCTCTATTTGTTCTTCATTTTTTCTGCTTCTGTTACTTGCCCTCTTAATCGTCTCTCTAATCTAGCAGTCCTAGACTTCTCATTCTCATTTTGCTAGAGGTTTTCTCCCCCGGGGCCCTGATCATTCTTCCTGCCATTAAGATTATATATGTCAGTACAGTTGTGCACTTACTTAAATGCCGGGTCAGGGATCTAATTTCTAGTTATAATGCATCATGCAAGGATGACCTCCCTGGGACCAGAAACTCTCTTTGTCATTTATATGGAGTCACAGCTCCTAGATGCACAAAACCCATCGCTGTACTCTCTTTGATCCCTGCTCACACAGCTGCTGCCGGGGCGTACGGGGCTGGGGTGTGCGGCACGGGCAGGGGCCATCGGGTCCCGCTGACCTCCAGCACGCCGTGCTCGGGGTTCCCAGCTTATGTCAGCTTCAGCGTGGCGGGACCCCGCGGCGGTCAGGCTGTCGGGTGGTGCCTGTCCTCTCTGTGGGAGCAGCACCCGGCGCCGCCGGTGCTGCCCATTGCTCCTCTGCCCTCCGGGAGAACACAGTGCTGAGATGCTTCATCTTGGACCAACAATCTCATGGTGAATGTGAATGCACTCAGCACTTGGGCACTTGGGAAGAAGTGGTTTTTTCCCTTCACGCTGGTGGGTTTTTTAATATGTCTCCACAGCAAAAAAAAAATCTAGCCTTAATTTTGGGAAAAAAAAGGTAATGTAGCCTCCTTTTTTGCTGGGCTGAGCATGACCCCAAAATCAGGGTTGCCAAGAGGCCAGTGCCATGGGTGAGCCTGGGAGAAGTGGAGTTTGGCTCTTCTTTGCAGATGCACGGGCTTAGAAAATGTGGATCTTTGTCCAAGTGCCAGAGGCATTCCCGTAGCTCTGCTCGGCTTACAAACCCCTGCAGTCAGCCTTCAGCTGTAATGCTACCCGAATGTTCAGTAAATGTTGTGCTTTTTTTCCCCAGGACTTTTCTCAAAGATAATTTGTAATTATATTTTACAGCTTTATACACATATATATATTTTAAGACAGTGTGTTAGTCATGCAAATATAATTATGTATCTTATGTTCCCATGTAATTTGTAATTAAAACCAAGGAATTTAAGGCACATGTATTTAAAAAGTCCAGTGTAGGCTTCTATTAAAAATGCAGTTCATTAAAGCTAATAAAGTACCTTAGAATGGGTCAAGGCAAATCCAGAGGATGTTCCGTTGCCGTGGGAACAGCCGGCACCAAAGCCAAGTGCAGACACGGTAACCTGCAGCATCAGAAATAACAGGCAAAAATACGATGAGGAGAGAAAGACCCTCAAGCCCAGAGTGGCAGATTCCCATCTCCTCCTGCCTGTGGGTGCCGGGCAAGCCGAGACCCCCACGGTCCTTCCTGGGGCTGGAGGAGCCGTCGGGATCCCGGCCCTGCCGCGGGCTCGGGGTGGGGAGGGGGTTACGGTGCTGCACCCCCGCGGGCATCCTGTGGGGAGCGGGGTGCGTGGCAGCCAGGAGGGGCTGCGGGTGCGGGACATGGTCTGTTTGCCCGGGCAGCAGTGCCGGAGCAACTGCCGGACCCCAGACAGGCACAGAGACGTCCCACAGTAAATCAGTGACTGGGAAATGTGACCCAGCCATCAAATTCACATATGTAAATACTTTCTGGATTGTAAATTACTTCCAAAGTGGAAGACTTTCTCCTAATCTCCCGTTAGCAACTGCACATCCCTCTCCATTTCAAATTGCCTCAGAAGATGAGGGTTTCTTGGCTGCCATGAGGGACAGAGTGGAAGAGCAGTAATTTTTTAATTAAGTGAGTTTGCTGGCGTTACTCTTGGATAGCTTACATAAATGAGGGAGGATTTTGCTCATTGCGCTGCTGATTTCCTGCGATGCTTGGGACCACGCTGCCTGCCCCTCTGGCCCCTTGGCCCCGGACCATGGACACCCCACCGAGTCTCCCCCTCCCAGCCCCGGCAGCCCTGCTCTCTGCGCCAGCCCAGCGGGGGCTCTGGTCCCTCAGGACTGGTCCCATTTCACAGGACCCCCAGCCAGCCGCGCACTGCACAGCACCGCACAGTGCAAACCCCCCTGAGCACGTCTGCTCCGAAGGCTGCTCCGCGGTCTGGATACAGCCCCTGCCCGCTGGAGGTGCATTAATGCAGTTTTTCTAGGACATAACAGTTACAGAAGACAGGAGGACCTTTCTGCCTGTTGCGTAACCTCGCCTTTATCTAATGAACCTCTAATTGCTGCACGCTGTGTGTGTTCTGCAGGGCTGCTGAGCCGCTCTGCCTGTCCCCCTCTGATGGGGCTGGTCCTTCCGTGGGGATGCGTCGCCCCAGCCTGTGTGCCCTGAGCGCAGAGGGAGTTTTCCCCTCCTTCCCAGAGCCAGCGGGGTCCCGCACCAGGGCCAAGCTGCAGCCCTGGGGCAGTGGAGGCGGAGGGGTCCCCTCCCGGGCTGGGCGGCGAGGCCGGAGCACCCACGGCCCCGTGGGACGGCCAAGCGCTGTCCTGGGAGTGGGGACGCAGCTGCCTCAGGCTCCCGTGTGCACACAGCCGCTCCCGCGCGGTGCCCAGCGCCCCAAGCCTCCGTGCGCTTCGCAAACCCATCAGGGGATGAACCGGCAGAAACCGCACATCTCTGTAGACTCCTACATGAGTCGGGTTGTGGATTCCCGCTGTGCCCTGCCCGGCCCCAAGGAAGGGCAGCGCGTCCCCCTCCTGCAGCCTCAACAGGAAAACCTCCCCGAGCCCCTCAGTGGCGTCCTGCAATGGCCGAGGTCATTTCTATTCCAGATAAATGGGCCAGTGGTGGCGTGGGAGAGGGTCCTTCCAAGCTCACCCCTCCAAGGCAATGCCTTCAGCAAGGGCTGTGCCACCACTGGGGTTCCTGGATGCTGCTGCACTGAGGGGTCATCTAATGTCTTTCTGCCGAGCACTGGTATTCAAAAGCCTTCACAGCAACATCTGCCCCGCAGTGCTCACGGCCACTGCAGCGAGTCGCGAAATACCTTAACTCAGAGCTGTCCCACAGACGCCACTGCGTGACACTGGCTGTGCCGGATGGGAGCGGCGGGGGAGACGGCTTGTGTGGATT
>NW_009649168.1:1141999-1145631 GCF_000708025.1 Charadrius vociferus | reverse complement strand
GGGGCGGATGAGCTGTCTCGGGCTCGCGGCGGAGGGTGATGGTGCTGGGGGCCTCAGTAGGTGAGGCTGGCGCCGCCGGCCCCGCACACCCCGACCCGAGGGGGCGAACTGCTCCTGGCTGTGCCCCACACCAGATTTCTTCTCATGAGCAAGCAAAGATGTCAAAAATGCCAAAGGAGGTCTTCATTATTGTCTGTCATAAATTCACGGTGCTTAAAAATCTGGCTCCTTTCTGAAACCTGGAATGTTTCTGGTGTGCGCAAACGATCAGCAAAAAAATAAGATGTTTTCCACAGCAGACAGTCCCAGCAGAAATAGGTATTTGTGCTGCCAGAAGCCGGATCATCAGATATGTCAGCAGCAAACATCATTCAGGGCAAGCAAAGGTTGGCTAGTGATTGGATTTAAAAAGGATTTCTTTAGCCAGAGGAAGAATTAAAATGTGAGAATTAAAATCTGAAATGCCTTCCTTCCCACCCCGAACGATGCCTCTCTGCCCAGGGACAGTGCAGGGACAGCGCTCTGTGCTGAGACGTTGGGCCCCGGAGGGCACGAGGAGCTCTTGGCTGCATCTCTGCCCCGTGACAAGCGGAGGGTCTGGGGGCAGCAGCGCGATGCCGGGCACGGCCCACACCCCGGGGGCGCTCACCTCTGCGTCCGGGTCCGATGCCGAAGGCCCCGGCAGATTTCATTTGTTTGGCCCAGAGCGAGAGTTCCCGGCAGCAGGAACGGAGTTGATGCAATTAAAATAATTATTTCCTAAAATTGCATGTTTCATGAAGCCTGTGAAAGTGGCTCTTGCGATGAAGGGAAAACCAGAAGAGCCGGCGATGCAAATCAGTGGCATGCAGTCGCCTGGTTCGCGTGCACGGAGCTGAACATCACACGGGGATACTGCACAGTCAACACACGGCATGACGACACCACGCCCCAGCTCTGTCAGATTTCATGGGATTTATCCATACTGGTGTCTTTTCATTAAATTATATTTCTTTCTTCATGTGTTCTATGACAAGCTGAACATTTCCATTTCTGAGGCAAGCTTGGATCGGGAATGGAGGGAAGCAGGAGATGGCAGATGACACTGACATCAGAGGTGGCTCAGTTGGGGAAAACCACTCTTCATTTAAAACCCCGCTTTCCTGAAAAACTGCAGTCGGGGAAGAATTGACAATTTAGAACAAAGCTGTGAGGAGCGATCTTCTGCAGGAGCCAGTGACAAAGCACAGCTCTGGTCTGCGGTCTGTGTGTTTGGCTGCTAGAGTCCTCCAGGTTGCAACGCTTGAAGCAATTTTAGGTTAAAAGGGAATGAAAACTAAAAGACGAGGAGGACTGTAGAAGTCAAAGGCTGGAGTCCAACCCCTGGGAAGGAACGGCTACCTGGAACTCAGAGACTGGTTTTCCGTTGCTAATTAATCGATGCACTAACATTTGTTTCTTTGTTCTCATTTCGCACGGTCTAATTACATATTAAAGATCTCACGTCCCCACTCAGAGCTCACATCTCTGCCCCACAGCTCCTGCCCCGTCCCCGCGGGAGCCCACCCAGCGCATCGCTGGCCCATGGGCTCCTGCTGCTGTCGTCGCCACTGCTGGGCGGGGGGATCGGTCCCGCTGGGGTGAGGGGGTACCCCTGCCCTGCCCCCCTCGGTGCCCCCCGACCCCCCCCGCAGAGCTCTCCCCCCGCAGCAGCACTTTATCTGGGCTCGCTCGTAGCCCTGGTCCTCCTCTGCCAGCCCGGGGCAGCTCACCTGAAAAGCGCCGCTGCTCTAAATCAACGCTAAAATGTCTCTGCAGCCACACAAAGTTTATAGCTGGAATAAAGACCTCTTAAGCCTCTGAGCACTGCTTCTGGGCCAGGGATGCAGAACGAAGCCGGCTGCTGTGGGTGACCGGTGGATCGACGGGATGGCGGAGTGCCCTCTGGGAGCAGAGACGGGGACGCAGCAGGACACGCGTGTCCACGGGCTCTCGCGGGTGGGTCTGGGGAAAGACCCTGCCGCATCACCGGCACCGCACACCCACCCATGCCACAGCGGGTGCCGTAGTGCTGCACCTCGGCCCAAAATCTGCCCCTGTAGCACGATGGGCGGCTCAGCTCGCTGCACCTCTGCAGCAGACGTCTGGGCTCCTCGGATGGACGCTCCTCCGGGGGCTTTGCCTCGTGTATGTAATCAGACTTTTCATTTTTCTTTGCCTGAGCAATTCCACGGAAGTGCTAATCTTTGCATCATTTTCATTTACAAGGGTTGGTAGGTAATTTTGGACAAATCCATTTAACTGAGCAATTAGTGAGTCAATAATGCACTTCTGTATTTTATTAGAAACAGAAAAATTGGTAATTTCTGTTTGTTTTGACCCTACCTGTGTAGTAACAGCAGCAATTTTCTGTAATAATCACAGTTACCATGGTTATATCTCCCTCCACTCTGTCAGACACCTGCAGCAGAGAGACACGGTCTCTGCACGGGCACAGACAGGGGTGCTGTGCTGGGGGACAGAGGCTCCGGACCCCACGGCGCCCCACGTCCCCCTGCCACCGCAGCGCCAGTGCAGCCGTGGGACCCCCCGGGCAGAGCAGGGCACCCGCTCCTGCCTGCACCGCTCGTCCTTCCTCGCTGGCCGACGGGAGGGTGAGGGGGGCTGCAGACCCCAAACTCAGCCGGGAGTGAGGGAGTTGGGGGCAAAGAGACAAACAAAACTTCATCTCGTGTTTCTTGGAGCTGGCACACGATGCCCGAGCTGCAGCCAGTGCTGGGCCAAAGCAGCGGGGAGGGAGACCCAAGCCCTCCGTTGCACAGGGAGAATCACTGCATCCCTCAGCATTTTTGCCTCAGGAGGATGTATTAGGTAGAAAATTCGGATCTATTCCAGAAAGGCTCTGGGGAGCTGGTTTTCAGAGAGGAAAGAAATTAAAGAACTGCTTAGCTGAATAGCTGAGCTAGTATTTTTCTGTCCTCAGGAAACATCTTTCATCATAATAGCATTAGTAATAATAACACCCCAAAGAAAATCCTAGTGAAATCATGTAGACTACAGGATGCGTGAAATCCCTGGGATGGTGTGAGCTGCCTGCGTGGGTCTCCGTTGTGTCAGCGATATCCTTGTTGGCTGCAGACAGATATGTTACCGCAAACGGGAGCAGAGCACGCAGAGTAATCCATCTTGATCAAAGCACTGAAATAACTGCAAACTCTGTTAGTAAATGAAACTGTCCAGAAAATAACGAAACTTTGTGTGTGTCACAAACTACAGCTCCTCTGACAGGGTAGTGAGCTCCGAATTTGAAGACTTTATTTTCAGTCTGCCTGTCAGGAGGAAAGGCAGGAGGGGACACTGGGGAGGACGAGAGGAGCACCTGCGGCAGCTGGGCTGGCGGGTCAGGTGGGGAGCCGGCTCTGCAGGGACCCCGTAACTCCGCAGAATCCACCTTTTTAGAAGGAATTTCAGTTTCTGTCCCTTCCTTTGAGCTGCGGCACACCTCCACCAAGGCAGCACATGCGACGATGAGAGCGCAGAGAGGGTGTGAGTGTGGTGGGGGGTTTGGGGGGCCGGCGGAGGGGGTGCGAGGGAGAAGGGGCAGAGGGGCAGGATCCAGCTTTGGCGTTTGGGGAGGAGAAGTGGGGCTGGGG
>NW_009649168.1:1132917-1140735 GCF_000708025.1 Charadrius vociferus | reverse complement strand
GAGCTGCTGCACTCCTCCACCAAGGCAGCACATGCGACGATGAGAGCGCAGAGAGGGTGTGAGCGTGGTGGGGGGTTTGGGGGGCCGGCGGAGGGGGTGCGAGGGAGAAGGGGCAGAGGGGCAGGATCCAGCTTTGGCGTTTGGGGAGCAGAAGTGGGGCTGGGGTAAGTGGGGACAAGCTGAACACAGCCGAACACAGCTGTGGCCCGATGTGGTCACCTCAAGTCTCTCATCATCATCTCCGCCGAGCAGAAATGGCCATGGACGAGAGGACCCCCAGGGACGGTCCCCCAGCCAGGCTGAGCACCCCCGGTTGGACCTGCCAGGGCAGGGCTTTGCAGCACAGCAGGCGAGGGTCATGCCTGCGGATGGACGAGCATCCCAGGAAAGCCTCCCCCAGCCCCTGGTGGCTCCCATCCCTGCAGACCCCCCACAGTGCCCACACTCCCAGGCCCTCCTGTCCCCACAGGACTGCCGTGTAGATCCACGAGCTCACTGACAATGGGAAAATCAGAAATAGCACGGAGCTGTGATTGAGCGCACATTTTTAAATCCCTGTTATTAGCCGGAAGATCCCACTTTCAGAGGAAGGAGACCATCTCCGTTTCAGAAGGCAACAGCCGGCTGACCCCAGTCTCAGCACATCTGGCCAGATGTCAGCAGCGCTCCACAGAGGTGAATTTAGCTCCAGCCCAACCCACACTGACACGAAGGCCTGAGCTCTCCCTCTCTGCAGCAAAGCTCCAAGCAAACATTTCTGGTGAGTTTGGTTTTAGCTTATTCTCTATTTTCATTAGAAAGTGCGAAGGACCGTAAGCAAACTGCTGCCGTTGTGTGTCCCTCGTAGCGCTTCTGAGATCATCTCAAGCTCCAGTGTCCTCCTACTTCCGCTGCGAAGTCCTGGGGAGAATGCTTTGTTGCCTCCCAATTCATGTGTGATGAGTTAGACCTCAACCAGATGTTACGTGGGCAGAAATACCTATTTGAAGTTAAAAGCCTGTGATTATACTTGCCAACCAGCCATTAAGAAAGTGTTAAATGGAGAAATTATCCCCCCCTTTTTGTTTCAATACAATAGCATCTTTATAACACACTTGTTTAAGTTGCCTACTTTTAATTTTAGTACCCTTGTTTCTAATACTATGTGCAGAACCGTTTCACTTTATCAATAGCTACTGTGTGCTGGAAAAGTCAGGGAGGAAAAAAAAGCCAATAGCCTTGAGAATTAGACAAAAGGGGAAAAATTAGCCAGAAGATCTTGCTTCCTCTTTCCTACTGTTAGCATAACTTCTCGATTTACTTTATCAGATTGCCTTCCAAAGAGAAGTATTTTTCAAGAGGAGCCGAGATGAAAGGGATTATTACTTACAGAGACTCTTCTTTAAAGAGATAAAATATTTGGCAATTAAAGCACAAGGAGCTGCAGACTTACAAGGAAAGCAGAGACTTCACTGGAGCAGCCACATTAGCATATTTTCCACTAACCCCTCATTAGGGGAAACGATAACACCGCTGCGAAGTGCGGCTGCTGTGCAGGGCCGGGGCACGGGGCCGCGAGCCATCTGGTGCTGCAGCACACAGCCCCGGGGCAGGGGGACACGGGAAAGGGACAGCCCTGGTCCCAGAGCCACCTCCATCAGGCGGCTGAATGGGAGCAGGCGCTTGGCAAGAGGGGTTTTACCAACCTTCTGTGGTGGGGAGGGTCTGGCTGTCCACAGCGGCTGCAGGTAACCTGTCCTGGGCTGAACTGGAACACGGTGGAGTATCTGCCACCGGTGACCTCGAAGTGAAGGCTGAACTTTCCTGAAGGTCTGTTAGTTCTGAGGGAACGGCGGGAGGGCAGAGAGCTGGGCACCCTGGGGCTGGGGTCGCACGGAGGAACCGCCAGCAGCCACAAAAGCCACAAAAAACCCCATTTCCACAGGGGTCAGAGGGGCAAGCAGGGGGACTCGGCTGTCCCACAGGGCAGGGTAGCGGGTGGGGCTGGCGGGGGCAATTAACACCTATTAGGGCACTCGGAGCCCTAACAATCCCACCAGCTGTGGCACAACCTTTGCTTTCTCCTAGTGGGGTTGATAAATATTTAAACAAGGAAAAAGGAAATCGGTAAGCCATAGCAGGAGATGAGCTCCGTGCTTGCAAGCAGCAAAGCCTGCGTGGTGCCCGGCGGGGGTGGCCGGGGGGATCGGGGCAGGAGCCCACAGCAGACCGGGGAGCAGGTGCGCGTTTCCACCCCATGGTAAATATGAACACCTGTCCCCAAATCGCTGCTGCTTCCGTGACAAACCCTCTCGTCCGTGGGTTATTATGCAGCAGAGCCGCTCAGATAGGCTTCCTCTGAGGTCTCTGACTCCGCACAGCCCTCTGTTAATCCGGGTGATGGCAGAGACTCATGTCCAGCAGGACGAGAAGGTGCCGAGCGGGGCCGACCCCATCCCAGAGGCAGCGCAGCGACGAGCTGCGGGGACAACATGTGCCCACGGTCCTGTCACTGCACCCCCGGGGCAGCGCCTGTGTGGGAACCGGGGGCTCACTGGGGTTTGCGCGGCCGCTCTTCGCCCATGCTGCCTTCAGCCAGCTCAGAGTAGAACCGCCTTTAATGATCAGACGTTGGGTTTTTGTCTAAGTGTTTGTCACCAAATGAAGATAATGCTGTTCTGCTTTACGAGGGTTATTCCAAGGATTAATTAGTTGATGTTCCTTGAAGTACTTTGAAGATGTGGAGTGCCAGATAAGTGCTGCGCTCTGTAAGCCGATCAGGCACTGCAGTTATTTTTCCATTTTGCTTCTCATTCCCGAAGTGTTTGTACAAAACAAATTCCACATGAGCACGTGGTTACTGGAGGAGCGTGTCACGTTGGGGCTTTGTGCGGCGGCAGCATACGCCGCTGCCCACCCTCGCACCTGCCATTCCTGTGTTAGTGAACACGTCCCAGGGGAGAAATGTTGGATCCTCCCAGCGCTCACAGGGGCACCGCCGCACTCCCGCTTCCCCACACCAGTCCACACGTCCCCACTGGCACAGGCGGCAGCAGTCACCCCGAGCAGGCGGCAGCGTTTAGGGGTGCAGCAAGAGACGCCCCATCACTGCTTGCAGGGAGGCGAGCTGGAGGGGACTGCACCTCTCGGGCAGCCCCTGTAGGGAGAAATCTGTTTTCCCCCCATTCCATGAGCAGTTTTCTGGCAGCGAGTGAATTGCAGGGTCTCAGCTCTCATAGAAGGAACACACGTGTCATTTCAGACAAGCTGAGTTTCACATCTGCTCCTGGCTGTCCCCTGCAGCCAGGGCTCCCGCGGGGACCTTGAACGGCACAGGCCAGCGGACCGGCGACGCGGGCTTCGTGCCCCTCTGGCCACGGCAAGACAAAGCCTAGTGAGCCAGATTTTCTGAAGAGGTTAAAATACTTGATGAACACGTGATGCTCAGCACAAGCAGGACTCTGGCAAGTGCTGCCAGCGGCTCTACCCCCGTCCCGCTCATGCCCAGATGAGCACCGGTGTCTCAGGGGAGTGAGTGTCAGATTTTGCAGGACTTGTTTCAGGTTAGAAGATGGATTCTGGTGCAGAATCATTACTGCCCCATCAATTTTAATTCAAGCTAGGGAAATCATTGGCATAATTATTTACAACTGTGCAATTTCTGAAAATTATATTTCTGTTACTGTAGTTATTGATCTTGAAAAGGGCTATAAATTAACTTGACAGTTCACATAGTCCTTCACACTTGGATAATTTCTCTGCTTGACTTGCACTGTGTGTTGAACTTTCAGCACCATCCAATTACAGTCATTCAAAGTGTGTATTTAAACATTTTTCTTATGCAACCGAAAGATATTTTAATTATAATACAGAAGAACTTGAAACAAATACCAAGTCACCTCCCCATTGCAGGACAGCTTGCCTCGAGGTGAGCATGAGGGGATGGCAAATGGCTTTCTGGCAACGTGGAGGTGGCATGGCCATGCTGCAGCTCCGGGAGGGCAGGTGGCCCTGGGAGACCCACAGTAGCCCCGGAGTGGGGCCCTGAGCTGGCACCTGCAGGATGCGACCCTTGCCTGGCCAGACCAGCTCACGGCTTCACGTGCTCAGCATTTGTCCCCAGAATTGGTCTCTGATGGGAAAAAAGGATGCTTAATGACACATAAGTGCCCTGTAATTCATCCTCTGTGCTCTCGGGACACTGTGACAGGAACAAATCAGCAAATCTGGGTTTCTGGGAGGCCCACAGCATCTCTGGCCAGAAATGGGCCAAATCCTGCACCCTCCAGGGGTGTGGTGCAAGTGGCAGCATGTGGGACGGTCGCCGCTGGGTGACACAGCAGGGACTGGAAGGAGACGGATGTGGCGTGGCGGCCATGCGGGGCTGTGCCTGTGCCCAGCAGGCGCCTGCTGCAGCCGCGGCCCCCGCCTCGGGGACGGGGGTCTTGAGCCCTGGTGGTGCCAGAGCTGCCGTCCCGAGGGGCTCCCAGCACCTGTCTGTCCTGCCCCATCTCTGGGGCGCTGCCACCGTGGGGCCGTGCGGGGACTCGGTGCTGGTGAAATAGGGACGGGAAGGGGCTCGGGGGACCCAGGGCCTTATGTAAAGGGTTTGTGGCAATCCTGCGGCTGCAGGGGGAAGGCGGCTGCACTTCATTAGAAGTGAACTCAGAAAATCAGCAACATCTGGTGCCTGCTGGCTAGGATGCCTCCCCAGCACGCGAGGAAAATCTCCGGTTTTCCTCTCAGATTAAGGGATTTTGCTATTTGCTCACAGTTTTGTACATGCAAAACGGGCTGGCCCTGGCCAAGCTCAGAGGGCCCCTTGCTGCAGCAGGAGCCTGCCTGAAGGCCCAGCTTAAATCCCTGCCCAAAGCCCCTGCCCAAAGCCCAGCCCAATCCTCCAACCCAGCCCCTGTCCCCAGACCCCCAGCCCTACATGGACACCGCCCCCCAGGAAGTGTCTTTTGGGGTGACTCTGGGGCCATGCGGAGCTCACGGCTCTGACAGCCTGGCCCCAGTGCCCCACGCTCCCCAAAGCAGGTGGCTGCAGCTCACTGCGTAGTATTTATTCGTTATATCACAGAGAATAAAAATCTTGTTAAATTAGTCCAGGTGTTTCTGCAGGGTAGTCCTGGGCAGGGACGCCTGGTGCTGGTGGGTGGAGGGTGGCTGGGTGTTGGGGTCCAGCATTTCATCATTTCACAGTGATGGGAGATGGAGCAGAGATGCTGTCCCACGCTGGGGCCAGCTGTGCCCTGTGGGGTGGGAAGGGCAGAGCCCGTCACCCAGGCAAGGGTGAAGTGGCCAGATGTGCGGGGACGCCCTGCTGTGGCCCCTCAGACCTCCAGCTTCTTCTTCATCTCCATGCGGTAGATGATCTGGTAGCCGTCATCCCAGGCGTAGATCTGCCTCTCCCGGGGGCTGTACTTCATGCCTGAGTGGGAGCCGTAGCGCTTGGGGAAGTAGACGAGGGAGGCGTCCTCGGGGGACAGTGTGCCGCTGACATCGAAGACGCACTGCACGCGGGAGCGGCTGGGCAGGCGGGTGTTGTAGACCACATGCAGTGCACCGCACACCACGAAGGCGCCCTCAGCATTCTCCCGTGGGCATGGTGTATCCCACATCTGCTCGATGTCCAGCGAGGTGGGGTCCAGTTTAGCCAGGCATATGTTCTTCTCATCCTCCTTGGTGGCGTAGATGGCCCAGAGCCCCTCCTCGTCTGCCGCCATCTCGATGTAGGTGAAGGGGGAGAGCCCAAAGACAGGGATCTGCTCCTCGGCCGGGAACACCGAGCTGTCCACCACTGTCTTGTTGGCCAGGTTGAACTTGATCACCTGGAAGGGGCCCTGCTGGCGGATGTAGTAGAGGTGCCCATCGTAGACAAGGTGCCCAGTGCCCACCCAGGGGTAGGGCAGCTTGATGCGGGCAGCCTTGCGTGTGGCAGAATAAAGGGTGAACTCCCGCATGCGGGGGAAGACATACACCGTGTCATTGGCAGTGCCATCAAAGACATAGATCTTCTCGGAGTTCCCTGCAGCATCCTTGGTCCAGAGCCCCGAGGTGCTGCCGAAACGCTTCAGGATCTTCATGGCTCTGATGCTCGCAATGGTGTCGCTGCAGTCTGGAAGAATGGGGCAGCTGTGAAAGCCTGAAAGCCACTCGGCCTGGCAGCGGCGACTGCTCCTACGCTGTGCTGGAGTCACACAGGTCCTACTGTGTCCCACCCCTACCCTCATGCAACTGCCCTGCAAACTCGCGGAAGAGGTTGTGGTGCCATCCCTGGTGGCATCGAGAGGTCCCCTTGTGCACCCATGCCATGGGCAGGGGAGGCCACTCTCACCCCAGCCCCGCCCCAAGGGCTTTGGAGAAGCCCAAGGCTCTGGCCTGGGCCTCGGATGAGGCTCCCAGGCAGCTGTGGATTTTGAGCCAGAGACACCTGAGAGCTGCCCTGCTGGGTGTAATGCCACAGCATGTGGCCCGGGGCATCTTGGACCTGGTTGGGCTGGGAAGGCCCGGGGTAATCCCACACCCAGGACCATCTCCCCAGGGAGCCCCAGTAGCCCCTCACCTGTCAGCTTGGTGTACTTCTCGTTCTTCTTCTGCTTGGCCGTGGCCACCTGCTTCTCCATCAGCGTCTCATCCACCTCCACGCAGGGTGGCGCGGGGTTCTGTGTCTCCAGGTAGTCCACCTCACGCTCCAGGCGGTCTACGCGCACCGCTGCGCTCTCTGCCTCCGACCGCATCGCCTCCCGTTCCTTCTCTGCTGTCTCAAGCATCCCCAACACCTGGTTCTTGAAGTCCCGCAGCTCCGTGGAGTAGCGGCTGCTTTGATCGTGCCACTGTGAGATCCTCTCCTGGGGTGGCCAAGGGGACACTGAGGTTTCTGCACGTCACAGCCCCATCCATGGCAGCCGTCCCACTGCCTCCGTGTGGCTGTGGGAGCCCCCGGAGCCACACAGCACCTCAACCCTTGTGCTCGTGCCTCTGGGTCCCATCCTGTCACACTCCTGGACCCACGGTGTGCCCAGACCTGCAATGCTTCCGTGATGCTCCCAGGCCTGCAATGCCCCCACTCCCACGATCCGCCCATCCCACAGCGCTCCCGTTCCCATCGCGCTCCCGTGCCTGCCGTGCTCCTGCTGGGCTGTGCAGGGCCCTGCCAGGCGGGGCCGAGGGCACCCCACGCCAGATCTGCTCTGTCCCTGTCCCCGTCCCTGTCCCCGTCCCCGTCCCCACTCCTCTTCGCCCCAGGCCTGCTCCCGGCCCCACCAGCCCCAGGGAGGAAGGCCCTGGGACTCCACGGCGGGGTGAAGTGGGGCAAAGTGGGGCCCTACCTCCAGGAGGGTGAGGCGCCGCTCCACGTACTCCATGAACTGCTGCTGCTGGGCGCGGAGGGCCACGGCGAGCAGTGGCAGGAGGAGCAGGCAGCGCCAGGGCCCCATGGCTGTCCGAGAGTGCAGCCTCCACCTCAGTGCTCAGGAATGCTCCGGCCTCCCGCAGCCCTTATTGAATCCAGATGTGGAGAGGGGAGGAGAGGCTGCTCCTTCCCCACAGACCAGCCCCAGGCGCCTTAACCCCTTCGTGCCCCGCATGGTGCCCGCACCAGCCCCAGACGGTGCCATCGAGCTGTGGGGCCAGGGCAGGGGCCTGGGGATGCACCGCTGCTGCTGGCGCGAGCCGGGAGCAGGGAGCACTGCAGCAGCTCCGTGCAGCGCATGAAGGACGCGTCCTCTGGCGCTGGGGACAGCACGAGTCGCAGTGTGGGGACAGTCTGGGGGACAGCGTGGGGCCAAGCTGGGCCTGGTGCGAAGCCGCAGGCACGGCCGCAGCCCCGCGGCC
>NW_009649168.1:1105522-1132535 GCF_000708025.1 Charadrius vociferus | reverse complement strand
TGTGCCCAGGACGCAGCCCAGCCTGTGGTTGTGCCTGCGACCCACCCAGGCCCGGCGGTGCTGCCGGAGCAGCCATGGCCTGTGGTTTTCCTGGGCTCCACCGCTGCAGATGTGCAGGGGGTTGAGGGTCGGCTGCATCCGTGCACAGGGTTGCGGTGCTGCGCGCGGGGCGAGTGTGCCATCTAGTGCTCCTGCATCCTGCATCCCGCCAGACTGCGCAGCGCAGGGCGCTGGACAAAACTGCCGCGCTGGCAGGGTTTGGCCTCGGCCCCAGCCCCTCTCCGCAGTGTTTCAGGCAAGGCCATTGCTCGTGGATGGACAACCAGGGTGCCAGCAAAACACAGCTCACCCACAGGCCAGGGCGCATCTCGGCCTGCCAGGGTTAGTGACGCTGAGCACGGCAGTGCTCGGCCCTTTGCTGCTTTGGGGCAGTTGACTGAGCCCACTCCAGGCGCCGGGCGCCACCGGGGAGCTCAGCCCACACTGGCGCTGGAGCAATTTCAGGCTGACACCGGTCTCTCGCGCCCTTCGCCCCGCTCCCACAGGACTCGCTCTGCAGCCTGTGTGTCGGACGTGCCCCAGACACCCCTCTGGGCAAAACCAGGGACCCTTTGTCCCGTGTGCACAGGCTGCCGGGCCCAGGGAGTGCCTGGGTTGCAGTGGGGAGCGCGGAGTGCCCCCCGCACCCAGGGTCTCACACCAGGCAGGGGCCACTGGCGGCCATTTCCTGCCACAACTGCCCCCGCGAGGACAGGACATCTGGAAAGAGCCCTTCTTCGCTGGCAGTCTCCCCCCACCATGCTGCCCAGGGGCTTTCAAAGTGCTCCCTGGGGAAGCCCAAACCACAAACACTGAGCCTTCCTCTGCACTGCCCGGGTTCAGCGCTGTGGCACGGGTGTTTTGGGAAGGCAAGACTCTCTCCTCGCCTCCTTCTGAAGTCTTCCTGGGCATCCAAGTGTCTAGCAAGATCAGAAGGGAGAGATGATTCTCAGCACCTTCCAGCAGCACCTAACCCAAGTGGGGTTCACACCAGAATGGGCGGCTACACAGCAGCACAGCCGCCTTCAGCAGTGCCCAGAGCACCTCAGCCCGATGTACAAGCTCAAAGGCATTTATCAACATAACCCAAGGTGATGAGAAAGCTTTTTTTTCCACTTGAGATAGGCCTGATCCCAGTTTACTCCCCACAAACACCACTGAGAGCCACAGAGCCCAAGGGACCCCCAAACCGTGGCCCAGCAGCTCGCTGGGGCTGGTCCTGCTGCGGCTCTGCTCCTGGCACGGCGCGACACACGGTGCCATCGCTCCGAAATGAACCCCTGAGGAGCTCCCACCGCACACTGCCCCTGCGTGTACAGCCGCACCACGCTGTCAGCAGCAAACGATTAACAGTTAGTGCTCACGTTTCATCCCCGATATGCCAAAACCCCTTTTCCATCCCCTTTAATAGATCAAGTGACCAAATAAATAGAGTACAGAAAATTAACCCTTTTTATTGATGCATTGCAATTGTTCTACATTTTTACCATATTATGTAGAAAATACTTAAAATACAAGCTACTTTGTAAAACCAAAGACAAACATTGAATCCAAAGATAAACTATGTTTTCACAATGGACCCTTTTCCCATATAGTTAGTATTAAATTTTTAAATATCTATTTCTTCTGTTAAAATGATTTTTACATACCCCCTAAGTACATCAGCAATACAAACATAGATCAGTAATTGTCAGAAACTACCTGTATCTAGCGGCTTGTAAAAAGGAAGAGCACAACCATAAAAGAAAGTTAAATTTTACACAGTAACTAGCATATCAAATACATTTAATAAAGTAGGAATTCCATTGCAATATCAAGGATCCAAGCAGAAATACTAACATTACATATAATGTACTGCTACATGTAGTGAGATAGATATATTTCAAGCTGAATCTGAAATCACACATTATATAAAGTTTAGCAACAAACAACCATGTGGACATGCGGCACCATTCAGAAGTTTAAATAAAAAAGAAAGCAGGGCTGTGCCAATCCTGTCATTTAGAAGCAATTTAGTTTCATGTACTAAAAGAAATTGCTGAGTCAGAGGTAAATTACTGCATCCCATCAACTAGGTGCTAAGCAGGAAAGCCTCAGAAGTTGCCTCTGCGGTGGCTATCACACAGAATCACGCAGACGAGTCTAGGTGGGACCACGGTTATCAAATATTCAAAAGGTGAATCCCAAACTAGTTTTAAAAAAATGAGAGGACTCCAATTTCTCTCCAGAGATAGCACATTTCTTTGCAAAACGTGTAGTGGCTCTGACAATGAGGAGAGTCAAGTCTCTAACCTAATTTGAAGGCTGGATACGCACGGGAAGAAGGGATGGATCTCCTTAGAGCAGACTACAATATACTTAAACTGGGCAGCGCGTACTGGGGCCAGACCACGCGTGTGAAGCCAGCGCCGCGACGGAAATCTGGCCCTGCTGGGGTCGGGGCTTTGTTTGCTTGGTTTACGCCGTGTACCACAGAGGAATTTCAGGGTGATCGACAACTTGTTTGAAATGGAGTACGTTTCACTTCACCTATGTCATTTCCATCTCGTCCTCCTCGTTCCAATACTTTTGGAAACTCGGACAGTGGAAGAGATGACACCACGCTTTGTGAATACATCTGGGTTTAATCATGTAATAGGGGCTCTAAAGCTAAATGGCCATTTTAATCGCTTTTGGAGGGGGGGAGAGTGGGCAATTTCTTCTCAAAATTATTAGCAGATTTTGCTAAAGGTCTTTTTTTTCCTGAAACCCAGGAATTGGAGCTTGTTTTGCCTTTCGATGGAAAGGCACAACTCTGTACCCAGGAGGTATCTCAAGGCAACTACTGAACACAAACAATGTAATATGGAAAAAAGTAAGAAAGTGCCCACAGCAACGAAGAGCATCGTTTACACCAACGATGTGGCATAGCAAGATCGGGTGGTCATCCGCACACTTACAGAAGTGCTCTGACTAAAAATACACTGAACAACAACGTCACTAATGCTACCGTCCAGTTCCAAAGTCCTTGATCCCTCTGTCCAAAGAGATGCCCAACCTTCAACAGTTCATCGATTTCAGGTCAGTCCAGACTTTCTTCTATCAATAATGTGGGATTTCAGAAATCACTTTTGCACTTGTTGTCACACACCGGTCAGGGAACTGGCCTCTCTTCCACTGGGACGGAACATGAACTGGGATTCAAGGTTACCAAAACCTCTTATTGCTGCAGTAATACGACCGCTCACGCCAGTTTATCACCCATTTGGACAAGATACTTAATCTACGTGCTGAAGATGAGTAATTCCTAGTACAAGGGACTCAAGAAAACAAAGTGTAGTTTAAAAACTGCACTGATTATCCAAAATGAGCATTTCCTCTGAAGACTAACTAGGGCTACAGCTGACAAACCTTCCCAACAACTCCACATTAGCAGTAGCATTATAAAACGTTTTAATGATATTATGTGCTTTACAGCAGGCTCTCTTTGGTATAAATATTCTATTACCAAGCTAGCAATATTTTACAAGAATTGTCTGCTATTAACGTGGGGGAAGGTAACGCCATACTAATCTAATAAAAAGTGATTGCACATATTTAATCACTTCTGCAATATTAGACTAAACATTCCAATGCATTCCCAGCACTACCTTATTCGAAATGCACTGACAGACATCTAACAGTACATGTGCCATTTCAAGGAAAAGCTTTAAGGAAACATCGCTTCACTCCGAACAAAAACGTAGTTTTTTATGATAGCGTTAAAACTGAGAACAATGCACCTATGCAACATACTGCTGTTCTTGCTGTGATAAGCTTAGTGGATTGCTTCAATTCGACGGGGGCTTGCTGGTCCCTCATAAGGCAAGCTCACTGTAAACTCTAGTCACACTACATCATCATTTAAGGCACTACAAAAGGGGACACACCAAACAACTCTTCATCACACATACCTGTGCAAAACAAATCAGAAGGTATCCTTTCCTCTCACGAAGCTCTACTCCTCTCTCAGTGCTACAGTGATGAGCTCTAACCATTGCATTATATCACATACATTCCAACATGAATCAATTCATTTTGGTTTAAATACAAAGGATACATCAACGCCATCCCCAGGAACATTTAAGAATTAGACAAACACTAAGTACAGAGTTCAAGTATAATCACTACACATTTTGATTACAAAGACAGAACATTTGGGGTTAGCAGGAAGTTTTGCTTGTTATATTTTTCTAATCAATATGTACATATTTCATTTTATGTAAAATATTAAAACACCACCAATACAAAACTTCTAAAATAGTTTTAAATTCAGTAATAAACTTTAAAATCTGATTTTTTTTCCTTTTTTTCTTTCTCTTTTTTTTTTTTTGCGATTCCTACATGCATGTACTGTATACAAGTCTTATTAAGAGCGCTTTAAAGTAGCTGTTGACATATCCAGGAGGATACGCTCACAGGAGTATAAAAAGCTGTACACATCAATACAGTGATGTTTCATTGTATTTCAAATTCAACTCCCTCCTAAATGAATCATGTGAGGAAAAGTACTACGAAAAACAGAACAAAGAAAAGCCCTGTGCTTCAGTGAAGGAATCCAGCTCCGTTATAGGGCCAGCATCTACTAAGCTGCAGAAACCAAACCTCAGAGCAATGCTGCACTATTCATTCTACAGCATCCTGACAAAGCTGCTGAGTTCTGTTACACAGTGAGATCTTGAATAGAGTTTGAAAAACTGAGAAGAATTCTGCAATGAATGCAATAAAAATTCAGCTGTGTTATAGAGACAGAATTTTCAAGAAAACAAAACAGATTTCAGGGTTTACACAGACTCCTGAATATATAATGTTGCTAGTATGAGGCAGCTGCCTCTACCAGTCCCTAAACAAAGCAGAGAAGTAAACAAAAAACTTTGACAGTAACATATATGGAGATGTAATGGCTTTTGCAGAACCAGCAATTTGTTAAGAGACAAAGTGAATTAGAGAACAAATGTTAAAATATTAAAACTTGATTTTGAAACTGCCCCAGCAACATAATGAATAAACGTGCATTACGCTTTTAGTGGCAACATGGATTTGTGCAAGCTGCTAAAATATAATCTGCTAGTCTTTTTGTTTAAGTTATACAAGTTAAAAAAGTCATCAGGATCTGTCTTCAAAGACACTGATTTTCTTTCCCCCTTTTGATTAGCACAACAGAACAATTTTAAATAAACGTGACCATGAACTTTTTAAAAGCATCTATAAAAGGTAAGTAAAATTTTAAAAACTTAATTAGTGACCCTCATACTGGTAACAAAGCATGCTGCTCAGTTAGTGACTGAACTCACTAGAGATGTTTCTGAACAACATGCAACCAGATCAGGGAGAAACAAAAACCAGGCAGTCATTACCAGGTAAAGGTTCACCTGAAATCCTTTTCCAATCTCTCAGGCCTATTGCAGGACAGTGCTTTAGGAGGAACTACAAGTACGAGTACTGGTTGATCTTTGTCGGGCTCAGCGGATATCCAGTGTAAATAGCAGATCCTCTGGAAGCACCAATATAGGACTGGGGAGCAAACTGGTGTTGGTACTGGGCAGGCGGAACATTTGCAGAAGTCAGCAGACTTGGACCCACACTCACGGGGACCTGGTGGACGAGTGTGCTGGGGTGGGCAGCGTACGTGGTGTGCCGCGAAGAGCCCTGAGGGGAGAAGAGGTGGGCGATGGAGGTGGTGGAGCCCAGAGTTGCAGCAGTGGTTGGAGCGTAAGTGTACATATGTGGCTGGCTGGAGAGGTGCGCGTTTGCCGTTGCTGCTGCCAGGTGGGGAGTGAGGGGTGCCACATAAGCTTGCTGCCTACGCGGGACAGCATTTCCACTTCTCTCCTGTGAGGCCAGCACTGTTGTTTGCTGGTTCTGCAAGGCGAAGAAGTAAATAAGGTTAGTGGCTACCCGCAGGGAAAAGGGCCGTGGACAGGAGGAGGTGAGCAAGGAAGGATCAGCCAGAGCCTCCCGATCAACACCTCCGTTCTGGCAGCAGGACTGACACTTCTGCAGATCCTCCCTTCCCAGCTTTTGAAACCTTCACATAAATTTGAGAAGGGTTACTGCAGTTCCACTGAGACAAAGCTTACACTTTTCCTCTACAATGGGCTCAAACTGCCACACCTGGATACCGCAGTACACAGCTGTACAAGTGCAGGCAGGTCCTAAGACTAACCCAGCCCTTGAACTCCTCACACATCTATTCTTCTGCACCTCAGCGAGAGCGGCAGCAGGGCTGCCCCGTTTTAGCACAACAAAGCCTGTCTTGTCCCCGTGCCAGAAGTGAACTGGAGGGCTAACACTTCCTCTCTTCTGAAAGGCTACTGCAGCTTGACTCAAAGATCAGGAGCAATGACACAAATTGAAGAGAAACCAATCCCTGAAAGTTTCAAGGGAAGTCAGGTGCTAATTGTTAGTTTGGGAGACAAGGTCC
This sequence comes from Charadrius vociferus, assembly GCF_000708025.1. Taxonomy (NCBI): domain Eukaryota; kingdom Metazoa; phylum Chordata; class Aves; order Charadriiformes; family Charadriidae; genus Charadrius; species Charadrius vociferus. Next base: position 1,126,054 of record NW_009649168.1, on the reverse strand, counting down.
AGCCTTAATCTCCTGGTCAGGCCTTTGCGAGATCTAGAGAAGGCAGGTAAAGAACAAAAGAATCCCCTCATACTGTTGAGTGCCTTCAATGCTACTCTAATTCAACAGCTGGGTCCTGCTGTCGCTCTCCCACCCGAGTGGCAAAATCTCTCACTGCAAGACAGGTGTGACTAGGAGCACACAGAAAGAATATGGACATAACCATGTTTCCTTCTCCTGCCCTCTGGTACAGCAACAAATTCTTTGCCTTGAGAAACTTCACCTCTACTCCCTACAGAGTTTACCCTACTTTGCACAGCCATGGGAGAGAATCAGCTTCAAAGAATTAACGAGGTAGCAGCTATTGATCCTCCTGCAACCAAGTCACTCTCCCTGCCGTACAGCGTAGTGTTTCTAAAGCGATTCTAAAGCACTGTGTTCAAAGGTCAGCAAAAGTCACACAGCGCTTACCTGGCTGAGATTGAGAGGCTGCACGCCGTTCGTTACCACACGATGTGAGCGGTACCCAGTAGGTGTTATACAGCATCCTGATGACTGTCCACTCACAGAGGCCACCGGCTTGGTCTTACTGGTGCTGCTGAGGATGCCTGCAAGATTTCAAAACCTTAGTCCATTCTTCTCCGTCTTTGGTAACCGAAGAACGCACAGGGACTATTTCCCCAACAGGGCCTTTTCTTCAATTCTGATTTAAAATCTGATTGTACAAGAAATCACTGGGAATTTTTACAGACCTTTCTAAATGCAGCCACACATACAGGAAAGGTACATCTATCAATGAAACTGAAAACAGACCAAGGCTTGCACTCTCAGAACAGCAGCTGTGAAACTTAAAGCTGCTTAAGACCCAAAGCACAGTCCAAAACTGACGAAAAAGCTGTCAGGGATAAGACAGCATCTAAGCCTTGGCAAGAACAGTAACCTGTGAGAGCACACCTACCTGAAGCTTGGGTAGCTACAATGCAGTCATTGAGCTGTGTTTTCAGGGGTGGCACAATGATAGTCCGAGAGCTGGAGCTGTCAGCCGCTCCACTACTTGGCAGCTCCAGGGCACCACCTGTACTCCTGAGCGAGGAAAGTGGGTCTGTGGCATAGGGGCTGTTCAGGGAGGAGTCGGAATCAGGGGAGTCGTTAACAGTAACGTAGCTGATGACATTGGATCTCTGCTTCATTCCCAAACTGCAGGGAAAAAAGAAAAAACCGAACGGGAAACATTCTGGCTTTTACCACAAGACACAGGAGATCTCCCTCTGGGATCTCATACCCTCCCATCCTTGTCAGATGAAATTCTGATTAACTAGAGACACAAACAGCACAGCGGACGTGATGAAGAATTTTCTGTCTTATGCAGTGCTTCTTAGCCCAGCCAGGGCTTTGCGTGTCGTGTTCTCCACTCTCCTCGATGCTTGGGCTGAGCTCAGACAAATCAGTACCGCCTGCCTAAACGAACTTCCTACCTGGCAGGTTTGTATTTGCTGTCCTCTTCCTCATCAGTGTCGCTGCGAATGGTGATGACACTGACGGGTGGGCTTGGAGTGTCTGGGATCACAATGGGCTGGTGCTGCTCCTGCACTGGGACGAGCACGTTGGAAGAGGAGGAGGTGGAGCGCAGGGGACTGCTCCCAATGAGGGAGTAAACTTGGGAGGGCACAGTCTCTAGGGTTGAGCTGGGCCTGAAGGAAAACCAAAGCAGTATTCAGCTACGTGTCAGCAGGCTGGGACAAACCAGCACCAGCATTGAGAACGGCCAAGCTCCAGCAGGCTGGAGCACGCATACAAGAAGAAACATCTTGAAATACACAAAGAGAACCTCAGTGCAGACGCTCATACAGCAGACCATCACAGAATGCATCCCAGAAGGGACCAAGGCACTCAGCGATGCTCTGAACAGGACTGAGTCACCTGAACACTGCCAGAAACCCGCTAACCCTTGTTAGACAGATGTCAGTTCTGACACTTGTATCGCTATGGCACCAACACACCCTGAATGTGCAAAACCTCCCTTTGACCAGGACAGTAAAGCGCTCGGTCAACCATGTTCCTTGTACTCTCACTGAAATTAATGTGACTGACATCAGTGACTACAGTACAAAGACATCTTTAAAAGCACCTGTAGCACATTAAAAGGTTACGCAGACAATGCCTCAGTGATCAGAAGACCGGTTTCCCACACTGCAAAGGCAACCTCCACAAACACACCCACAGCCTTCCAAGGGCTGGGGAAGGAAGCCTTACTTGGCTGCGCTTGGTGCTGGCTGCTTGTTCTTCTTTGCCGGAACATTGCTGCTTTGCTGCTGCCTGACAACATGAGCAACTCCAACGTTCAGAGGCTGCGCTGTAGCTAATGTCACGTGGTTGGTCAGTAGCGATGGCTGTTGCATGAGAGTGCTATACTGATTTCCATGGGAATGTGCATTCCTGGGGCAGAAGACAAAAAAAAGAAGATGACCCAAACGCCATGACTACGCTGCAGGCACCGCAAGCTGCGCCAAGCCCCTGCGTGATTTTGAAGGGAAAGGAGAAATTCTGTGCACTGCAGGCAGTACTGCAATGGCACGTACTTCCACTGGGCAAGGAGCCTGCGCAATCCCTACCTCCAGTCAGCTAACTGCTGGCTGCCGCCCATCGTCTCCGGAATCACGGCCGCTGGCTGAACGGAGTTGTGCAAAGCAACCCCTGGGAGCTGCTGCCAGGTGGAAGGAAGCAGTATCTGCTGGGTTCCCCCAGGCCAGGCCTGCTGCAAAACGACAAAGAGATACACAGGTTCACTAGATTTCAGTTCCCACCGGTGGAGAGAGAGATTTGTTCCAAGCAATAAATGCACTTGTGTAGATTGTTAGCTTGCAGAGATAACGGCACATCACTGTGCTTTCTCAAAGGTCTCAGTACTGTGAGAGAATGAGAAAACCAGAGAAACAAGCTTCCCCTGACACTTTGCTAACCTTTTGTGTCACAGATGTCACCTGGGGAAAAGAGTGTTTATATTGCACTGCAGAATGCAGCCAGATATGAGCGTTCAGGACTGTTTCGGCATGTAAGTTTAAGCACACTGCTCTGCTGAGGGATTCCAAAATGTGAAGCCAATTTGGTCCTTTCTGTTTTTCTGCCTTACAGGGCTCACACTGAGGGAGCTGAGACAGTGCTCTTATTGTGGAAATTCAACCCATCTCAACAAAGGTATTTAAGAAAAGCCACACTGAGAAACATTTAGTTACAAGGGAGATACATGAAGATATTTTCAATTCATTAATATTATTAATGTTCCTGTCCAAATTGACAAAATGCAGGTGTTTTTTTTTCTTGTAAAAAGAAAAACAAACCCCAAAATAAATTTGGCAGTACAGTATTTCTATAATTTTGAAAATATGTCTCTCTCTCTTGCAGTTTAAACTGCAAAACCATAACCACCTGCTGTTTTAAATAAAATATTTCTGCAAGTAACTGATCCACTTATTACAAATATCGGTTCCAAACAAGAAGCCTTCAAAGCAGAGAACTGCTAAACCTCTGCCAACATAAGCGGAATAATAATAATAATAATATTAAAAAAAAAAAAAAGAGAAATATGTTAAGTCACACCATGCGTCTTTCCAAAAGCCAACACCTGCACAAGACAAAGCAGAGAGTTTAATACAGCAAGATATAAATTCCCAATGAGAGGCAGAAATCGGGCCTTCCAAGCGACGAACTGTTTTGACAGAGGAAGGACAAAAATATGCAAAGCTTAGCAAATGGCTAATGCAAACTCAGGGGAAGCAGCAAGGGAGAAGTGTCGGAAGCACTAAAGGTGAGCAAATTCACGCCAAGGGCTCCCAGAATCCGAACAGAAATAGTAAGTCCTCCAGAGAAACTCAGAATCCAGGCTCATAGTCTGGAAACAGCTGGCTCTGATCTCCACTGCTGTACAGGGGAGTTGAACATCAAGTCCACCACTGCACACCCACAAATTTGCCTGCTGAATCGAAAGCCCAAATATACTTTTGAAAACATCACTAACAACTCGTGTCCCGTGCTCTGCTACAGTCACCCCTTGCCGTTTTCAGAGCCTAGATTGCAGCCTTTCAGCCATCAAAACTCCAGAGGAGGAAAGGAGACTCATCCCCGGGTCTGTTTAGCTCAGAGCCGTGACCCAGGAGAACCCCCCTGTCCTCCGAAACAGGGAGCACTTAACTGGGTTCAGAAGAACGCTAATGAGTGGGTTTGAATTTCAGTACAGGTATGACTCGAGCCAATTCCACTTCAGCAGAGGTCTCCCTCTTGGAAGAAAATGACACTCAAACTACCACTTTAAAGCCACAAGAAACAACATGGTTCACATAATGGAATGTGCTTTGAAAGACATGTGAGGATACCAGCACTTAAGTGCACTGCAATGTTTTCATAAGCTTCACTGATCTGATTCTGGAGTTTTACAATGACTTCTTTGCGGCACTTGCAAAGTTGGTCTGATGCAGGTGCCAAATTAACACAGAAGAGGACAATTTTGAAAACATATACTTCTTAAAGGAGTGTTTAATCCCTTTCCCCATCCTTTTTAAAAATTGTTCCAAATAGCCTAAAAGCTAGCTGTTGCCATTTTGGATACTAGAGCTCACCTTTAATTTCAACCAAGAAATACATATGAACTGAAAGTATCTGTGAAGAACGGTATCTTTATCTGGATGAAGCAAGCTACCTGCGATTGGCTATAAATAACAAAAGGCCAGAAAATTATTGTCAATGTTCAACGGAGGTTAACAGAAATCGACTGCTAAAGCAATACATTAAAGAATTTGCTGTCATTAGAGATTTTAGCTTGTGATTAATGACCTGAAACATTTCTACATGCAAAGCAGCTTTACACGTGTTGAAAACAAAGTATGTAGCTAACTTGCCAAGTAGTTCAAACTCTGGCCATCCAGGTACCTGTAGCAGAGTCAAGCTAAAGACTGATTTCTTTGTATTCAACAATCAAAAGGCAAAGATAGGATAGTAAGCGAAGAACAAGAACAATTATAACTCTTCCATAGTATATCTTAGAAGAGCTTTATAATTCTAGGCTAGTAAAAAGTAATAGTCAATGGATCTGGATTCTTTACAGAGCCACACTAAACGTCAGAGTCAGACAGTGCTTCAGCAATGTTGGGGAGGAAAACAACAAGACATTAAGATGTAGCAAGAACACAGCCACAAGATGGCACATGCTTCCATGCCCTCTGCAAGTCTAAGTTAAAACAAAAACTCAGTTAGTGAACACAATCAAGGGAGGCAATTACCAGTACTGCAGCCGTCTGTTCTACTAGCGCTGGCCGGCCGGCTGCGCAGTTCAGAGTAAAGGGGACCGCATACTGCGGCGTGATGGTGGCTACTTGAGGATGAAGAGTTGCTACCATTAGTGGTGTACAGCTTCCCTGAAATGTAGATCAGGCAGTGAGTGAAACACACGTACTGAGGCAGGATAAGTGGGTTCAGCAATAGGGCCAGAAAAGGTTTCACCTCACTGGCATTCTACTGTGCTTGAGCAGACTCCAGAATTGTCATGGATGCCGTGAACCAACACCCCGACCCTCCGGGCACCTTCCTCTAAGCAGCTCCCCGAGGGGAACACAAGGAACAGGGAATTTGGGAACAGGATCTCTCCGATGACACAGTTAAAAGTGAGACAGTGTTCAGCTATTGACACTTTGGGCCCCAGAGAGCAAGCTGCGCTACACACACTGCGCTAAGCCGTACCACAAACTGCACCCAGCAGGACGCAGCACTGACTATCGCACCTCCAAATTCACATACGGTGCTCTTGGAAAAAGATAAACTAAGGGATTTAACAGAAGGCACGGTAGGTCTTTTGTATCACGAAAGAGCAAAGTTAGCTGTGATGAAACTACCAAGACACATATTAGTCCATCAAATGTCTAATTAAAACTAGATTTTTAGTGTGCAATTTTCACTCTCAGGAGAAGCAGGGTTTGGATTCAGGTGGGCCTCCTTCAAGTGTATTCTGCTTTTTGGATACCGTTACCTGTATAATTATGCTAAACAAACCAGAGATAACAGAATGCCACCAAAATTATTTGGACTGAACAATCTAAAAATTACTCCTCTACAAGTAGGTCAGTAATGACAATACACTGTCTGGAGAGTAAAACTAATAAATATGTGTTAATGTCAGCAGAAACTAAAGCTATGCAAATAAATAAAAGTGCACTTAATTATAAAGGCAATTACAATTTTTCAGTGAATAAAACCTGTGAATCACTGGGCACTCTCTGTATATAAAAACATTACTTTTTGCACATAAAAATTGTTTTAATTTATGACACATTACTAATGTTTAAAATATAATTTTTTAGAATTATTTGTGAATTTTGCTATCGCGTAGTGTTTAAACTGCAAACCACAGAAATTGGCATATCACCGCTACACATCAATTCACGCTAACAATGTAACTAATTCAGAAGGATTCAGAAATAATTTTGTGCATTTAAAGATGAAATTTTAATGAGTCATCTGTGTTGCCACTTCTGTTTACTGGGATCTCGCTTCTCACAGAAATGATACCTTCTAAAATTTGCTGCCACATTTTTAAAGTGTAGGCAAAAACGTCCACCACTACCTATAAGGCAGTGTACACTCGTGTAAAAATAAAGGCTGTTTTTAGCAGCTGGAAACTTCATATTTATTCCCATTATCAAATCAAACTCCTAAAACCAGGGAGGTACGACATAAAATAGTTTAGACTTTAAGTTTTCCAGAAGAAAAAAAAAAAAAACAAGAACAAGAAAACTGTCTTAGAAGTGATCTGCACTTAACCTCTCAGCGTGTTCCGAGAACCCCCTGCACTCCCCCCAGCACCAGAGGGGCAGTCAGGTTCTCCTGGACAGTGGTAAGAATTGCAGTTAACTCTATGGTTTTGGGTTTGTTGTTTTGTTTGTTTGTTTGTTTGTTTTTTACCTGTGTGAGAACTCCAGACTGGATCTGCAGTGGCTGTGCTGCAGGTGCTTGTGGTACAATTGGGACAGCATTCTCCATCCTTACTGGGAACCCAGAATGCTTTGTAGTTGCCTGAAGTCCAGCTGCGAAGGACAAGAATACATGACCACTAAGCTGCTTTATTGGTGTTTTTTTTTGTTTTGGGGGGGGTTTTTTTAGTTTCTTTCCAAAACCAAATTCCTACCAGGTAAGGGCAGAAGACAAGGTCAGATGAAGAGAAAGAAAAGCTGTTCCCTTTGACAAAAGCATACTAATAAAACACCAGCTGAAGTAAATACTTCTGCAGCCCCGGTATGCCAAAGGGCAACGATGGACAGCCAGTCCTTAAAAGCTTGGCTCTCGTGAAGTCCGTAGTCTTGTTTCCAGAAACACAGGTAACAGAGACATCTAATTCTATGTTGTTTGAGACTAAGTTCAAAGTTCAAACCTTACACTATCAGTTCCCATTTCATATATAACCGTCCATACTAACACAATCCAAATATAAGCGTAAATAGAGAACTTCCAGGACTAGTAGAGCTACGCTTGTGCTAACCTCACTTATTTGCGATCTGTGACAATTTGTTTCTAGCAAACTACACAGCTGCACCAGCGCTTGTGAACTGAGACTCAAAGACCAGCTCTTCACTCCTGACACACAAAACATCGCATGTCACTTCTTATTTTCAGATAGGTCCGGCTCCTCTGCTCACTGCTTTCTGTGGAATGCTGCTATGTTCAGTTTGGGGGGAAAAACTGGTTGAGCAACCAGGTGAAGACTGCAACCCAGGCAGGCAAGATGCTGTCACCCGTTCAAGCACGACCTGGAAGAGAACCAAGCTGTCTACTCATGTCTGACCTGATTCTGCACTTACATCTGATGCAAGAGCACTGTGGACACACAGAGTGGTCTTCTGTACTTTCTCAATTTAGTGCAAATTACAACTTCTCATTTCTACCTAACTGAAACCACAGTACCATACAAAGGGGGTTTCCGCTTACTTTGAAAAGCAGGGGGACAAACGATGAACGTTTGCTGGAACGGGTCAGTCTGCGTGCAGATCTGTGTGGTTCCGGGTTGCAGGGAAACACTCTGCTGTGCCACTCCTGCAACTGGTGCTGCAGACGACGGATACAGAGCAGATTGATAGTTTAGCAGTGAGACGTCCGAGTTCGCCAGGGAAAGAGTAGCAGCAGCAGTAGAATTGGAAGCCAACACACTGGCCTAGGAAAAAAAACATCAGATTTATCACTCTTACTTGTTATAAAACAAACGACAGGAACCACCAGTATTACACTACGAAGGAAGCATCAGGAAAAGCTTTCAGGTAAAAGGCACAAGACAACATAGGAGAAAAAACATGATTTGCATCAACTTTACTTATGTTGCTGAACTGACGGGCAAATATGATTAGTCAAGTAAAGAGACTGCCTTGGCCTGAGTTTTGGAAAATTAAATTTCAAGACAAGACTGCAAATTCTGGACAGCAATTTAAACATAGCATTTTGCAGAACAGGATTTGGCCTGAAGGCACAAAATTAGACCACTCCATTTCTTTGATTATTATAAAACAGGTAAAAGGTGCTATACCTGATTGTGTACTGTATTGAGCTGGTTGTTAAAGCTCATCGTCAGATTTGTGCTTGTATTAGGAGCAACGTGAGTCGTGAACGGGCTCTTAATCTGATTCACTGTATCATACATATTAACTCTTCGCTTGCAGATCTCCATATTCTGAAAGCAAGATTTCACACTGAAACAGAACGACAGAAGGAAAATATCAGGTATGTAAAAACAGTACAACAGACACATGACAGATTCCCAAATTTATGCACATGCCTTTAGGTATAGGTTCTTTTTCTTTAAACCAACAAGAATGTCTTAAAACATGAAAAGGAAGCTTATGAACATTCCATTCCTTATACATGCCATTGCTATTTTCAGATCAGCCAGAAACTGCAGAAAAAAGCATTGACAGAAAGTAGAAAAGGGCTTTCCTGTGTTTCCAGTAAGTCCTCCTGAAAGAAAACAGGATATCTAAGGAAGCTTACTGATTACTGTGGGGGAAATCCAGTAGATGTGTCATTGTAACAAACGGATGGTTCAAAGTCTTCAGTGGAGTAATTCTCTTATCTGCATCAATTGTCAACATTTTCTTCAACAAATCAATATATTCCCTTCGGTCAGCCTTCTCTGCCAACATGTCTGTCCCTTCTAAGTCTGTAGACATATTCACCTTGAAAATAAAATGAGAATAGTTCACACAAACATCAAATTCATTGCTACCTAACAATTCAGTAATTTCACATTGTGCAGAAATATTTATCAGGCATTTCTGTCTCTTACCCAGCTTAATTTTAGGTACTACGGTGCTAACACACGACCTTTCCCTTGCTCATTCTATGAAAGGAACTTCGACTTACACATGGAATTCTCACCTCAACATGAAGTTGGTCCGTTCAGCAGACGTCAACCAGGCTTCATTCTCCACTGCCTGGCAATATGCCCTCATTTTTTGTGGGGCTATAAGGGGCTAGCAAATCAGAATGGCAAGATTCTACATTCTCTGTACAGATGTAAAGTGATGACAACAGCTACAAAAGCAATAGAAACTTGAGACCAACACACTTAAGATTCAAGGCCTCATGATATTAAAAGCACTCAGATATTCCTTCATTTTACCTCTGAAAATAGGACGAAAAAATAGAATGGTCTGTAGTTCCTGTCAATATTTCCAAAGTCCAATAAGAGGCCTAATCCTGTAAACACATCTGGAGGGGCTCAGCTCTCCTACTGCTTGACTACTTCCAGTGACAACAGGCTAAGCACTCTTGTTGCATCTATTGGACCAAGGCCTAAGAAAAACCAAGAAATTTCTAACAGCTTCATAATTAAATTTTGATAGTTTTTAATGCAGTGATTTCTGATGCAAACTGGCACCACGGCAAACCTACATCAGTGTTCTCAACAGCATGTGGAAGAGGACTGCTCCAGCACAGGAGCCTCATTTTTAGGGATCCCAATAATGTATGTAATTAATATGATAGTTATCTGTGTGTTACAAGATCTCCACACACCTGCGCCATATCATCCAAACAGTTGAATATATATTTCCGAGCTTCTTTTGATTTTATTCCTGTCTCCAACTCATGTTCTTCTGGGGTCTATAAAAGAAAAGTGTTTGTTAGTATCAACTGAGATATCGCATACTGACAAAGAAAAAGCAGCAAGAAAAGAGTCGACCCAAGTGACCTTTTGCCTGATTTAAGACAAATCACATGCCAGTAGGCCAAACCAAAGCAGCCATGGGTTCTCATGTCCTCTACTGGAAAGACCATCCATTGCAAAGCTGAATTAACAACAGGATGGCTTCACTTCAAGGCTTCATTAGGTAGTGCATTAGCCAGAAGAACTGAAGATTCCTGATTTAGGAAGAGAAAGAGAGGCTATAAATATTTTAAATGCCTCTTTTACAAACAAGAAGAAAGGCAAAATCCCCTTCCTTTTGCTGCTCAGCTTTAAAGGCAAATCGAGTGTACATCTGACTCTTTCCTGTCCTCTGCCAATGCGTACACCAATTTCTGTTAAACTAACAAAGACCCTCACGAAATACTCCCTATTTTACTCATTGTGTTGTCAGGAGATGACAACAAGATGACATACTTCACCAAGACTGAGCAGGCCATAATAAGTAACCATTATCTCAATTACTTTAACACCCACTCTTTGCTGGTACTATCATGCACAGCTGCTACTGTTAGATGAGTACCAGGAGGTCTCTACAGCTCCTGAAACGAAATACACAAATCAGCTGTATTTTAATGGCATTTCAAATCCAACCTTCACTCGGAATGTTTTCAGAGCACACTAAAACTAGGTGTGAATTTATATCAAGTCCTCAATGAACAAAACAGAACTGGGAATTAAGAAGACCGACAAACCTTTAGCCTCCACAGTGGGTATCCCAAATTTGGATCCCTGTTAAAAAACCTGCTTGTTTTCGTTCCCGCACTGAGAAGATACTCTGCTGGAAGGCCTTGAGTTTGTGAAATATAACGGATCTAGGAGAGAAAATGAAAAGAATCAGGACTCCCAATATAAATAACTGGTAGCTAACAGAGTAATTATCAGCCAGGTTTGTTCACAGCGAATAGAAAATAACCTGTAAAGAAAGAATGCCCAGATAACTGAAACCGCAAAATTAAAGGACTTTCTCAAGTATTTACAAGGACTCATAACTTTTCCAATCATACTATCTGCAGAAATTTCAGGTTTTAAATACATCTTTCTTATTTTATGGAAATACTTTTTTCCCAAGTATATGTGAGCTGACTATAAGCTTTTGAGACATGGATAAAGTAACACCAATAGCCTTTCATATCAGCAATGTAAGAAGTACACATTTTGAGAGAAAAATACCACAGAAGTTATCCTGTATGGTGTCCTGGTTTGAGGACATATAATCAAAGGCGTAAGTATCCAACCAACATTGCTGTGACTGGCTACGTACACTCTAGGCACACCATTTGGCAATAAAGTCATGGCAAAGCTCTCACTGACCAAGAAAGCGAGACCAAACCTCTAGTACAATCAAATTCTTACATCCTCAAAAACATTTAATATACTTTATGTGTGTAACAAAAAAACGGCTCAGAATTTTGGAAAATGCACCTGAATACTTGTGATGGTATCAGTAAAACACTGGTAAAGAGCTAACAAATAAAAAGCTATGCTCAAAAGGAAAAAAAAATAGCAAGTTATGAAAAAACACAGTAGCTTTTAAAAATATTCCAAATGCTGCCAAATTGCTAATGCTATTTACTCTCAAAATGTATGGTGAGAAACGTGACATCACCTTTGTCATGACTCTCCCCTCAAAGGATTCGATTTAAAAGTTTAAGAAAAAAACCCTGGTAAGTCTGACTTATAAAATGAGGACTGGAAACATAGTGTTAAGTTATCTCTGTTTTGCTCGAGTTATCAATTATAGGTCTTTTAGCATGTTTCATTTCTTATTTGCAACACTGCTCTTCCGCTGTGCCCAAACAGCTGAACACTGCAGGGCACTCACCCCACTGTTACAGCTCGTGATCCATACGACTCCACTGACTCACTTTTCATTTATGCCAGTGTGGATCCAAAGAGTCTGCAGGGGAGTCTTTTTTGTACCTCCACAACAGTTCAGCTCAGAGCTCTGCTATTTTCATGAGATATAACTCTTGCTTTACAGCCAAAGAGTGTTTAAGAAATAATTGTAAATCCCATCCCAACCCATGAACTCATTCCTGGAGAAGTCCTCTCACAAGTTCTCCCTGAGTTTTTACTTGCTGCTGCAGAATCTCAGAAAACATAAAAGCACTTAATCCCTAGTTTTCAAGGGCAATTCAGATATCACAATCAACCACGTGAAGTCACACCTCACGCTGCCTCACGCAGGACTGCAAAATCCTGTCTATTAAGCAATGGAAAAAGCATCTCCTCCCCACCCACCTACATGACCAGATAAGGTTCTCAGAATTACACAAAACTCAGTGTGCAAGGAAACCACCATGCCCTACCTCAGTTATTTTCTAACTCATTCCGCTCATTAAGGTACCACTGTGTTTCCTTTGGAAATTTACAGTGCTGGGAAGATATAACAAGTAAGTTTTCAAACTTAGTAAGTTTTCATGTGTTTTATCACATAAGGAAAACTATACCAAGCACCCTATCAAGATACCACCATAAAAACCACAGTGGAAAAGTAACCCTCAAAAAACCTCTCATACAGACTTTTTGTCCTTTTATAGGCAACTGACTAGCCCAGGTAGTAATGCTAAGTATCCACGGAAAGAACTAATTAGTTCAAGATGCCTTTTCAGACTCTTGCCCTTGTATTTCAGAGACAGCTTGGGGCTCACACTTTGCATTAAAAATGAGGGCTGCTGTAGGTATGAACAGGACAAGAATGATAGGCTTGCTCTGTCTCCACATGGAAAAAGTGCCCTCGTGGTGAAATTACAGAGGGCGTTTCAAGTGAGGACACGCACCTCGCTTCTGTTTTGACAGGAAGGTACTTCAACAGCTTTTGGGTTTGGAAGCCAGGGGTTCAACTGTAAATTGACTCTATATATTGGATAACTACATTCAACTCAAGTTAAAACACAAAGAACTCTGTGCTCTCCTGTACAATAACAGAGACAGACAGGCAACGGGAACATCAGAGAGAGAAAATGAACTTAAGATGACAGACAACAGCAATTTGTACTAGGTGAAATCTGACGTAGAATACATTGGGTTCAGAGGGTCCGGACACAGATCGTCGTGGTTTCATTTGGACATCGCCACGTCTGCCACACGCTCTCACCTGATCGTACTCAGATGCTCCTGGGTACAGAGGCCAGCCTAGAAACAGCTCAGCTATCACACAGCCCAGTGACCACATGTCAATAGCTTCACAGAACGGTAAACCCAGTATGATTTCAGGGGCTCTGTTGGGGAGGAAAAAAAAAAAAAGTGAAATCTTCAACTCTGAAAGCATGCTGTTCTTCCCTGTAAATCGCTCTGGATAACGCTCCTCCTTCTCTCCACCGAGCATAAGTAAATCTGTGTGAAACAAAGCGATTGACTCCACTCAGGTGGCCAAACAGATCCCAACCTTGCCGTCACTTAGTGGCACGGCTGGATTCGCTCTAGGGCCCTGGTGCCCTCCAAGTCCTACGTGGCCTTTATGCAACTGTGATAGGAAGTTCCTCCTTCAATAACCAGCTTAATTACACCTGACAGTAGGTATGGTGTGAGGCGTCCCTGAGACAGCACACGACCTACCCTAACAGAATTGGGAAGAAAAGTTCTGGCAAAGGGTGCTCAGCCTTTTCTCGGCAGAAGGTCTCAGGGTGCCGGGTAACCATCTGCAGAAGGTGCTTGTTTTCGTGTGGAAAAGAGCATCTGCAGAGCCAGAGAAGAGAGCTCTTCAGGGAACTGCTCAGTTTCTATCAGTGGGTTTTCATACGGGGTTTCTTTTGGGAGTTTCGAGTTTAAAACTGACAGAGAGAACACAGCTGGAGATTGTGACTGCTTTGCAAGGTGGTGTTACAGGTTTGGTGCACTGAACCACACCTAATGCAAAATGTACCTGTCTGGCCTAGCCTTTACAAGAAGGTGATGAAAAAACTCCAACTCCAAGCAGGGTTTGCTTCTGCAACAGGTTGGAATTTCAGGGACATTTCTGTCTGGAACTGACTCATAACACAAAAGGATGTTTTAGTACTACTCTTCACCTACACAAAGTTCTGAAACAAACTGATGCCGTTCTGTCAGGCTAAATTCTGGTCATATATTTGCATACAGCATAAAACGCAAGTGCTGCAAAAACCATGTGAGTCGGTGTGGGAATTTACTCTGGAAAGTACAGGAAACACGAAAACCTTGATCTTCACGCATAACTAACACAAGTGCAAAGGAAGACAGAGAAGTCCTAAACTCCAGGCTATCTATTTTCTGGTCATGACTTGGGTAGCATGCCCCAGGGCTCGCGTGACATTTCTGTGTTACAGTGTGGATATTTCTGCTGTTAAAAAAGTCTCTGAAACCAGTTCTGATCTTTCTACAGAAGTATAAAAAACCAGGGCTTTATAACGTACTGGTGTCAATAGATCTGACACCTTCCTCAACTGTTCAACCTGAACGCACCTCTCAACTGTTTGTACGTGGCAAGAAGTGACTCTCCAATTAATCACCCTTTGTGTTGCAGTGACACAGATACAGCTTTTGTTTTAGGTGACTACACAATTACCATCAGCCAGTCTCCAAAACAAATTCACTCATCCCAGTTGCCCAGGCACAGTGACCCTGAGAAAGCACAAGATCTATCAAAAGAGAGAGCGCTGAACCAGCTGTTTGCATCAGTGAGGGCATCTTTATTCTCTGTCATTCAGCTTTAAAGCAAGGAGGTTCTTCTGTTATGTCTGAGCCCTCCAAAACCAGAGCCATGATATACCTTCATAGTCAACGTAATAGATTATTTAAACTAAGACATTCTGACACTCACTCTACTTGACACTGATCTGTTTCTACCTTCTTGTTTGTCTGTCCCTGGCAGTAGTTGACTTTGGAGTGGTTTCACATGTGAAAATATAAAATGATTATGCAAATATGGCAAGCATCTGATATTTGAATGATGAATGTGCTGCTAAATGTTTATATTTTAAAGAACTATGCTAGAATAGATCCAACATTCTATAGGCTAACAGGTGCAAACAAGAGGAATCCGTTTCTGTAGTACTTTGGTCTTCACAAGCAGAGCGAGTATGATGCACTCATCCACACAGGGTTTTCAGAACCCCTGGTGCCAATAGTCTACTAGTCATCACCAACAAACTGTATTGATCCTCTTGATTATCCTGCTTATGCAGGAATTTCCAATTCAGACAGGACCCAAACCCGCAGGGTACCTGCCAAGGTACGCTGCAGACATAAGTTTCCTTGGCTTGGACTGGCAAACAAACTAAAATATAAAGGGCTTGTAAAATAAGCAGAGCATGCTAATCCTTCACAAGGGCATTAAAAAAATTCCACCGATTCCAATGGAAAGAGAGATCAGTGGCAACAAAGGCTGGATGGGATAGTTCGTTAGTCTTTAACTACACGGTGGAATAGATTTGGGTATTCGAAACCCTCAATACCAAAATGATAGCAAGTTGAACTCCATGCGTTTTATTCCCTGAAACTAAATAAACAAACTTCTCACAAGCCACCTGATTTCATTGTGATGGCAGGACAGGGCCAGTAAAGGACTCATCTCCTTTTACACACTATAATTAGAGGCCTCATGAGATGTGAGTTGAAACAGGACAACAGGCAGAGGTCACTTTCATAGCTGGTCTGTCAGAGATTAAAGTGGTTTTAGGATCTTAAGCTCTTTGAAATAAAAATCAACAACATTCTTTGCATACACGCTTGCCAAACTCTGACTTCCAAAGTTGGCAAATATGCTCAGGTACTCTCAGAAGAGAGAGGATTCACAGCAGTAGCAGAAAAATCCAAGACTGACTTTTAGCATTTCAAAACAGACCATGTTTACACATGGGTCTTCAGCCCTCCCCCTTGTGAAGAACGGTGGTAATAAGAAGCCTGTACAACTGCAACTAGCAATGTAGTGAATGACACGATCACCACTCAGAGCTGGATTAGCAAGCAGAGAGCAAGATTTGGCAGCGTGCACTGCCGCTTCCCAGGCCAACATGACTGGGACAGAAGTAGGTCATGTAGCCCAAAGCAGAGGTAAGAAACAGATACTACTGCACTCTGCAAGCTCCCTCAACACTCAGGGCCACCTTCTCATGGCCCAAATCGTTCAGTCCTTCAGCTTGGTATCTTCAATTTGCTACGCTGACCCACAGGAAACATCGGGAGGTCGGGATCTAAATAAGACTCACATGACGGCTGTACTTACATATGAGGACACGAGTGAACCTCACTCTGAACAGCAGGGAGATCGCTTCCCAGGGATTTTTCATTTCTGCAAGCTGTCCGCTTCCTTCTGTTCCCTGTCCTCCCCATGGAGGACAAAAGCATCCATACCCTTCCACACCTGATGTAACAAGCATATACTCTGGTTTTCAGGTCAGGATTTACTGCTAATAGATCTCAGGACTGCCACAGAAACGAGTCACTGCACAGCAGCACGACCACCAGAGTTAGTGTGCTCCTCATCCATGCCTGGCTTCAGAGACAAAGAATTCTTCATGGGCACTTCTACTCACACTTTAAGTCAACCAAGTCGTGGCAGTAAAACTGCCCCTCTTGGCTGGAGTTGCACTGCAGGGGCACCAGTAATGCCTCTGGAGAAAGGGAACCTGCCTCAGCCTTGACACGCTTGCCCTGACAAACCCGACACTCCCGCCCAGCTCAAAGTGTGGCTCCAGCAGTGTCATCAAGATGATGCAAGTCGTCCAACTGCCAGAAGTACAATCAGAACCTGGAGCGAGCAGGGCTGTTGGACAAGACAACCTCCAGCAGCACTGAGCATAATTAATAAAGGAAAGCTTTTTCCTTCAGGGTATATATATCAGAAAAATTCACCTTCCAGTACCCAAGTTTGGCTGGTTTGGATGTTTCTACAGGAGACAGAGGTTACATAAGCGCCAGCAACGGGCATTAAAAACAAAAAAGTGAACACAGAACAAGAAGTTTCTTTTTAATAGCTGACAGAACCAAATGAAGAATTGCTCTATACTGTTCTATTAAACACAGCATTGAAAAAAATTCCAACTTAGAACTCATTTGAACACTAATTTAATGTGAGTATCATTAAAGCAATCCAGTTCTCCCACAATAAGCTGGTTTCTACACCATCTCCATAAATTCCTAGATTATGGATTTTAGTAATCATCACCATTAAACTAATTACCTATCACTAAATATTAGATTCCCACATCACAGCATGCTTAACTTCAGTCAAGCAGACAGTCTTAAATGCCATCTAATCTCAGGTTATTCGCCCTTCTGGCAGTGTCAGTCACCCCACGTCGGGGAGGTGGAAGTGGCTTGGAGTTCAGTGCCACACACAAAGATGAAGCAGACAGCTTCCTCCCCAGCAGCCCCTTTAAGATACTTATCATCCCTTGCTGCTTTTGCCTCAGCCAAATCTGGTTTTTGCGATATCAGAAACTGGAAAGCACTATATGCCTCCCCAAACTGCTTTGCTCATGTGTTGCAAGTCAGACAGAGCAGATTCTTGATCAGCAGTCATCTCTTTTGATGCAACAACAAAAAAATTAACAACGCATTTGAGACAGTAAGCATTTTAACAGAGCTATGGTGCATAGAAAACTGCGTTACAAAGAACAACAATCAATAGTTTAGAATTAGAAAGGTTCGTGCCAACAAGCTGAGTGAAGATCATGAGGAATGGGTTAAGAAAAGTCTATATTGCACAAAAGAAATGGCACAGAAAGCTGGTATTTGGTGTTACAGAAACACACCCCCAAAAAAAAACCCAAACAAACAACAAAAAAAAAACCAACTGAAGGGGGCAAGGATACAGGGAGTATGAGGAATGAACAGAGCAAGCCTGCAAGAAGCGAGGGCTTTAAACCGAAGCTAAGAGGATGGGAAAGACATCAAACAGGGCAGAGACACAGGGCGGGGTGGAGTGTCTCAAGTCCTCCATCTCGTCCCAGCTGGAAGGACTAGATACCAGTTAAGTTTTGCATCAAGTGAGCTCACATTCCACTGAAAGCAACCCTGACACACAGCACAGACGTTTTCATGTCCCTTTGATGCCAGAAGTTCCTTCTGCATCCCTTTACTGAAGTCTACTGCTACCTATATTGACATACACATTATTAGGAGAACCAGACTGGAGGAGTAATTGAAAGAAAAAACAGATCTTGTTGTAGCTACACAGTTTCTGAGTGTTTACACTTTTGCCCATAGTTTATTTTTCATTCTTAGACAAGAGCAGGGTAGAAGCCATTTCGACATTTTGCTACGGAAAGCAGAGATCTCGCTCATCCCTGCTTTAAAAGAGCTACAGGTCTCATGAAAGCGTGCCTTAGCAAGGGCTGATACAGGAAATCATGTGTTCATGAAGTGGGTTCAGACAAAGGTGGAACCAAAAGAAACAGGATAAAAAGAAACTGGCATTGCTTTGTCTTCTCTCCCTTCTAAATGACCATAGTTAAAGGACTAGTTTCCGATCATGGCAAATAATCCAAAATGCACTACTTATTAGTAGCATACTGCTTCCCCAGTTTGCTATTTCACACACCGCCACAAACTAACAATGGGGTAAAAACAACTTACTGCACTAATCTGGGGTGAAAGGAAGGTATTGGACCACATATTATGTCACACTTGCAAAGCAGAAGTTCTATTTATTTACATACAAATTTCAGAAGAAATCTCCAGGAAACATGCAGAACAGCGGGTAGGCTGATCACTTCCTCCTCCCCCCTCAACTGGGATTAGACCTAATGGCAGAATAGTTAAGTATTTGTAGAAGCAAACCCCCAGCACCCCAATCAGCTTTTCTTTGCTCGTGCAGCATACGAAAGCGAGCATCATGTCAGTACTTACCTGTAGTAGCGCGACTGCAAGTAAGTGGAGCACACTGCTTTTGACACGTGGCTGGCTGAACCAAAGTCTATCACCTTCACTCTGTAGGGCTGGCGCGCAGGATCCACCAACATGATGTTTTCTGGTTTCAAATCAGCATGTATCAGACCCAAGCTCTTTAACTTCATCAAGGCAGTAGCCACTTGCTGCAGAATTGGCCGGATGTATTTCAAGGGCAATGGACTGAACTTATTTTGCTTTAAGAAATCATATAAGTTCTGTTCTAGCATCTCAAATACAAGGCATGTATGATTCTTGTGTTGAAAGCACTCGTAGGAGCGAACAAAGTTATATTCGTCAGCATTCTCACTGCTCAAGCGAGAGAGGATGCTCACCTCTATCTGGCCCTGCCTAGCATAGGAAGGATGGTTCTTCAGGATTTTGATGGCTACAATCTCCTTTGTGCTACGTTTCCAGCATTTTGCCACCTGCCCAAATGTCCCTCGGCCCAGGAATTCCAAGACCTCGTAGCTGTTTGTCATAGAGCACAGGATCTCATGCTGGACCAGCTGATAATCTCCTTCACCACTGGAACTGCTGCTTTTAGTGGTTACCGTGGTGGTTGTGGCCGCAGCACCCACCGCAGGTCTGTTTTGCAGCATGAGAGGTGGATGTTCCTCAATTATCTGCACACTACCGTTGCTGTCAACCTCTTCACTTTTCCTTTTTAATCCACATTTTTGGTATGGTTCCAGTAAAGAAACGTTGCTCCTATGTGTTAGGGTTTGGCTGTTCTGGAAGGATGCTGTAGCACTGCTGCCTGTGCTGTCGGCTGCTGTAACCACAATGTGCTCAACTGAAGGAGCAGGGAGAAGGAGGTTCTGATCGTAAGCAGGGATGCTGAAATTGGCTACCTGATGAGAGGAGCTTGCTTGCCCTTGAGCTGCTGGGAGGTTTTTGCTGTGGGTATAATACTTGTCACTACTACTCTGTCCTGAAACATCCCAGACAGAGGGCTCCACTTTCAGTTTCTTGGCACTGCAGAAGGCACTCGAGGATACTGACGGAGGGGAGAACACCTGCAGCTGTGAGGCCATACCTGAAAAAGGAGAGGAGAGCTCGTTAGGACTGCTTAGAGGCAGCGGCTCGCAATGGCGCAAGATCCTCTGTCTGCACAAGAAACAGAACGACAAGTATTTTTCTAAGCACCATATGGTGCCCACCGCCTTGGAAGGCAACCTTTGGAACGGCTGATCCCAAGGGTACCCACAGAGCGAGGCTCTCCGGTGGAGTTACCGTATTTTACCTCACTGCCTAGACAGCTCCTTACCCAGACTCCTAAAGTCTAAAGAAATCCCAGCGCAAGACGGGAAACCGGTACTAAGAACAGGGGACAGCACGGCAGCGGGAAGACGCTGGGAAAATTAAGATCGCCTTCCCCCGCCCCCTTCGCTCTAAAACCGGAGTCACGGGGGAATCCACGCCAGACAGCTCCAACTTCCCCTCGGGGGCCGCTCCGGCTCAGCGCACCCCAAACGCCACGGCCC
>NW_009649168.1:1097907-1104796 GCF_000708025.1 Charadrius vociferus | reverse complement strand
GTGAGGGAGAGGCCGGGACAGGCGGCCAGGCCGCCAAAGCGACAGGGCATCGCCCACTCGGAAACCCGTCTCTGGGGTGTTTTAATTCAGCCTCTTCAGAAACAAAACAATGTTGCCGAGACGGCCCTTGGTTTTCTGTCAAAAGCTTACGGTATTTTAAAACGTTCACAAATACACTTACCAAAATCTCAGAACCTTTCGCAGCTTCATATTTACTCTTACACGAACAGCTGTGAAACGAGTACGAACTTGCACCCTTTAACCAGCATAAAGACTCAAGGCTAGTAGTTTGCATCAGTAGGAAAAAAAGAACATGCACTAAAAATGTAATCAAAATACCTCGATCTCGCAATCCACAGTTTGCTACAGTTAGACTGTTACAGGCAGAGACGCAAATGAGGTGGAAGACGCAGACTGCACCAGCCCAGCAAAAGCCACCACACGTCATCGTCGCGGGCTTTCTGAGGTTGTTGGAAACCCAGTCCTGTAACTGGAACATTTCGCTAACGAGCCTCCACGATCCAGGGCTGAAGCAGTGATGCCGAATGGGCAAAAACTTGCCAGGGCATCCCTGAACATCGCAGCATGTTTAGTAACAACTGCCCTGAGAGTGTGACGGGTCTTGGTCCTCAGGGACAGAGCACGAGCTCTAGCACTAAGCGAAGAGTGCACCGATGAGGGGCGGTCCTACGTTCACCTTCTAAAAGTACGGAGTAGTATTTGCTACACATAAAAACATAAGGACAGAAGTATTACTCCACTGATCCTCCTGACACGCAGAAGGGAACCGGCCTCCGAGACGGCTGAAGGCAACACAAGCCCCAGGAAGGACTGTGCTGCTGGGACCCCCCCAGCATCCCCTCTGCCGCCAGCACTGTGCTGTCCCTGCAGAGCCACCGCCGTCCTCCCGGCCCCCACCACTTCCCCAGCTGAGGCCTCCGCCGGCCAGCACAATGCTCCACCTCGGACGGGTGGGAGAGTCACGCAGACCCAGGCGGACGCGGGAATGCACGCTGACAGCCTTCACCTTGGTGCTCGCTATTACACAAGTGCCTTTCTAAACCACCCTCAGGGCCACTGTCAGATCCCCCCAGGACAGAGGAAGCTTGCGATGTACCGAGCAGGTTTTCTGCTTTGTAGAAACTTAAGTGCAACATTATTTCCATGAGAGAGCGCTGGGCAACTGCAGCCATGATTCGGGGCACTAAATAACACTGCAACGCACAGTGAGACAACAAGCTGCCAGCGAAGTTTGAGTGGGACAGTATTGCTCTTCTGTCTAAAATCCTACAAGTAACTTGAGTGTGCATGTGCTTGATTCAAGAAATAACATTTTCCACTTTCTTCCTCCAGCAGAACACCATTCAGAAGCTCACCCCTTTGTGCTATCTGCTAAAGGAAGGTCTCGGTCCTGCGTGGAGGACTTGGGGGCTGTATTTCTCTTGGACTTATTTTCTTCAGGCTTAGCGTGAACTCCAAAGCAAGAATGTATGGAACACACTCCAGAGCCCCTTGAAACCCGAGGGAACCTGACATGGTCTGTGTCCTGGGCTCACCGTGGAGCTCATCTCTTACGGGACGGGGCAACTCGCCCCCCAGGCGATTCTGCAGCTCCTGCCTGTTGGGCCGAGGAGCACGGCTTCCCAGATGGCTCAAGTCCTACGCTCCAGCACTTACTGGTAGCGATGCCTGGAAAGCGAGCACAGGATCAGCCCCACGTGGTGCTCCATGCTGCCCGTCCGTCATGAGTGGAGCATACACACAAAGTGAAAATATTCTCATCTTCCCGGGTACCTGCTCAAAGTCCCAGACTCCCTGAGGCAGGGCCAAGAGCCTTGCTGTTGAGAAAAGTCCGTCCCGAACAGTTTACTGCACACTCAGGGCCGCTTGTGCCGAGGCTGGCATGTGGCCAAGTACAAAGTGACAGCAAGGAAAATTTAGGCACTGTAGCGACCTTAGCAAAAGAGCCCAAATTTAGCAGAAGGAATCGCAAATGCACACCGAATACCCATAGCCAGACAGCAGCTCATTTGAAGAAGGCACCTCACAGGATTATCCGTGTGACTCTACCTTTTCTACATGTTCTACTACTTTTTCAGAGGGCTCCACAAAAGAGCGCAAAGCTAGAGATTTTAGGCTTCAGATTAATTTGGAATAAGCCCAAAGCTAAAACACATCATACAGGAAATTATGTAAACACGTTGAATTAGTTTTCTTGGCGAAGAAGAAAAGATTTCTGCATTACACAAGTCTTTTTATCTAGAAAATAACAATAAGAACCTGCACTGCAGAAATGGACAGGAGCTCTGCAGCAGAGAAGTTGTCGTTAAGTGCTTTAGCCTTGCAGTACGGGAAGCAATTAGAAACGCGGCGGAGCAGGGTGCTCTAGGGTGTTCCCTACAAAGTTTCGTTACACGCTTGTTTGCCGTGGAGCGCACGAGCGAGGTAAGGTTTACCTCAGTCTCTTGGCAGCAACCTAAACTTAAAGCGTACTTTTGCTCCTCTCCGTGGCACAGGCAGGGTACCCTTCCATGGTTTTCTACTGTGTTTTAGAGAAGCTAGAGCCAACTAAATTGTTTCATAGTAGAGTGATTGGACTTTTGCAGGCAACTGTGTGGAAGGCGCTCAGCAGGCAGTCCTGCTCCCAGAACAAGCCTGCCCTGCCCTCATGACACCCCAGCATTTGCTGGCAGCTTGTTAAAACAGTGCTAAAAACTTGGCAAGAGGAACTCGGCTCGTTCGTAGCTCCTGTAAGGAGCTCTGTAAGGCCCTGGGTGAGTTGTTTCATCCCGCTGGGGCTTGGTTCCCAACTGTGGGACAGAGATAAGCAGCTCAAGCACGCTTTGCCTGTATAGATTTGGGAGGTCTTTGGTCTGAGCACCATTTTTTTTTTTTTTTCCTGCCAGGATAACTGCAAGTCTCTACACATGTGGCCCTTAGATACCGCACAGTCCAGCTAATCCTTGGCTACAGCTTCTCATTGTCACTGTTGTGAGCACAACACACCTGTGGCAGCAGTGTTGACAGAGCGGCTGAGCTGGAAGCAGCATGTTCAGACCCCGGTGTACCTGACGCTCCAGCTCTCGGCTGCACTAAGGCTCCCCTGTGAGCCAGGCTGGTGGCAGAAAAGGGGAGATGTTGGAGGCAAGCATGAGGGAGAAGGAGGCCTGTAAGAGGCCACCTATTTACTGCCAGGAAAGTTCAGGGGAAGCTGAAGGATTCTCAGAAACTTTAGAGCTCAGCAATACCATAGTGCCAGTTTTCCCCACAAGGCCATGTTTTGTTTTCCAAGATTTTATGATAACACACAAAAGTAGTATTTTAATGCCCAAGAGAGAGAGGAAATGTGTGGCACTAAAATGCCTCATGCACCTGCTGTGCTGAAGCAGGCTGACTGTTGGTCAAGTCTCTCCTGCTTCTACTGTCTTTTAAAACCATGCAGAGATTTTAGGTTTCCTCAGCTCTATATGATTCGGATCAATTCTTTCTGAGGTTGCAGGAATTACCTTTTAAGCTCTAATAACAGAAGCTGGCATTTTTTCTGCAGTTTTAAGCGTTCAGAAATGGGGTGCAGATCCCCAGCTTCTGAAGTCTCTGCAATTTTCACTTTTTGTGTCATCTATAGGTTAGAGTTGCCTCTGTAAAGAATTACTATTTACAACTCCATTTTGCCCAGAGGTTCACCAGGAGGTTCTCTACTTCATTTACTTGAATAAAGGATTGATAAGAATAAAAGAGGAAAGGCTGGGTGCCACAACACATCAGCAGTGAAATGCCTCAGATCTCCGAGGTGATTTGCAACATACCTAAATGGAGCAGTGACTCAGAAGGCAAGCATTCCTTCCGAGCAATGGGGAGGCTGCAGGGGAGAGCAGGACACGGAATCTGGGAGTTCAGGCAGTGCTTCACTCACTTGCCTGTCAAATGAGTCACCTAAATTTCAACAATATTTAAATAACAGCCTGCATCTCCAAGGCAGCCAGCAGCCGACCAAACACCACAAGCACAGTGCAATTATTTCCCAGGCAGTTTCAGATGTTACAAAAGATGCAGGTGTCTCTGCTCATGCTGACCTGGTGGAGCTCTGTGGTTGAGTTTTGATTAGCAAATAATCCATACAGAAACCTCCAAGACACAGGACCATACAGACCACAGCAAGAGGCCTGAGCTGCCCTCGCTACCGCTTCTGAAGTACGTTTCAGAGAACACTACTCCATCCCTTCCGACGTCCCCTTAGCAGTGGGCAGACACAATCACCAGGCAGTCCCAGCCGCAGGCACTGCTCACGCTACAGCAACAAAGGCTGCAGTGCCTGGGAAGGCACAGGGCTGGGAGTGAGGGCTCCTGTTTGCCAAACAGCTTTCCAAACACACCCACTCTGGCTGTCATCACGATGACTACTCAGGACAGCCTTGTTGTTAACCAGCGTGGCTGCTGCATCTGCAGGCATCTTTGCTTTCCACAAGCCCTAGCTTTACTGAAAGAGCAAACGCTTCCTTTTCTGCCTTGATTCAGGGAATTCAACCCATCTAGCTGACTGGTCTTGGAGACACCTTGTAGAACGCTACATTCAGAAGAGACTCTGATCGTGATCAACATCACAAAACATTTTGTGTTGAAAGTAATGAAAAGGAGGCTAGACAAAGCTGAGTAAAAAGCTGGTTTATTGCTCCAGGAAAGTGCCTAGTGACCGTTTCCAGTCTAGTGTTGCTGCCTTGACCCCATGGAGAGCCAACGCGTGATGCTGCTAGTGCGGTTTGGCACGGACAGCTCCAGTGTCTCCAGGCTCTGCAGTGGGTACCCGCTGGCTGGTCACATTACTGACACTTCCCCACCGTGCCAGCCTGCAGCTCCCTGCTGATGATCTGGAGCGGGAAAGTAGTGCCTCACCTCCACCGAGCAGAGCCAATTTTGCTGTTCAGCCCCAGTATTCCTTCCAAACAATGCTGCTAAGACTGAGCACTTTACACCACAAAGCAGATGTTTCATTATCTTCCATCCCATTTGCCATCCTGTGATAAGAACAGGCAGTGGGTGGAAAGGCAGTGCGCGAGCAGAACACGGGCAGTTACCACAAGTGCTTTGCAGTCAAGCAGAATTCAGACATGCAAACTTGAGTGCAGAGACTGCAGAGGATCCAGTAACCCATTCCAGAAGGTCCAGAACTCAAGAATCCAGACAATTTCTATTTTATCTATGCCCAGCCAGTAACTTGAAAAATGATTGACAATTAACATTAAGATAGTGCTTACAGGACAGCAGAACTGCATCCAGCTGCAGTTGGTTGGATACAAAAGCAGTGTTGTCTGGAGGTATTAGTAGATTAATAGATAGAAAATAGACTAATAGACTCAGAGGCACTTCGTTTTCTAGATTTCTTTAAGCATAAATTTTTAAATATACCTTAATATATAATATTTGTAATGCATCTTGGAATGAAGCGCTCATTGTCAATGAAGGATTACAGACAAATAGAAAGAAGAATCTTTGGGGCGCTCAGATTCCCCCTCCTTGCTTCTTTCATCACATACATCCCCATTAATTATTTCAGCTGCAGGCAGCGCACACCCTCTGCTGCTCAGCTTGAATCAACCTGGCAGTACCTTTTGTCACAAGGGATAGGCAAGTCACTGCAGAAAGTGCATACAAGGCACACACACAGCGGGGTCACACTGCCTGAGCATAGCGTGCAGACCCAACAGATGTGGGCAGAGATATAAACATAAATAAATTAAAAAAAAAACCCACAACAAAAAACTAATGCCTACAAATTGGTTATAGTTTCCTCCTTGTCTTCTAATAAGAGGTAAAGAAAGTAGAGCCCCATAGCTGAGTTCCTCTCTCCTGATAGGAACCTTGAGCACCAAGAACGGGATGCAGTAGTAAGACCTCTAGCATCACTGCTATGAACTGCATTGGCGTTGGCAAACGTCACACAATTTTTCAGGATTCTTTGCCCCTTCTGAAGAAATCTTCTACCAGCTTGTCAAATTTCTGTGAGGAATTCTGCTTTAGGACATTTAAGGGAGTGAGCAAATACTGCTCTGCAAATCCAGTTGCAAAGTGCTCATCAGAAACAGGTGCCCGGCAAACAGCGCTAGCTGCTCTCGCCACTCCTGGCTGTTCTCCACTCAGCTCTTCCTTCCCTTTCTCCTTGCCCGTGTGACAACAAGTGCAACTTTCTTTTGAGCAGACAGCTGACTCGCAGTAGTTCTGCTGAGGAACCTTAACGCCTGTGAACTCTTCAGATTTCTCAGTGTATTTCTCTGGGGACTCATAAACAACTCCTCGGGGCACAGAATGGTGGGCAGCTCTTTTCAAGAGACGTGTCGGTTCCTGCCCCTTCCTTTTGCTTTGCTGCTGTGCAGACTCTTGCACGGGCATTGGCATTTTGAGGTCAGGAAGTGCTTGGGGGGCAGAACTCAGGTATTCCTGAAAGTACGCCTGGCACATGCTGCCCCTCACGATTGGAATGACCGAGCAAGGCTTCAGCCACTTCACAAACTCGCACAGCTCTGAAAAGGATGAGTGATCCGAGTACGGAATGGGGTGGATATTGGGGTGGGTGACCTTTACGGGCCTGCCAGTAGGGAGGATGGCAATGGTAGGGTGCAGCATGTTCCAGCTGACAAGGGTGTCCCAGCGGATCTCAGCGACATCCACGGCACGGATCCAGCCGGCGCCCTCCTCGGTGGTGAAGACATCGGGCAGCTCCAGCAGCCGCATCTGCTCCAGGCGCCAGGGGCTCACCACCACCCAGGTGCTGATCTCCACGGCCAGGTCCACCAGCAGCGTCTCCTTCCCCAGGCTGTACACACCTGCGAGGAGAGCCACGAGCGGCGCAGTGGGGATGAGCCCCTGCCGAGGGGAGGGAGGGGAAGGCGGGGGC
>NW_009649168.1:1087781-1096347 GCF_000708025.1 Charadrius vociferus | reverse complement strand
GGGGGGACGGTGTCCCCCGGGAGCTGGGCACACCCATCCGCTGGAAGCACGTCCAGGCCGGCGGTTTGTCCTGCTCGCCGTGCCGCCGCTGGGCTGCGGGACAGGAGGAGAGAAGAAGAGGAAGGTAACGGGGCTGTCGCGGCACGTGGGGCCGTTACTGCGACGCCAGGCATGCCAGGGCCCGCGCCAGCCTGCCCCTCTCCTACCTGCCCTCCCCGGGCCTCCCGCGGCACCCGGCCGTTTCTGCAGCCTCAGCTTGGCTGGCGCCGTTCCCGTGCCACAGAGGAGCTGTTCCGAGGGCCGGCGTTACTGTAGAGCTGGAGCGTTTGTTGACTGCTTCTCCCAGCCCAAGCCATATCTCGTTTGTGATAAATGTTATAGCGTATCAACAGAATTTGACGCTGAGACCCCTGCTTCTTTGCAGATGGTGCACTGGTGAACGAGCTGTACAGTTTGCTTCGTGATCACGATCCTATTGTAGTCGTGAATTGTCTGAGGGCCTTAGAAGAGATCTTGAAGAAAGAGGGAGGAGTGGTGATTAACAAACCCATTGCCCACCATCTCCTCAACAGGTTTGTTTTCTTGGAAGCTTCGTTCTTGTCCTTGGCATTTTGCATGGTAATAAAGCAGGTATTTCTGGGCTCTGGTCAGAACCTGAAGGGAAGAGTTGGGCACTGAAAACGTAAGTGCCCATCCCAAGAGAAGCCAAATTACTTCTGTGTTAAGATCTCTAGAGAAATCTGGGATGCCCTGCTTTTCCAGGGAGTCTTTGCTTCAGCTGATGATTTGTTTTGGAATTGTACGTTAATGTGATTGGGTTTGGGGTGTTTTTTTTGGTGACAGTATATACGAGATATTTGCAGGACAGGTATGTTCTAGTATGTCTCTCCTAATCTGTTGAGAGATATATATCTTATTCATTGCTTGAAGAAATTAACTTTTTTGCAGATAATTCTACATGATCTGGCAAAAGAGCCGTATTGCTCTGCCCTGGGTTCTTGTCAATGTTGCAGAAGTGCATGTGCCTGATACTGGGTTAAGACTATGTGCATAAACTGGTTAATTCCTTTGAGAAAAAATTGTGGAATCTACTTTTGAAGCACAGCGTTTGGTTTGGAAAAGAGAACATAAGAAACTCAGAGGCTAAGGCCTCTGCTCTGCGCACCGCAGATCTCCGTGTGCTTCTTGACTCCTGCAAACCGTGTTTATTCTCTTGGCAGGATGGTGGATCTGGATCAGTGGGGGCAAAGTGAGGTGCTTACCTTCCTTCTGCGTTACAGACCCCGCAGTGAGGAGGAACTCTTCGACATACTCAATTTACTGGATGGCTATCTCAAAAGCAGCAGCCCCAGCGTTGTGATGGCAGCCACCAAGCTTTTCCTAGTGCTGGCCAGGGAGTACCCACATGTGCAGGCAGATGTTTTGGTGAGAGTGAAGGGGCCGCTGCTGTCTGCCTGCACCTCTGAGAGCAGGGAGCTCTGCTTCACTGCGCTGTGCCACGTGCGTCAGATCCTCGGTAGCCTTCCTGGCCATTTTAGCAGCCACTACAAAAAGTTCTTCTGTTCGTATTCAGAGCCCCACTACATCAAATGCCAGAAGATGGAGGTGTTGTGCGAGCTGGTGAATGATGAAAACGTACAGCAAGTGCTGGAGGAGCTGAAGGGCTATTGCACGGATGTATCGGCAGAGCTTGCCCAAGGGGCAATCTTCGCCATAGGTGAGAGCCGCGTCTTGCCTCGGGAGCAGCAGCAGCCCTAGACCTTGAGGCTGGGCCTTTCTCTGCCGACGGGTGTCTGGGCAAATGCCAAATAACCGATGTGTGCTGAGGCAGCACAGCCCTCTGTAGACCGGCCTCCCCAGGAACTCCACCGGGTAAATTGGTGAGTCAGCACCATCCCGAGCAGGGATAGCGAATTCCTGCTCCCCTGGCCAAACCCCCGTTTATATACTGAGCATGAGCCTGTGGTACGGAATATTGCATTGGCCATTCCATCGTTCTGTCTGTGCTCCTCAGCTTCTATGGGAGGCTGAAAAAAGTAGTTGAAATTATAAATGTCATCCAGTAACAACTAAAACAATGTGCATTATTGACCTTGTACCACATGTGAAACATAGCAGCCACTAGAAAGAAAATTAACCCTATCCCAGCTGAAACCAGGACAATGTGTAAGAAAAGTTCAGACTACTTCTGAGGGATGGCTTCAGAAAGAGGAACCCATCCCTCGTGTGGAGAACAAGCTCGTTCGGCTCACTTTCAGAAATCGTAGTCAAAAAGGAAAAGGGAAAGACTTTCTTTAAAGTGAGTTTGTGATGAATAGTTGGGCTCATGATTCCTATTTCACCCTGGTAAAAGGTTGACTTTTATGTCCTTTGGTGTCTCTGCAGGCAATATTGCTCGGACATACACAGAACAGTGTGTGGGGATCCTGACAGAGCTCCTGGGGCTTCAGCAGGCGCCGATCACTTCAGGTGATCACTGCAGGTTGTTTGCCTGGCTTATGCTTCCAGAAAGCGGCTTGCTGGGGCTTGTGATGCCAAACGCGAGGCCCTGGAAGGCACTTGGTTTTTTATTTAATTGGCATCTGCAGGTGGAAGTCTTCCTGGTGGAGGGGGGGACACACACATAGTGTGACCCGACATTGTAGTTTTTCCTTCCTTAGGAACTACTGTTTGTAGTGAAGGGGGAGACGGTCATAGCTGCATTCATGATCCGGTGTGGCGGCTCCTTCCTGGCTGCCACCTGCTGACTTAGGGAGTGAGGGACTCGGCAGAGACATTTCAGTGACTGTTTATGAGGGCCAGGATGATTAACAGATCTGATTTTGAGTTCTTTCTAACTGGGACTCTTAGTCTGTGTCTTTTAAATCTTTATGATTTCTGTTCCTCGTATAATAGTCTGATTCGGTTGTACCCAGGCTTCTCTCCTTCTGCTGCCCTCGGATAAACTTTGTATCATTGCTGTTTCTGCCCTCTCTTTTAAATGGTCGTGCTTTCAGTTTTGCAAATCACAAGCTTGCACTCAGCTGCTGAATTCTTAGGAGCTGCTGGTGTTTCTGTAAGTAGGCAGCAGAGCCTTTAAAATTTTGACCTAAAGTTCATGAGACTCATTTTGAATTGGTGTTAGTTTTAAGTTGTCATTCTAACCGCATGCGTCTGAAGCACCATGAGTCAGTGTCTTTTTAAAGGCTGGGGAATATCCAGAAGAGAGATTACTTTCCAGCAGCCAGAGGAACAGCCTGGAGTTTCGGTGCTTTATTTTAGACTTGGTGCAACTTTGCTCTGACAAACACAATGTCATGGGACTTTGAAGAAGGGTGTCTCAAGTCATGGTCACAAGCATGGCACTGACCTCCCTAGCTAAGATTTGCAAAGTCTCAAGTGGGGTTTTTTTGAACAAGCTTTTTTTCCCGCTAGTGGTTTTTAACTCTTGGGGAATGCTGAGCATTTTGTTTCATTGCAGCGGTAGTTCAGGCTTTTCGGGACCTGGTTTGGCTGTGTCCCCAGTGCACGGACGCAGTGTGTCGGGCACTGCCTAGCTGTGAGGACGCCATCCAGGACAGTGAGGTAAGGTGGCTTTGCGCTGTGGGCTGGCAGCTGTTGAGGATGGGTGGACAATGACTGTTTTGGCTTTCCTTTGGGTTGTGATTGGCAGGATAAAGATCAGAAATCTTCAACAGACTTGTTCTCTCATGTCTGTTTATTTCACATCAGCACTCTTTCTGGTAAGCAGTGGCTATTTGCTAGTTTTCTGTGGTTCCTTCAGGGCAAGCAAGCGCTGATCTGGCTCCTGGGTGCACACGGTGAGAAAGTTCCGAATGCCCCCTATGTTTTAGAGGAGTTTGTGGAGAACGTGAAATCAGAGATTTTCCCAGCAGTGAAGATGGAACTTCTGACAGCATTGGTGCGACTCTTCCTGTCTCGTCCTGCCGAGTGTCAGGACACGCTAGGGAGGCTGCTCTATTACTGCATAGGTGCGTTCCCTTCATTGTGTTTTCCTGAAGCTGCAGTACTGGCTTTTGGGGACCTGGTTTGGCTGTGTCCCCAGTGCATGGATGCCATGTGTCAGCGTCCTAGCTGGGGGGGGCGTCCAGGATGGCACAGTAAGGTGGCTTTGTGCCTTAGGCTGCTACTTGGCCCCCAGCTGTCTGGTTGGTGAGTGTAACAGGTTTACACTGTATCGCTGGAAATCTGGTTTTAGTAATTAACGGTTAGTATTTCAGGGAAATCCGGATGATAGAATTCTCCATAAATCATGTCCCTCTAATTCCCAGAGGAGGAGATGGATATGGCAGTACGAGACCGTGGATTGTTCTACTATCGCCTTTTGCAGTCTGGGGTGGAAGAAGTGAAACGGGTCCTGTGTAGCCCCAAGTCTGACCCCTCTCTTGGGCTCCTGGAAGACCAAACTGAGCGACCTGTGAATACATGGGCTTCAGAGTTTAATACTCTTGCACCGGTTTATGGCAGAGAATGCTGGGCACTTGTCACTGCTCACCAGCCAGCAGAACCCTCTTATGCTTGTTCTCCTTGTACTGACTCCAGGAACAGAGACACAGGTAACCTGCCTCGCCTTCACCTGGGATCCGTTTTCCCCTTGTTTGTAGGTGTTCTCACATGGGTGTCTTTGGAAGAAGATCACAGTGCTTTGAGAATGCTGTCCTAGTGTTCTCGCTATCTTGTGCAATGCATGGCTGATACCGCTGAAGGCACTGTGATTCCAGCCCTCTTCATCTGAGAGCTCCATAAGACGTTCTTTGTGAAATTGGGAGCTGCACCTTGTATGCTGCATCTCACATGTTTGCGGTTTCATTTCAGAGTCACTGATTCCAGAAGGGAATAAAGAAGTCCTCAAGGTTCATCCTGATACAGGCAGCCTGACCTTAATTCCTGATGTTTACCTGACTGCAGAACAGTTTGAGAAGATCTGGCTGAGCTTGGACGTGAGCTGCCGCCTCTCTCTGCCCTGGTGTGGGACTGTTCACCCGGATACCGTACAGACGGCTCTTCACGTTGTCCACATCCAGACTATTGCTATGAGCAAAGCTGGCATCCAGCCGTGGAAAGCTTATCTCAGTGCCCAGGATGACACAGGCTGCCTCTTCCTAACAGAGCTCTTGCGTGAGGCGGCAGATTCAGAGATGCAGGTTTCGGTGAAGCAGAGTGAGGCAAAGCCGGAGGCGCTGAAAGCCTTTATTTCAGCATTGAGGACAGTCGTGGGGGCAGTTGCTGGACTGGGGTCCTGATTGGAACTGCTCCCAGTAGGACGCTTGCTCAGGCCACAGGAAAAGTTTCTTTCTCTGGCTTCATTTGCCATACTTGCTAATGATTTTGTACTTTTAAACTGCAGGAGTGTTAGCAGCCCTTTCCTGGAGCAGAGCTGGGCTGAGCAAGCACATGTGGTGGGGGCTGGTGCCTGGGGCAGGGTGGAGGGTCTGTTCCCCCTCTGGGCTGGGAAGGGACAAGGGAATGTGTTCGTGAGCGTGAGCCCGCTGCTTCTGGCGTGAGTCACAGAAGTGGTGGCATCTATGGTGATCGTCACGAGACACTAATGTCACTGGAACCAGAAATGGGCAAAATTTAGGGATGTGTTTTGGGGAGTTTTTTGGTGAGAATTGTAAATAACTCAAAAACCAGTTCAGAGACTCCAGGACTCTGCTCTTTATCTCGCACTAAGAGGGACAGTGCAGTAAGGAGAGAAGTATTTAGTTCTTGGCTCCCTTTACACGTGATTTAGTTTTCTGTCTGATGGATGGATTTCGGTAATAGCTTCACTTACGGGTGAGCGGAGCTCTGCTGTGTCAGAGACGGGTGGACAGGGCACGTTGTGCTCGCTGGAACCGACATGTTTCTTTTTCAAGAGAAAGAAGTGTATGTTCTAGTTGAAATGTATTACTGCAATCGTGACTCGCCCTCTCTAAAATTCCCCCCTCGGGGCTACTGTAAGAAGACGCAGAAGTGTGCAGGTTGTGTATGATGTGTGTGTGTGAGTTGATGTGGTGTGAGTTCTGTAGCCTGCATCACTTTGGCCGTGGCAGTGAGCCGTCCGTCCTTGGTACTCACACCAGTAATGGAAGAATTGCTGTTTAGATAATTAACCTGTATGGAATTTTAAAATTTTGCTCATACTGCTTTTTACCATTTGTTACTTTGTAACTAGAATGGGTATTGAAAGGTTTATTTTCTGTGTCATACTTATTTCTGCGCAGTACTGTCATCCTGCCATCGCAGTACAGTACCCGGCACGGCGCACTGCTATGCGACTACATTTTTGCAGTTTTTAAAGTTATACTCTGTCCCACCTCGGGACTTGTTTTTTGAAGGGCATCTCGACAGCACCGCATCTGCGCTATGGAAAGTTATGGAGTGTCGGACTTTGCACTGTGTTGCGAAAAGTGTTCTTGTCACAGCCATGTTTTACAGAGCCCCGAGGAAGGCTCCCGGCAAAGGTTGAGGTACATAAGCTCCTGTAACGGGGCTTTATGGTACTCTGTGAGGAGTGGCTTCGTTAACCCTCTCTGTCAGATTTCTTGTAATTTTTCATTTCCTTTAATGGTCATATTGTACCTTTAAATTGCAATATGCCTTCCAGGCACTTCACCAAAACACTGCTGTTACTGTTAAACAGCAGGTTTTAGATTTTATTTCTGATTTTCCTAATAAAAATGTGCATCATTCCTGGCTGTTTTCTGGAGTACTTGTTTGGTCAACGGAAGTCTGCGGGATGGAGTCATCCGATCACTACGGTGGATCCGGAGAGAACTGCATTCCAGCTCCTGACTGTGTCAGACAGGGCTTTTTCTCTCTCGACTTCCTTGAAGCAAGGCTTTAAGGAGCAATTGTGCAACAATTTATTTCAGTCTCGTGTGCCAAATTACTGTAACAGGTGAGCTACCTCCGGGTGAATTCAAAGGTAGATAAGAAGTCGGCCATAGCAGGGCTCCCATTAACAGTTTCCTGTGTCTTTATGCATGTCATATTCCTTTCCTTATGGAGAGCTGCATTGGAGCACTGGCATGCAGTTTTCAGAAAAAAAATAGTTGATAGCTCGTTGGCAAACCATCATTTCCTCAGCTGTGGCTGGACTGAGTCTAGTCTGTCTGGGACAGGACTTGGAGATTCCAAGCCTTTACGTTTCCTGATGAATGAGCAGGCCAGCAGTTCGTGATAACTTGTAAATGTTTCACTTGATCTTAACAGAAGGGGCTCATTTCAAAGCTAAACCACTCCCATAGCTTGCATGACGACAGTTAAGAGAGCAAATATTGGCATGTTGTGCTGTCCTGGGGAGGAGTCGGGGGTTATGCTCTTCCTAGAAGGAAGAACCTGTGCAGTGCTGGGGAAAGGAAGCCAAAATCCGCCATCAAAGCTCACCTGTGGAGGAGAGCGGCGGCGGCACGCAGGGGAAGACGCACTGCAATGGGAAACTTCGAGGTGCAGACGCAGTGCGTTGTGGAAGCTTTATTCCTGGACCTCCGCAGTGAAGATGAGAGCGACTGCCGGAGCCTGGAGACAGATTCAGGAGGTCAGGCCTGCGGGGGGAGGAAAAAATGGTTTGTTTGCTGCAGGTGCCAGAGGAGCGCTTCGACTGAACGCTTAAAGGAAGGAGGGTGTAGCTTGGGGTGGCTGGGTTTCCTAAAATGCAACCTTGTGATGACTTCCAAGTTACCTCTGATTCGGGGGAAAAGTTAGAGCAAGGTGAAGTCTGACTGTCGGGCACCCACAGCCGCGGTCTGCCGTGGCGGGGACAGGCAATGGGGGCTGCGAGGGACGGGCACCCGCGCTCCCGCCCGGGGGCTGCTGTGCCTCCCACGGGTCCGCAGGTCCTGAGCGACTGGCTCTGAACCAACCTGGTGGGACAAGTTTTAACTGTCATCAACAAGAAAGCTTATACTGCTGGTTTGCTTTAACGCGTAAGACAGAATGTGGTCTTTGCTTCCCAAACCCCCAATGCCATCTGGGCTACTTTGGTGTGCTGGGCAATGCTGCAAGAAACCCAGAATTTTGCCTGTCCTTGTGTTGCTTTTCCCATTATTTCCTTGGTAACAAACCAGTTAAAATGTCCTAAGAGACACCGGGGGAGGGTTGCTGACACCGGGTAGCAAACAAAGTCAATTTCTCAAAAGCTTCACGGAAGTTTGTCATTTTGCCTGAAAGAAAAGTCCCTGTTCAAGTATTGCTCATTTCCCTCTCCCAGATTAGACGCTTGTGCCTCTGCCTCTGCTGCGCTGAGCGCTGGGGAACTGCCCCAGAGCCCCGGGAGACGCAGGCTGCTGCCCAGGGCTGCAGGCACTGAGTGCCGGCACCTGGACGGGGGGACCTGGGCTGATTTTGGGGCTGGGTGAAGGAGAGTGGTTGGATCAGGAAGCAAAGCCTCCAGATAAACTTGCCCACTGCTCTGTGTCGAAATATCCTGCTTTCAGTTCCTTATGGCTTTGTCAAACGTGGAAATGGTTTTGCTGAAACTTTTGGTGTCAGGCAGCTCGTTCTGGCTGAACCTTGTTCTGGTAATATTCAGAGAAAAAAACCCTCTGCTGTTGTTTTTTCCCCTCAGGATGCTTTAAGGGAA
>NW_009649168.1:1085035-1087767 GCF_000708025.1 Charadrius vociferus | reverse complement strand
CCCCCCCGCCCCCTTTATGCAGTGTAGCTGAGAAGTTCTAATGGTTTTCTACACTTGGCATTTGTAAAATATGCCTTTTGTTTGTTTGTTTGTGAAAACCTTCTCAAATTTGGGTCACTGTGAGACTTGGGACGATTGCAGTTTGCACTTGCTCAGGAGAGACGTTGAGTATATCTAAATTCTCCGAAGACTGCGTGCGATGATCTGCAGCCTCGAAACGCTGGGGGAGCAGAGGGCGGACCGTGCTGTCCAGTCGATGCTGCAGTGTCACTGCAGTCGGAGGAGAGCGATGAGATGTTTTCCAAGTCCTTGGACCTTCCTTGCTTGCTTCTGGCAGCCCGGGAAGAAGGAGCAGCTGGAAATCCAGGGGGGTAAAAGAGAGGCTGTAAGGATGTCCTTGTGGAAACAGGAGTGGGGATGAACCGAGAATTGAGCACGAAGCAACTGAGGTGGGAGGAGAGCCCTGGGCAAAGCCCTGTACAGAGCCCCTTAGTCCCTGTGAGTCAATGGAGACTTAAACGGCTGTATGGCATTTCTTAGGGGCTTTGGTTTTACATTTCCTAATGCATCTTGTCAGGTGCATCAACCTCCTGAATGCTCGAGGCAGTAACCGCCGTAGTGGCTGTTGAGGGCAGCGTTTTGGAGGCAGCGGGCACGTGTTCTGTTCTGTTCGGCGCGTGTTCTTGTTCTCTGCCTTCGGCGCGTTGTGCTGAACCCCCTCGCCCTGCTCTCTGCTCCAGAGCCCGGGCAGGCTGCGGGGCAGCCTCCGGTCGCGCCTAACGCATCCGCTATCGCCCTTCGCCTGCGGTGTTTGGGGGACGACTGCGAGACCAGGTTTGACCCAATCGTGATCGCCAGTCGCCTGCGGCGGATGGGGGACCAGTGCAACATGGATTTTGAACGGGTTTCCTCAGAGGCTCTTGCTGAAGTGCTCAAGGGGAAGGTAAAGTGCACCTCGTCCTGCCCGGCCTGGCCGGCTCCCGGTCTGCAGGCCGGCCGCGTGTCACCTTGTGTCAGAGAACGGGCAGAGCCCGGGGAGCAGCACGGCTTACTCTGCCGGAGTCGGGGCCTGGGGGAAGGGGCGCGATACCCGCAGCCGCCCTCCATCGCTGTGCCGCCAGGACAGACGCTGGACAAGGCACTGTGGGAGCTGCCTTCTCACAGAATCAGAATGGTTTGGGGTGGGAGGGACCCGAACACCTCCAGGGATGGGGCAGCCACAGCTCCTCGGGGCACCCTGCGCCAGGGGATCAGCGCCCGCACAGGAGAGAATTTCTTCCTTATATCTATTGTAAATCTCTCCCCTTCCAGTTTGAAGCCATCACCCCTCGTCCCATCACGACGTGCCCTTGTCCAAAGTCCCTCTCCAGCTTTCCTGTAGGCCCCCTTCAGATACTGGAAGGCTGCTATAAGGTCTCCCCAGAGCCTTCTCTTCTCCAGGCTGAACCCCCCCAACTCTCCCAGCCTGTCCTCCCAGCAGAGGGGCTCCAGCCCTCCCAGCAGCTCCAGGGCCTCCTCTGGCCCTGCTCCAACAGGTCCATGTCCTTCTTATGTTGAGGGCTCCAGAGCTGATGCTTTTCTCCTCCTCTTTCCCAAAGGAGCTGGTTTTATCACCGGAGAAGCCCTGGAGCTGCCCGGGGCGACCTGCCATTGCAGGAGCTGCTCTGGAGCTGCTGTGGGCAGTGAGTGTGTGGAGGGGGAGAGGAGGAAGACTGCGGTGAGAGGGGCCGAGCGGGTGCTGCAGCTGCCCTGTGCCCAGAGCTCTCGCCCAGCACTCTTCTGCTGCAAGCACCACAGGCAGTGGTAGCTTCAGGCTCGCTGCAGCTCCGGTTAGACCATGGCTGCCCTCCCAGTGGCACGAGCCACAGCAAGGAGAGCCCGGCCCTGAATGTCCTATGCTGCATGGGTGTCACCAGGAAGCTGTGGGATCACCTGCTCTAGTCATGGGTAGAAGCAGCAAATGCAGGAATTTAACTGAATGTTGGATTTTGAGCCCAGACTTACTTATCACATCATCATTTAAAAAGAAACTCAAACTGCCCTCTTGATGCTTGCAGGTGGAGAAGTTTGGGGCTGCTGTGGACTCTCTCCGCAGGAACTGGAGTGACCGGAACCCTGAGCTGGTCTACGAGAGAGCTTTTCTCAGTGTTTCTGTGAAATTGCTAACATATATTGCTAAGAAAATCCCAGATTTGCTGCATCCCACCCACCTCATACAAGTGATTAATGGAAATGCTCAAGTGAGAAACTACATTGAGGCCCACGGTGGATGGGTAAGGATGTGAAGGTGGCGGTGATGTTTGCCTGGACACTTACGGTTCTCCCTTTGTGTCTCTCACCTCTCCCACCTGCCTCGCTCAGCCTGTCACCGATACCCCGCGTGTCCCCGAGGACACGCGCGCCAGCTAACTCTGTGTATAGCCATGGGAGCGCGGCTTTTTGCTAAAAAAGACTTAAAAGACTTTTTGCTAAAAGTCTTACTGGAGTCAGCACCAATGTTCCCATCTGCTTCTCTGTCTCAGGGTTTAATTCCTTATCTCAGTATCTTGGGAGCTCAGCTTTCTCTCCTAGATGAGAATCAAAATAACAAAGGATGGGCCACACAAAAAGCGCCGTCCTGCTCCCGCAGCTTTACAGACCCCACTTGGTGCATTTTACCAGGGGAAGGGATTAAATCAGTCCGGGAGAGGGTCGCAGCAGGAGGCGGGTGTCACTTGTCCCTCTGTCCTGCA
>NW_009649168.1:1064539-1084983 GCF_000708025.1 Charadrius vociferus | reverse complement strand
CTTTAAACCTGCTTTGAATTCTTTTTCTAAAACATATACACATGGTTTTTTTCTGTTTTCTTTTCAGGAGAACTTGGACAATTGAGAGAGAGGGCTATACTGCTCACCAGAAGGTGAAGATGGGATTTACATCAATTTAACCAGGAGAAATGCTGTTGTATTTCTTCAGGAGACTGCAAGAAATCTATGCATAAGGAACATGTAAAAGAGATTCTGTATCACTAAAAGCAAAAATTAATAAATGTTTATTCCTATTAATCCATTTTTCTTCTTGTGTTTCTCTTAAATTTAGCCATAAAAGTGGGCTTCACTCTTATTCAAGGTGTCTAGGTTAGTGCTTAGTGCCACAGACTCATCAGGTGAATACTTGTTTTAAACCACATTTCCATTAGTTATTCCAAAGATCCCTCTGTTCCTCTCAGGCGATTCAAAGTCTTATTTTTGCAAAATTAAAATTTTTCATTATTTTAAACTAAGCATGAGGGCTCTTTCAGAGTATCAGCAGACCTTTGCCTTTTAGCAGCTGGATACAGAAATCTTGGAGCTATTCTGTACCTCATCTGCAAGAAAACACAGCAGGGGGAATACATTTAATGACTCTAGTTATATTTGGAAAGAGAAACGGAATTGGTACAGCCAGTCTGAGGTCTTTGTGCAAAATGTGAGATACTGGAAAGATTGTGGTTGTGATTCCCATACGTTTTTGGTTTGGAGGGTTTGGAGGGTTGTTTGTTTTAGTTTAGTTTTGTTTAGTTTAGTTTTCCCCATTTCTGTGAGAAAAGAAAATGGGTGGCCTTAGAGAACTTTGCTCGATGCATCTCCTTCCCACTTCGGAATGACCTCCACTGTGCCCGATGGGATTTTGAGTGCCTCTAAGAGTCACTGAGAGTGGGTGAGGTGAGTTGGGCCAGCATAATTGTATTTCTGTAGTCTACTGGAGGCAGATTTGACCCTCTCTCCTGGCATAAGCTACCAGACGTGGGGAGTTGTGGCTGGAAGAGTTGACCTGAAGCACGTTGATGGGTCTTCTCTGTTCAGGAGAGGTTGTGCAGTTCGAGGGAGTAACGTGTGCCAGGCGGGTTCAGGTGCTCAGCATCTGCCTGAACTATTCCTTCAGAATATTTTGCAGGTAATGCGGAAAACAGGCTAAGTTATACATGTGAAGGGGAACTGTGGATTTTGCACAGTTTTAGGGGCGCAGCACATTCCGAGTCTGAAGCCTCCCCCGGCAGTGAAGCACAGCACTGGTCATGGGCGCTCGGCTGCTGCCCTCCGCCCCGGCAGTGCCGCTGCTGGCGATGGCCACACACGGTGCTTGAAGAAGTCAGATGTTGGGGTGCTCAGCCCCGGTCTGCAGTTCCTGACGGCCCTCCCGGCACGGTGCACGGGGAGCTGCTGCGCCCGCTGGAGGGACGCGGCGCCCGAGGGACCGGGGCAGCTCAGCTCCTGCCCGGCCAGCGCTGCCCAGCGAAGTGCGTGTGGATTTAAAAGGAGGCGCTAGGGGCCCAGGTTGTGTGTTTTGTTTTGTTATTTGACCGTGATATCTGCTACGTACTAATTTCCTTTAAGGGCTGTGATGAAGTCAGTAAACCACAGCCTGCTGCGAGCGCTCTCCGGGCTGGTGCTTTCCGCTGCGGCACACACTTGACATGTCCGTTCCCAGGTTCGGCAGGACAGTCACGCTCAGTCTCCGGCAACATGGACCAAAGGGAGATTCTGCTGCAAAACCTGGAAAGGGCCCGAGGCAAGAAACTCAACCGAGAAGAGTTTGTAGGCGAGTTTTTGGTAAGTTCGCTTAAGGCATGGCTCTGTGTCTTGGTTGATTTTAAAGGGAACTGCTCAGTCACTTCTCCTCAAACGGGGATGCGATCTGCATGTGACAATAAGATTTTCTATTAATTTTACAGCAGAAATAGACACAGGAGTTAACTGGGGTGAAGGAAATGTAAAGGCAGAAGAGTAATTTAATAGTTTGCTTTCAAAGTAAAACTGTCTGCTTTTTAAACAACTACCCGAGAGCTTCCTGTTTTCTGCGTTGCGAATGCACTTGTCAAGACGCAGTTTCGCTTCGCCTGGGGATAGAGACGGGGGAACAGTGAGGAATGTGGAGCCGCTGCCCCACTCCCCACTGCAATCTGTTCTGTCAGTGACACGCGGGTTCCCGTCGGGGGTCTCTGGTTGCTACTTGAGGCAGCTTTTCCTTTTCTCATTTCAAAGGAAGCCCCCGCGCTGCCTCGTGCTGCCCGCGGAGGGGGGGGCGGGTGCGCAGGTACACTGTCTGTGCACCCCAGACTGTTCCACCCCACCGGCTCCGGGCTCCTCATCCAGGCGTGAGGGGACGGCCATCTGAGAGCTGCACGGGCCGTTCCTCCGGTGCTGCGACGTGGAAGGGCTCGCGTGTCCTTTCGCAACGAGTGCGTGTGCTCTATGTCCAGCGGTGCTTCTGGCCCCGGTGGGCAATCAACTTCTTGTTCCCTAAAGGCAAAACTAGCAGAAAACGCTGATGGCTCTCACCTTGCCCTGCGTTGTGTCTGTCTGCTTGCGATCTGCGCAGTGCCCCGATCTGTGAGCGCTCTGGCGTCTTTTTGTTCATTTGGGTGGTGGGGGTGAGTCTCGGGTGGCAATCCACGGTCGCACTGGTGGCTGGTGACGGCTGCCGATCGATCAGCTAGGGGAATGCTGTCTGGGCTGCTCTGGGAAGCAAAGGCATTGTCCAGCTTAAGCGGGCAGAGGGAAGGGTAAAACTGGTACATCTGTGAGATCTGAGGAGTCTCAAACACCAGAATGACCACTGGCCCCGAGCTGCCCCTCCAGATAGGGGTCATGTCAGGCAGCGGTCTCCGGGGAAGGTGTAGGGGTTGCTTAGGAGTGCCCACGAGATCCAGCCCTGCGTTGTCATACCAGTGAGGACGGGAACTTCAAACAGTTGGGAAAAGCTTAGTGCTCGGTTTCCAGGCCTCTGGGTTGGAGGGAAGTGATTAATCGGAGCCTGCAGTGACGGTCTGTTGTTCCACGGAACAAAGTGCTCGCACAGGCTGCTGAATTTCCCCTCTCGCTGCTGCGCTGGAGCTGCACGGTGCTACGCGAGGCAGCAGGGCTGCGGAGCCCCGGTGCCTGCATGAGCTCTGGCAGCCAAATGCAGTTAATTTTCTGACCAAAACGGCAGGTAGAAGTGGTCAGGGCCGCGTTTCCTCCTGCACCGGGAAGAGGTCCTCCCAGGGTGGCCCGGGTCGTCGGCCACTGTGGCAAGTGCAGAAGCCTTAACGGGCAGTTGCGATGGCGTGCATTTCCAAACTTGGTAGAAATGTTCAATACTATTTCTCTACCCTAATGCCTCCCCTCTCTTTGTGTGAACAAGCATTTGTACATGCAAATTGTGGTGGTGTTACTGTAAATGATGGGGCTTTTTTGTTTGAGCCCCCTTTTCCCTTTTGTGCAGTCTCACAGCCAGAGTGTGATCCTTACTGCTCTCGCTTGCTTTCTCACATGCAGCCATTTCCCAGTTTTATGTCAGTTTACACAGGGACAGAAAAGTAAGGTGATTCAGAGCCTCAGCTATGAGAAGTCTGGCTCCGGTACTGAGTGATGCCCCTTCCACAAACGCTTTCCCTGTAAGATGGGGTCACCCTGGGACGGGCAGGGGGAGAACACAACCAGCACCAGAAGAGCTCAGGGGGTGACAGAGATGTGCAGTCTACAAAGCCCGTCCTGCTCCCACAGCCCCTATCACACTCTGCCTGCCCCCGTGTTCTTGATTAATTGCGGATTGTGCTGGGCCTCCCATACCTTCTCCCTCACTCATTCCATCCAGGTTGGTGAGATGCGACTCCTGTGGTGTTGTGTCTGGAGAGCAGCAGAATTTAGGGTTTAAAAATTGCAGTTTAGTGTTAAAAAACAGCAGCTCTGACTTGGATCTGAATTTGAATATTTGTGCACAGAACTACTGCGGAGATGAGATCCACGTTGCTGCATGTACTGTTTATCCACGGTATTGCTGAGGGGCTGCTTGGCTCGATCAAATACGTATGAGCTGCAAACCCTCCAGCTCCTGCCGCGGCCATTTGGCAAACATCGCTGAGTAGCCTGATGCCCACAGGCACTGAAGGGTGTCGCGTCCGTCCCGGCGGGCGCTGGAGTGGGCTGGAGTCCAGGGGTTTCGCAGCTCTCGCAGCTGCCGGTACATTGGGTCTGCAGTGAGGAAGGACAGGGGACGGGACTCTCAAAACTGGACAGGAGCTTTTGGGAGAGTGTAAATGCAGAGGCTTATGAGCTCCCATGGGAAGGTCAGTGGTGACCCGACCCTTGAAGAAATTTATGGTGAGCACCCAAAAATCGGCACCCTGAAACCGTCAGGACTCCTGCGATTCCCACTCACATGCTGTCATGCCAGAGCTGCAGCCCCTGAACCCTCGGGCGCGCTGGGGAGGGCTTTGCCGGTACCGGGAGGAGGGACTGCCACCTCCTCCACGCCGACCCCTTGGCCACCACGTTGTTTTGCTTTGGCGACCCCGAGACCAGTGAGCTGTTTTTCCCCACACTGTGAGTGACTGAGACACCGTTCCCACTTCAGAGACGCAGGTGGGTCACCATGAGGTGCACACGAGGCACGAGAAACCCTCCCGCCTTGCATCTCAGCTGTGCCCGTGGTCCCTTCCCTTTGCGTCTCACCCCTGCACACCCTCCTGTAAAGGCCTATGATCCTGAGTGTCCTCCTCTGTCAGCCCGATTCCCTGGACCGCAGCAGTGATGTCCAGGAGAAGGGTGGTGGGAAAGGGAGACTTGCCCTTCAGAGTGTCAAACCATACAGACACTGGTTAGAGAAATGGCCTTTTCTTTTAAATCAAAAGCACCCTTTGGTGGTTAGGTAGACAAAAACTTATGAAAGAAAAAATACAGCAAGAACAGCGCTTTCAATGTTGATGGTAACAAACATCATGTGTTGCTTAGAAGCTGATGACAGTGAAATAAAATGCTATGGTTTGGCAGGAAAAAAATGCTTGAACTCTCCAGGAGTGCTGCGGCTTTACCCTGGAAATGAAAGAGATGAGAGATCCATACCCTGAGGGTCTATCCTAGGACTCCTTCTCCTTTTTCTTTCATCAGTGCATGTAGCTACTTTGCTCCAATTGCTTGTGCTCCTTCAGTTGCTTGAGTGCTGCTGTTTGCAGCTGCAGATGGGAGTGTCTTTACCGAAGTGAGAAAAAACAATTGATTCATTTGTCTTTTCTGATATAATTTTTTACAGGTCATTTAACATTTTTACTCCTCTTATCTGGGTGCCATTTACACTGAGAATGGTTCCCCTGTGTCTCACTTATTTGTGAGGGCGATGCTTTATCTGCTGCATAAACGCACCATTCCACTTCAGCAGCCCGTGTGCCCGTGCCCCATGTGGGCACTGCCTCAGCACACACTTTCCATTCTTCAGAAGCCTGTGCTGGGGCTCTCAGGTGGCTTCTGTCTCTCTTCTTGCTCTGAGTACCTTCAGAGAAGCCACTCAGGAAAGAATTAATGGTGCAGACCTTGCTTTGCGGTAGTGAACCTGACCCCTAGAGACCTTCACGAGCACTCTCTAGTACTGTGTTGTATGTAGCGTGTCTGCTGTAATTTGTTCCATTCTTTTATCACAGAAGCTGAAAAGGCAGTCAACAAAGTACAGATCGGATAAAATCTACCCTACAGCAGCATCTGAGCAACCAGAGAACATCAAGAAGAACAGATACAAGGACATCTTACCCTGTAGGTTGGAAATGGCAAATGTTCCTATTCAGCCCTTTTTTTGTGCTAGTTTGAGTCTGTCCTCTCCCTCCAGCATCTGCCCGTGCAGTTGCTCACGTGTGGGCATATCACTGTCAGTTGGGCCTGAATTCTGCTGGTCAGAGTTAGGGCTTCATCTTTGACTGTTGCACTGCATGCTCTGGAAGACTTTGGTGTGTATTTTCTACAGACAGCAGAACTTCTGTTCATTAGGAAGCACATCCTCTGATGGTTGTCCTCGCAAGCTTTCTGGGTAGTATTGCAACACGAGCGAGGCCTTGTCGAGAATGGCTTTGGACAAAGATGTCTCCATGACGTACAGGGCGGACTACTGTTAAAAACCGTTGTGGCTTGTCCTGGCTTGGTGCAGTAGTCTGCAAAGAAAAGTCTGTCCTAGGATCAGAGCAGACCGTCCCTTTCATCCATTCCAGCTTGAAAAATAATCGATCTAAACCCACACACCTCATCCCAGCCTGTAAGACGGAGTGCAGGTGATTCTAGGCTTGG
This sequence comes from Charadrius vociferus, assembly GCF_000708025.1. Classification (NCBI taxonomy): domain Eukaryota; kingdom Metazoa; phylum Chordata; class Aves; order Charadriiformes; family Charadriidae; genus Charadrius; species Charadrius vociferus. The sequence continues at coordinate 1,078,719 of NW_009649168.1, read as the reverse complement.
CTTGCTGCATGGGCAGAGGAGACTGGTGTTGTGCTGGGGCAGCGGCAGCATCTGCAGGTCTTGCCTAAGCCCTCACCACCACCCCGAAAGAGGGTTTGCCAGTCTCCGCCTGCGCGCAGGCAACGGCAGCTCCGCGCAGGGCTGTCAGTGGGTGCAGGAGGCGGCTTGCGCGGCCACTCATCTGTTCTGGGATGAGCTCTCTGATGTATGTGCTTCTCCAAAGCACCTTGTGCTGCAGTCCGAGGGACTCAACCACCATGAAAGACAAACAGTAACTGCTGCTGCTTCTGCTTTTGTGCCCGCAGTTGACCACAGCAGAGTGGAGTTATCCCTGATCACATCGGATGCAGATTCTCATTACATCAATGCCAACTTCATCAAGGTATTGCTTCTCTCATGGTGTTCTCCCGTGCAGAGGTGTTTGTAGCAGCTGTTAGTGCTGCCTGGTTGAGTTGTGCCAGCAGGAGCGGGTCCTGTGTCTGTGGTGAGTGAAAGGACTATGCAGTAGTTTCTGGGCTGTGCTTGAGGCAAATCGATGTAAAGAAAACGTGTACAATCAGTGAGTCCCTCACAAACAGCCCGTGCAGCACACGGGCACCCGGCTGGAGGGCAACAGGCGTGTGCTCACGTCGGGGCGAGCGGTGGAACAGTTTGTGGCTCACAGCCCGACTTCCTCGTCGCCGTCACTGCCTTTGGTGGGTGACAGTGATGCAAAACTGCCTGTGGCCAGAATCGCCTTACCTGGAACCAGTGCACAGGCAGGAAGCCCTGCACGGCAGCACAGCTGAGACCCACTGCAGCGGCGAGCACAGGGCAGGTCAGCGCAGGACGGTTCTCCCCCAGGAGCTCCACGTGTTTTGGAACTTCTCTGTGCTCACAACCCTTCTCTGATAGATAGGTCGGAAGGTTTCCTTCATTCCCCACCACGATGGCTGAGGGCTCTGTGTAACCTGTCTGCAGAAGAACAGACCTTCACAAGGGGATCGCGGTTTGTTCTTTGGCCAACAGCCGCCGATGTGCCAAGCTGCACGCTGCAGAGCTGGATCAGCTGTTGCAACATCACCTCCAGGCTCTCAAACGCACTGGTAGTCTCTGGGAGCAGATCTCACCTCAAGCCCAGCTCCCTGGCTCGCATCTGCCTTTGGAGGGTTTGCACACCATTGGTTTCTGGTCGCTTAATTTAATATAAGGGCCTAAAATTTAACTATATAAAAGCCCTTCTAAATCTTGAGTGGTCTCATTGAGTAGAATTAAGATTGAGAAAGAGGGATGACTTTATTTCTGCTGATGAACTATGCAAAGATGTCTCCATGTCTGATTTGAATGCTGTTTTAGGGCGTCTATGGGCCAAGAGCATACATTGCAACCCAAGGTCCTCTCCCCACTACTGTCATTGACTTTTGGAGGATGATTTGGGAGTACGAAGTGCTGGTAAGGTGCAGATTTATATACCTTAAAAAAAAAAAAAAAAGTTTTCCATACAGCCAGCCAAAAGTCCTTTTTGACTAATCAGACAGTGGGAGTGTCAGGGTTTTACTCCACATGTTGTGTGTGCCCCGCATCCTTCCCGTGAGCCTTCTCCACACTCATGCTGAGACAGGATTCAGCTCACGGCTGCCTCTGCATTCTGAGTGGGAAAGGTCCTCGTGCCCAGGCTGTGGATGATGTCCCCAGTTTGATTTGCCTGGCAGCCCGGGACTCTGGGGAAGGCAGCCCACAGACCTTCCTCATTGCTGATAAATACCCGCAAGTGATTTTGCTGCCCGGATGAGAAACCCGTGTTCAGGCTTTTCTAATGAACCTTCTCTCTGCAGGTTGTGGTCATGGCTTGTATGGAGTTCGAAATGGGAAAGGTGAGTAACATGTCAGAGGTGGCCTCTGCTGTGGCAGTGCCAGGGCAGGGTGGAGAGAGGCGGATTTTTATTAAATCTCATTAGCGACAGTGAGTTTCTGTTTGACACGGGATGTCTCCCGAGTCTCCAGCTACAGATGCTTAAACCGTTCCCAGCAGTGTAGCTGGACTCTTTGGGAGGGGGAACCAGCACCGCGGGCTCCAGGGAAGGGGAGGCTGGAGCTGGGCGGCAGCAAGAGCCGAGTTTGTCTGGCGAGTGAGAGCGGAGACAGTGCGGGTGGGCTGGTGGTGAATAACCAGACGTGTCCTGCTTCTCGCAACAGAAGAAGTGTGAGCGGTACTGGGCAGAGGTGGGCGTCTCTCCCCTGCAGTGTGGTCCTTTTTCCATTGCCTGCGTGAGTACAGCTGCCGCGGGCACCGTGTCGCACCACGTGCGCTGGAAACTCGCGTCATCTGCAGAAAATGTGACTCTAACTTCTTGTTCTGCAGGAGGCTGAAGAGAAGAAAAATGAGTATGTGATTAGGACTTTAAAGGTGACCCTGAATGAGGTAAGTAGGAAAGACCAAGGCAGGAAATGCATTTAGCTAGCTTTATTATATAAATAATATATTCAAATATGCACACTTTGTGCAGAAAATTTTATGGCGCTCAGCCTGCTATTTTAGATTTGGGAGTAGCTGAAGGCATGAAGAAAGTAAAAAATTAATTGACTCAGACCTCAGTTTCTGGAGCTGTTTGTCAGTTGTGGCAAATCAGACCCTGGGTGAGGCCAACAGGTAACATCAAAAATGCCCCCGAAGGGCAATGCTCCTTTTGTAGCAAGACCATCTGCAAGCTGCGCCTCTAGCCTTTGGCTCCCGATGCAGACGGGAACTGGCGACGTCCGCAGTGCGACAGCTTCCCCTTGCTGTGCCGACGTCCCCTCGGTGGGGCAGGCCGGCCCGGACCCTGCAGCGCCCTTCTCTTGCAGGAGAGCCGCACCGTCCACCAGTTCCACTATAAAAACTGGCCGGACCACGACGTCCCCTCGTCCATTGACCCCATCCTGGAGCTCATCTCTGAGATTCGCCGCTACCAGCCGGACGACAGCGTCCCCATCTGCATCCACTGCAGGTGGGTGAGCCGGTGACTGCGTCACCCGTGCACCGTCCGTTGCCATTGCTCCCCTCCCCATCCCAATGTGAACTGCCCCGGAAGGGCTGCCGGACCTCGGCCCCCCGCGCTCTCACTTCCCGAGCGGCCGCAGCGGGGTGGAGCCCGGCAAGCCTGCATCCACGCTCCTCTCGTAGGAAGTCCTCGGGCAAAGGTGTCCTCTGAGGACAGCTGGCACGGCCGGGTGGCAGGGAAGGAGGGGGTGGCAGGGAAGAAGGAGGGGGTGGCGGGTGGTCCGTGGGGGGCGGATGAAGCCGCAGCGGGGCTGTGGTGCAGGTCTGCACCCTCCGCCGTGCAGGATGGGAGGGTACGGGAGGCTGTGGATCTCTTTTAAATAACCTTGTCAGAAAATACAGCATTCCCGTCCCCCGACCTCTGCTAGCGACCCTGCTGTGGCTGTCGTTGCAGTGCCGGCTGCGGGAGAACAGGAGTCATCTGTGTGATCGACTACACCCAGAAGCTGCTGAAGGACGGAGTGAGTGTCAGCCCGGTCTGCGCCTTCAAATATCTCCCGCATGCAGCACTGCCGCATCTCTCTGTCTCTCCTTCACCTTCTCTCTGCCCTTACTCTCCTTTGCCCCCTCTGACTGTGCGCAGATGTATTTTGGATGACAGCGGTGAGTGGGAGTCCCCACAGCCTGACTGGAGAGCAGCACTGGCCAAACCGCTGACATGCCATTCCCAGTTTGTGCCGCTTCTCTCTCTTTAGGCTCTGCATCACCCGTGCACCGTCCGTTGCCATTGCTCCCCTCCCCATCCCAATGCGAACTGCCCCGATGTTTGTACCGATGGGGCAGATTCTCCCTCCCATTGCTCCCTCTGGCAGGACCTGCACATCACGGAGCCCAGCTCCGCACTGCCCTGCAGTCTTCAATACGACTTTGCTGTCTATTTGTCTTTCTGCACTTAAGCATCAGACATCCAGCGTTTCCAAATGAACACCTTGCTTTACTCTGACTCTTCAATAACAATGCCCGTGAAGTAAGGCCTGGCCTTGCGGCACGTCGCTGGGACGCGGAGGAGCGGCTGCTTTCTGTACCGCAGCATCCCTCAACCCACGGATCCGGGAAAGGGGTCTCTTGTCCTTCATGCTATTCACAGCTGCCACTAGTGCTGTTAGGAAAAGGGTATTTTCTGTGGAGTACAAGACAGGAGAGAGGAGGCAACCTGGTTCATAATAAAAAATAGCACTTTAAGCAGGTCCTTTGTTTGAAGTTCTTCCAGTAGCAGGCCTGAATTTCGAATACTGCTCTAAACTGTGTCACAACTTGGAAGCTGATTGGAGTCAGACTTCTCTATAATTTTTCGTCTTTTCTCTTTCTTGCAAGATTGTTCCAGTGAACTTCAGTATTTTCAGTCTGATCCAGGAAATGCGCACGCAAAGGCCTTCCATAGTGCAGACCAAGGTATGTTCAGGAAATTTCGCCAACCGGTATACTGTCCGTACTGGGACGTCAGCTGTTCCCCCGGGGGGTTCGCAGTTGGGAGACACAGAGCGGTTGTGCTGCTGGGAACTGGGCTGTGTGGACATTCTGTAAGGTCCCTTTTCTGAACAGAAGAATGATTTTGCAAAAAGGAATTTGGTAGCTGACCGTTTCCTTGCAGACAGCTGGAGCAGCTTAGTGCTTGCAGTCTGATTTATCGAACGCTTATGCTGTGAAACAAGGGACTGTCCAGGAAACAAAGTGGGAACTCCTCTCAGCTGAGATAGACTGAAGAGGAAGCCCAATGCAGAACAGCGTTACTTGTGCACCCAAAAAAACCCCAAACCCTTCAGTCTGAACCCTTTGAAAGTTGTGGCTTCTACCTCTTCTGAGAATTTCCCCTGCCAATGGACCGGAAAGTGGTAGCTTCTCTCAGGGGCTGATGCTTGATTTGGGTAACAGGTGACCATTTGCAAGTCCTGCAGGTGCTGGTGCTCATGTCTGCTTTATCTGTCTGGAACGCAGGAGCAGTATGAGCTGGTTTATGATGCGGTGATTGAGCTCTTCAGAAGGCAGATTAAAGCACTCGATGCCCAGGAAGATTCTGCTGCTTCACAGGTAAAAGTGCCCAGGACACACACAGTGCCTCCTGCAGCCTCGGGCATGCCAGCTCCACCACAGGGTCCTGGTGATGGAATGAATCCCCCTGCTTTCTGCTACCCCCGATGCCCAAACTGAGCCTCTTTTCATGTTAACCCATGAGAATTCAGCTGTTTCCCTGAACGTGCAATGCCTATCACAGGATTTGGCCCCAAGCAAGAGCTAAATTTCTTTGAGTCTCAAAAGCATTTTCTATATACTTTTATAATTGTTTAATGTAATGAGTGGCTAGAAAAGCACCAACTTTCTACAGTTGCGGCTGATTTCCACGTGGACGTGCCAGCAAAACTTGTCTTCATGGAGAGCTTGCAAGCAACAGCATGACTTCCATTGTAGGTGGGGAAGGTGGGCACAGCAGGCGGGATGGCTGAAAGCGCAACAGGGTGGTATCCCAGAGAGGTAATCAGCGCTGCAGCCTCTCTGCGGGAGAGAGGAGGCTAAAATAGCTTGTGGAAAAAACACGTCAAATCTTTCAAATCTGATACACCTCAGAGGAAAAACAATGTAGTCTTGGTATGAAGTTGCATGTAAACAGGAACATCCAAGACATCCATGGTTAAGCTTTCCTTCGCTCTTGCTGTTCGTCCACAACTGCTGGCGTGAACCTTGCCTTTCCTGCATAGCTGTGCGCAGTCTGGCTGAAGTAAACGCATCGCCATTCTTAGGCAAAGGCTGAAAGGTTACAATTAGCTGATTTTGCCAGGAGCTCTTGTCTAAAGAATTGGGAACAGGATCCTGAGATGGGACTCGTACCTCAGTTTTGCTGTAGGATTTGCAGGATGTTCCAAGCCAGAGCTGAGCAAGAAAAGAGCTGGAAAGAGCCTCTTTCTGTGTGTTGGGGACAGTCTGTAAGCAAAGGAGAGGCAAGGCTCAGTTGATAGAAAATGCAGAAAACGGTTCAAGTCCGGATGTGGTTTTGTAGCTCCTGGCCAAACCTCTCGCCCGCCTAAACCTCACTGCCCTCCGAGAGCACTCTGCAGGGCTTGGGGGATGGTCACGTCCTGAAGTGTCACAGCTGAAACCAGGCTGAATGCCCGCCTGGCGTCCTGAGGACAGAGCTGTGGCGTCCTGAGGACAGAGCCGTTCTGCAGCTGTTTGGAGCAGCCGGATGGTTGCACGGCTCACTGGACTCTCGTTTCACACAGGTGCTGACGGGAATTGCTGCTCAGGAGGTTCTGTCCTCAGTTTTCCGCTCCAACTTGGTGTTTTCAAGTTGGTGTTTGTCATTTCCAAACTGCATTAACAATTAAGAGTAGTTGGCACAAATTCCAGCTCCTGAAATAGCATGTTTGTGTTCTTTGCATTCTTTCTCCTCACTCTTGTTTTCTAACCTTTTCTTTCACTAGGTACAAACAAGGCCTCCTGTAGCCAAGCCACTTCTGACTCCAGTGGAAGATATTTATTCTCTGAGACTACTCACCTGGTAAGGCCATGGCACGAGTGTCCCCTGGGTTAATATTCTCAGTCACCCATACGATTTCAGGAAGATGCATTTTTTAATGTGTCCTTTGTGACACACTTCTGTTTGAACGTTGCATTTCATTTGTCAGGAGGATCTGCTGCCTGCCTTGAGTCCCACTGACTCTCACATTTGTTCCTAATTCTCTTCTCACTGATGAGACTGAGTCTCAGCCTCTTCCCCACATGCCATTATCTGTCCCCTCTTCAGCCCTCGGGTCTGTTTCATGTTGTGCTTACACAATGTTCCATGTACGAACCGACAACACGTCACAGGGCGGCATAAAAGAAGGGTGATGCAGCTGGAGACAGCCCAGCGCGGGTTCATCTCAGCCCTCTGCCTGGAGCTGTGCGCCCTGCGGGTACCCCCGACCGGTCCCATCTCTCACCCGCACGTCCCAGTCCGGTGCCTCGTGCTGTGGGAAGAGCACACCTGAGTCTGCCTTCCCGACACGGGCAGCTTCATGGGGTGGTGGGATATTTCTGTGGGCGTGTTTTGGTTTGCAGTGTCTGCTTTCTGTAAATAATTTTGCTTTTTGGCATAGTCCGCCCTGAGGGTGTAGTTTACCCGTGTAAAGGGGCCTCCTCTGTTCCCCGCTTAATGGTGTTCGAATGGCGCACCATGGTGCGCAGTCCTTCCCTGTGCTCCTTGCTTAAGGCTGAACGGCGCTCTGCGTTCCTGGATCTGCTCTTAGGAGCTGTGTTGTGGGGCCATGTTAGGAGGCAAACAGATTTCTCAGTGCTAAATGGCTTTGACTTCACATCGCGGTGCTTCATTGCAGCTCGGAGCCAGAGGAAAAGGATGCGCACCAAGGTCTTTCTCCGGTGGTACAAAGCAAAGCCTCCCTGACATCGTGGTCGGCCGCGGGAGTACGCGACAGCTCTGGACGCAGCATCCCGCCCATCAGACAGGCCATCTCCTTTGGCACATTGAACTTCATCAACTGCAGGAAGGCAGCGGCCGCTGAGCAGCGGGGTGCTGGGGATGCTCTTCACAAACACCGCAGTCTGGAGTTCAACAGCATCTCCCCCGAGCAGCTGCTCCTCAGCCTGGAACTGAAGGGAGCGGGCAGGAGGACGCCCGGTGGCAGAGCACCCCTGACACGGACTGCATCGACCCCTTTTGCGCTGGCGCAGCGGGGAGAAGGCTGGGAATGGGATGGAGGGGACGCAAAGCCTGTGTTGAATTCCCAGTTGCCGAACACCGGCTACTCAAGCTTTCAGGTGAAGCAGCAGGACGGATTTTCCCCCGTTGAGCTGAACCACTTGAGCCGAGCTGTGGATGACCCCCCAAGCCGCAGGAAACACGGGCAGTGTCCTCACCCTTACTGCTGCTCAGCAGAAGACCCCTACTTCTCTTCGCTCTCCCCAGATGACCCCGTGTCCCCGCTGTTTGCTGAGTGCTCCGTGGAGGGGCAGGACGCGCTTCTCCCTTCCCGCGCTGGGAGCGCCCCACCGCAGCCCGCCATGGACGGCTCCCCACCGCCCGGGATGGTGTCCCACCACGCTCCCACGCTGCATGACGAGAGGAAATCCACCCCAAGTAAGTGGTGCAGCGCTGTGACGAGCTGGGCGCAGTGGCTCGGGATTGCGGCGTGCGGGAGGGAGTGGCGCGTGCTGTCCTTCGGCATCCAGCGCCATAGCTGCTCCTCGGGACTGCGTTCCCACAGGAGCTGAGGGAGCAACTGGTCTTATCCTCACACTCGTTTCATCCTGCCTTAAATTTTTCCCCTGAAAATAAACAACATTTTTAGAACAGCATGATTTTGGGTTTCGCATCACACAGCCGCTCTGGACCCCGGTAGGGCTCTCAGGAAGGCAGGGACTGGTGCTGACTAATTCTTAAAACGAGGTGCTCCAAGAAGCACTCAGAAAGCTCCCAGAATTGGTTTTCTCTGAGCAGATAGTTTCCAGGTCAAAAAACACTCCTTTCTGCAGAGTGTCGTGTGTCGTGACATCCTACTGAGGCTGAGAGAACCAGGACTTCAACATTAGTGTTTTACCAGATCTGTAGCCCTAAAACCATCACCCGCCATATGAAGAAGGCAGCTCTGGTCAGTCCTGGCCCAGTCGGACATTTCCCATTGTCTGCAGCTTTGGCATTTGCTCAGCTTTGTCCTGCTCAGAATCAGTGTCACAAAACGGCGCTCCTTGTCTGGTGGCTGCAGACTGCGGGAGGGTGACGGGAGCTGCAGCAGCAGCCAAGCAGCAGCGGCACCGCCGGCGGTGAGCCTGGCGCCGCGCTGGGGCGCGCTCCTCGTTTTCCCCTGTGCAACGGGAACTCCGCTGCTGACACTGCTGGGGTCTGCCCGTGGGGCCACGCAGCTGGCGGCGGCTGAATCGGTGCTGAGGACTATTTGGATTTTTAACTTTGGTTCAGAGGTGTTTTACCATCATCTCTGGTGCGCGGCTGGGCAAGGGCAGTCAGCTCTCGGAGTCTCTGCAAAGGTCTGCGGTTCTCCCGTGTCGTGCCACGCAGCTAATCTGCCCATGTCTCCCCAATTAGCCACCCTGCCACTGCCCAGCGATGATGACCCTCCGCCCCTGCCCGAGCGAACCCCCGAGTCCTTTATTGTGGCCGATGAATCTGGTAAGTGGGCTTAACAAAGCCGGGCCGAGCCGTGCTCGGAGGGCTCTCCCCGTGTCTGTGTGGTGCCGTAGCATCCAGCAGCGCCTCTGCTCTGGCTGCCTGCGTTGGGAAACGACATCTCCTCTGTTCAATTGTTTCTAGGACAATTCCCTCTGGCCACTTCTGATTTTCAGCTTCCAGCCAGAAATACAAATATCGGAACCTCTTTGGAGTGGAGTGGTGAGTCTCACTCAGAGGTGTTTAATGACCCAGTGAGACTGAGACCATTTAAGGTACGTAAGTGGCTTTTTATCTCTTCTCCAGCACTATCACTATGCCAATTTCCGTACCGTGTTTCCTTCTGTGAGAAAGACCCTAGTTTTGGCACTGTGTACTTTCCATAAATTACTTCAGGGTTCAAGACCGGGAGCTCAGTCAGGCTCATCTTTATCAACATTTACTTTACTTCAAACATTATTTTTTGGGGTCCTAAGTCCCATAAAAGGTAGTAAAAATATTTTCCCTTTTAGAGAAGGATAATGAAGACAGGAACTTTGTGGTCCGTTGAGGTTCACACCGCCCTGTGGAATAGGCAGGAGCTGAACCAAATTTAGGCGTCTCTTGATCATCCCGTAGTTGAATTATAGCTTTGTAAAGTGAAACAATAAGGTGTAAGTCTATCTTCCATTACATGAGCGTGGAGGTGTGTGTGGGAGGGTGTTTGCACAGAACATCATTTCCTCATCTTCTCCGGCTTGCTTGTGCGCACGAGAACGACATTTCGCTGTGGGAATTTCAAATACCTTCCTTGTGTTTTGTTTCCAGAGCATGAAGCTTCGGAGCCCAAAACCAGGTATCAGTTTAATGCTGGGATAAACTATCTTTGGAAATAAGTTCTGCTTTTTACTGAAGCTGCTTTACCGTATTTAGTAAATGTCTTTAGGATCTGTGCTCAGTCCAATGGAAATTTTGTGTTGCTAAATAGTTCTGCAACTGAATAGTTCTAAACAGAACTGGACAGTTCTGCAACCAAACGAACTGGTAGTTCTGTATTTCCTCATCAGCTCCTGCCTCACCCTTGTGTGATGATGTTCCTTGCAGCCTCCTCACGCTAAGGGTTGTCACATCTTTTGCTGCATGTTGTGTGCTTCCTTTGAGACGACTGACGCATGCCGGTTAAAGTACTGTGGACCTCTCAGTGAACTGAGAGAAAGAGAGAGAGATCTAAAGCTAGGTAACCAACTCTCTTATTTTTGCTTCCTTAGAGACAGCCCAGGATCGCTCTAACTCTCCTCCTCCACTTCCTGAAAGAACCCCACAGTCATTTGTTCTTGCTGATGCAGCAAGTAAGTGATAAGTTATTTTCTCGGCATGTTGCTGAGATTTTATGCTTACACTTAAACCTGTAGCTAGCCAAGGAGATCGTGGCCCACTTGTTCAAAGCATCACCAATGGCACTGCTTCAGGACTTAACTGCAGGAGAGTTCAGCAGGTATAAAGAAAGTAAACACAACTAGGGGACCTGCTGGAAATTTCTAGAACTGCTGCATTAGAGGAAATGAAAAGCAACAACAAAGCACTTAGAAAAAAGCAAAAGGATTCTTGAATGACCACTGAACATGTTCTGATGTGTGTTCTCAGGTCTGCAGCCTGCTGCGAGAAATTCGGTGAGTCTTCCAGGCTTGGAGAACGATGCTTCTGAAGCATGGTCGAAAGAGCCTACGAAATGCTTCAGGAGAAGCAAGGTAAAAGAAAGAAGACAAAACAAAAGCTATTGCAAAAGGAGGGAGTGAGAAGAGATTGTTCTAGTTACTGCTATCGCTACTTTCTCACTGCAAACTTTGTGAAAATTGCCTGTTTTGAGACCACTCGTACCTCGGGCAAGGAAACGACCCATGAAAATATTCTGTTGTAGAACTGCGAACCAAAGCACTGTCTGCAGCAGACCAGAGTAAGACAGCCATACCCGTGTGAACGGTTGTGCCTCGGCACTCCGTCGCCCCAAGTGCCAGTTCCTCTTGGAAAAAGTTGCTCGAGTGGAGTCTTAATTCCTGTGTAGGACAGACTCTGCTCCTCACCAGTCTCCTCTTGTTGGGGCACCAGTTAATTATCCTCATGAGCAATTGTACTCGGGGATGTTATGGTTGAGCAGAAAAGCATTTGAGGAAAACAGAATAATTCACGCTGGAGGCATTCAGGTTGGCTAGAGAAAAGGCAGAGACAGTGTGAATGGCAGAAGTCTGCACTGCAGTCTAGGCACGATATTAGGAGATGCGATACATGTGTATTTACCAGTGAATTCCCTTTGTCATAGTAGCTGATGTACTGCTTGCTACATTTTTTTTCCAACAAGCTGCCTTTTTTCTTTTTCCCCTACAGAGCTTGAAAATATTGAAAAATGTGAGAAAGAGTAAGTCTTTCAGGCTAACGTGCATCTTCCTGATGGCTTTAAGCAAGTACATAAAGAAGTATGTGGGACTGAATTTCCAAGAACCTGAAGCTGTCAGTGTGAAACGCGCTGCGCGCCTGCCCACTTTGCAGCAGGAAGGCAGAGCTGCGCTGGCTAGCTGAGCGCCGTCTCACCTCGACAGCAACAGTTGTTTTAGGAGTATAATAAGGGTGCTGTGGCGCCCCTGTAATGCCCTTTGGGTACCTTGGGGACAGCTCCAGCATACCCCAATTACCAAATTCTCCAGGTCATTCAAACCAGTGTCGTGGGACAAATACCTAAAAATGGGGGACAGGGGTGCTGTGGGGAATGTCAGCCCCATCCTGGATTCTGCCCAGTCTATATGGAGCATAAATAAGCAGTTTCTCATCGAGTTGCCTTTGATCTAAAGTTAAGATGCTTATCTTGATAACAGGACTGCTAAAAACCGTTTAAAGCACTTCTGAGAAAACATTTTCCCAGAGGATTGCACTGCAGTAGTACACTCGCTCCCTGCTACGAGCAAATAATGTCGTTAGAACTGTGGCATTGAAGCTCTGCTAGCGTGGAAAGTAGTTAACTTTGCCTTGTGCTGAAACAGCATCCGTGCCCAGTGCTGCCGCGCGCGTGGCAGTATGTGTCTTCCCACAGGCGTGTCCAAGTCCAGCTCTTCAGGGAATTACCACAGTGACTAACTGCTTCAGTCTGATTTTTTATTTCTAGGCATGAGTAGTCCATCTTCACTGACCAAACCATCAGAATCTGCCCCATCAAACCATCTGAGGTCTTTCCTTAACTTTGGTATGTTTTTGTCTTTATGTTTTGGTGTGGGAAGTACCTGGTTTTTTCAAAGTCTGAATGCAGGTACCAGGCTGAATGCGAACAAATTACAAACGTTACACATAATGCTTACTATTTTTTACACATTTACAACTTTATTCACAAATTATTTAAAGAACAGGCAAGAATGGAAAACACAAACCCCGAAACTTACTCTGACACGTTTCTCAGTGTGTGAAGAGTCTGAAGCATGTATTTGGCTTTCCTGTGTCTGAAAGCCTTTATGTGGCAACAGAGACAGCAGAAGATGAAGACAAAGCCGCAGCGTGGCCACGAAGCTGCTGCCTTATGTCTTGTAATATGGCAGAGGAGAAATACCGCGTTTTCCATTTTAAATTCTTCTACTAGAGAGTAGTCATTTATTAGATTAGGCATAAAATCTAGTTATCTTGATATTCACGCCATAATGACAGTATCTGTTAGATAGACACGTTCATAGACTGTTTTTGCACCAGCTGACTTACAACTACAGGATGTTGCTTTAAGTCTACTGTATCTTAAAGTCTGGGAAAGAACTGAAATTACAAGTATTTTCAAATACCGTATTGTCTTAAGGAATTACATAATTGACATCTGTAACATCCAGAATTTGTTGCATTAAAAAAAATATTTCTTTCTAGGCTTTGCAAATCGATTTTCAAAACCTAAAGGACCAAGAAACCCACCACCAGCATGGAATATTTAGATACATTTTACAGATTTGGCATTACAGATTTGTGAAGTCCTTCTGATTTGCCTCGAGCGTCCATCCCAGTAAGGTTTCCAACAAAATAAGTACATCAAAAGCTGCTGCATGATATTTGCGGCTCAGGCACCACTTGCACATTCTTCATCAACTGAAGTTTTGAAGTAAAGAAGAATATAGAAGTACCAGCAGCTAAGCACTATCAGTTGATTTACAACAGGATGGAAACTAAAACCAGGAATAGGTATTTTATCCTAAGGAGGGATACGTTTTTGTTGTGTTTCGGAATGTACTCACTTCAAAAGGATGCATTTGAGCTTTCTGAAACAAAGCAATGGAAACTGGTGATGGGATCCAGCAAAGACTACTGAGTGATGTGGAAGGCCAACGGAGCGGACCAAAGAGAACAAGACTCTGGATCGTCCAGACACAGCGTCTGTGTAACCTCACTCACGTGCGTAGGTCTGCTGTAATCAAAGACTCGCACTTCCTTACACGTTTACATTATTTGGACTAAAAGAGAATTAGCATCTCAGGTTTTAGAAATCATTTTAAGGTCTTCTTCATCTGTGCAAACCAGGTCATTTGTCTAGATCTTTCGTCAGCAAGACTAAGATGCTGACTGATCATGTAGAAACTAAACCAGCGTAACAGACCGCAGAATTCGCTGACCCAACTGCCCTCCCTAGCTGAAAAAATCCCAAACCAAACCACCACCACAGCAAGCAAAATATCATTGGATTTTTAAAGCAATGGTGGTTTCAAGGATTTGTGACTCTCCAGCACAAAATTTCAGATGGGTATCTCAGAAGACGAGATTTCTAGAGATTCCTCACCAGATTCCACTGCTATTTACATCCTCGGTGGGGAGGGACAAAGATGTTGAAAGCAGCTTTATATGATTATTTTCCTGTAGAGACAGAAAAACAGAGAGGGACTGGGGGAATGTGGTCGAGAGAGGAATCTCCTGACCACTGCCGGAACGGAGAACTCCGGCGGGCTTTAAGCCGCTGTTGCCGGAGCGGCGCCTAAGGCGGCCCAGACGGCGCCTGCTCCTCCCGCAGCAGCAGAGACCGACCCGGTCCGTACCTACTCCGCACTCCCGCTCCGA
>NW_009649168.1:1043288-1063386 GCF_000708025.1 Charadrius vociferus | reverse complement strand
GCCCGAACCCGAGTGCTCTGGGAGGAAAGCCTTCTTCCTGCTGTTCTTGCATTAACGTGCACCTGAACTGAGAAGCTGCTGGTGGTTTTTTGTTGTGTGGTTGTTTTTTTTTTTGTTTGGGGTTTCGGTTTTCTTTTTTTTATTTTTTTTGCTAACTAAATCCCTGGAGGTTTCTCTAACAGGAAGGCCAAAACGTCTCTAGATTTGGGAGCGGGATGGGGGTGGTAGGTGTGATGTCTTTTTTTTTTTTTTTTTTTTTTAAACAGTACAGAATTACTGTTTTGGTTCCGCTTGCAAGTTTCTGATAACAAAAAGCCTCTTGGTGAGAGCAACGTAGATAAAAAAGCAACTGCAAAAGCTGCTGTAATAAAGATAGTATGTTGTAATTACACTCCAGGAGTATATGTGTGGGTACTCTGCCAAAGAAGCCAAAGATGCACGTGCCTATGAAAGTTAACGTCTATAGTGTAAATTCTAGTTAGTACTGTCTTAAGGATGGGCAAAGCTTTTATGGGGAGAGACTTTTCACTACTGTTTAATGGTTCTAAAAAAACCATGTTTGAATAATGACTATAAAAGCTACTGGATTGTAAATTTCACACTTTAGTTTGATAAATGTTGATAAAACTACAGGAGTAATGTATCTTCCTAGTCTGGGCGTGTCACTGTATGTCAGTTCTAACCCAGTAATCACACGAGGCCTTCTTTTAATGACACTGTTAAAATTACCATCTGAATTCCAGATTTGCAAAGGAAAGCTGTTTGCTACTGAAAGTCTAAAGCTCTTCATTTCTCTTCCTAAACTGCATATGTAGTGGCTTTTGGGATGGGGCTGGATTTCTTTTCCTGTTTTTCACTATCAGTTTTTAATTCTATGTATAATCTAATTAAACTGCTTATTTCTTTGACTCTACTATTCTAATTTTCGGCCACAGGTGACAGTGAACATCCTCAGTGTTTTTGCTGTTTGATAATGATGCTAGCGTGTTCAGTTATGTCGTGTCTAATAGTTTTTAGACTAGCTGAGTTACTGGCGCTGCTGTTATTCTGCCTTACTGTGGGAGCCCATAGTTTGATGACCTGGCTATAGCTTTCTTTCAGTTTGAGGTACTGGAGGCTTTCCACTTATTTAAATGAATAATTAAAACTATATTTCCTTCAAGATTGTCAGGCATTACCACCATAATGTCACTGTCTAGCTTCACTTAATACAGAGGTTGGTCTCACTGTGGCATTGGCACTCTGTGTTCAGCAGATATAGCAGTGGAAGGGAGTCAGGGTAGCTTTTATCCTGAAAACAGACCCATGTTAACTGGAAGTTCCAAAGGTGTATGTCTGCTATTAGGGAATATCTTAAAACAGGGAAAATACTCAGAATTAAAACTGGTGCAGGTCTGAGGTTTTTAAACGGTATCTAAAATTAGAAGGACTTAAAATAAGATACCTTTAACAACCAAAAATTAATTTAGAAACATCTACAAGGAAGTATTCCAAACAGTTCAGTGGTGGCATGTAATTCTTGTTTAGTTTCAGCTTGGAATCTCTGGTCCCACCAGAACAAAGATCTTCTCTGTGATTAGTGTGTTCATTGCAGTTAGTAAAGCAGTATCAGTATCTATACCTGAGAGCTTAGTGATTGAGTGAGCTTATGCGCGCTTAACTTCTGAGGCTTCTAAAAAAGCTTATTCAAAGAACTGTTTCAGTTTACTTATCAAAACAAGATATACCACCTTTCTTTTCCTGGTTTCCCTAGCTGTAATATAAGGGCATTTGCTGTTTGTAAAGGCTAAGAGCAGTACTGTGAAAACTTGTATTTCAGGTCCGAAGACAATTGTATGAAGTTAGTATTAAGCAATCGACTCTCTCTTTGCTTCATGAGTAATTCTGTTCATTACAACAGGCTGTTATGAAGGTCAACCATCTCTACTGAAGAGCTCTGAGACCAAACTAGTAATGATATAGTTAAATTCTATGGTTAGACTAAATAACTTGAAGCTGCATGTATTTATCATTACACCTCTTCTCATAGATCCGTGTAACATGTTTTTTTCTTTAACTTCAAGTACTGCAAGAGAATAAAGAGGGAATACAAATTTGGTAGCTTTGCAGATCAAGAAAGGAAATGTAAGCACAAAGCTCTGCTGCGGGAAACTGAAACTTCAGCTATTGCATCTTCTAGTCAGTTGTTACTTCAGCAGGAGATTGTTCTGATCCCCATAGCTATCCTTGTAGTATGGCTCTGAGAGGTTTGAGCACTGTTGGCATGAAATAGTTCTTTGATTCAGGCAGATTAAAATCTCGTCTTGGCAATTGAGTTTTTTAACAGCTGGACCATCAAGATTTCTAACTACAGTTGTTGCTTGCTAAATACTACTTGAATTAGTTTTTATTCCTAAAAGATGAGCAATTAAACTATTACACTTTGCCTGACAAAACTGTTTCTTTACATTTTATCTCTCAGCTTTTTCCCTTTTACAGGTCGATTAGCCTTTAAAAAAACCCAGCCTCTTAATTTCTAGCTCTGAATTAACTCAATAGTTAACTACAAGACTGGCAAAAGATAGCTGAAGATGTGGATGTGATGATTCAGATCGTTTCTGTCCTTAGACAGGTTAGCATGTGGTTGTGTAGCAGAAGCATGACTACTGTATTTCATCTGTACCAAATAGTATTCATTTGGGGCTTTTCAGCAAGCCATGATCTGAGGACTGGATGCCTTGGCATAGTGTTTAAGAGCTACAAAGTCTGTCACCGGTTTAGTAGGGCACATCTATAATAGGGATTAAAAATGGTTAGAATGATGTCTTTTACCATGTACTTTGCTTTCTGCTGTGCTTTCTCCAATCTGGTGACTGGCGTAGGACTCAAACTAAGAAGGCTGTGAGAACAGTGCTACCTATTAAAATCCTATTTTGGACTTCAGGTGTTGGATAAAAGATCATTTATTAATGCATAATAAAAACTATGTGACGAAACTAGATACTAACCATTCACATTATAAGAATAGCTTTATGTATTTTACTTTACCAAAGAGTGTGCTCAGCTTGATATGAAAATTTAGTTTTGTGTCACAATATCTTCATTATTTGGAAATACCAGTTCTAAGCTTTAGTGCAAACAATCAGCAGTCTAAGATTTTATTTTATTTTTGACCAGAAAGCTAACTGCTATAAGTATTTTTACTTCTAAATGTCAATAATGCTTGTACGTCTTTGGTTGCACTCTTATGCTTCTATATTTTGTATCCAAAATCAGGGAAGTGTTCTGTGATGGAAGTCTTAATGTTTAAATGTTATGCATACTTGTTTATCCTCTTCCCTTGCATGGCACTGCCTTAAATGTCAGAAGTTATTAATGTACTTAATTATAGATGTTCTGAAATACAGACTCCTTTTAAATGTATTTTAATAAAGCTATTAAAAATTGAAATGTTTCTAAAATATTAAGCTTGAGTTTTGGAAGTTTTCCTTAATCCAAGGCTTTCTTTATATATTAACTAGGTATACTGCTTTTTTTTTTGGTTGTATGATTAAGTCTTGCAAGTCAAAAGTCAAAGTATTACTATTGGTCAGTCTTCCTGGGAAATAGATAGCTGAGCAAATGAGATGCCTTAATTCTTTTTGGGTGAACTTGCTGCAACTGCAGAACTCTAATCTTCTCTTTATTGTTGCTGCCAGAAATGCCAGATGAAAATGGCAAAACCCAGCGAGCTGACAGTCTTATTATGAAGAAGATAAAGAAAAAAAAGAAAAAGAAACATCGGGAAGATATGAGGGGAAAACGCCTGAAGATGTACAACAAGGAAGTGCAGACAGTGTGTGCTGGACTCACTCGCATTGACAAAGAGACTCTTTCTCAAGGACAGTGTGATAACTTAGAGATGAACAAGGAATCCTTCAGGTATCTGAAGGATGAGCAGCTCTGCAGACTGAATTTGGGTATGCAGGAATATCGAATACCCCAGGGAGTACAAACACCATTTGTGACGCACCAGGAGCATTCTGTTCGCAGCAGCTTCTTGAAAACTGGCACTAAATTTAGTAACTTCATTCATGAAGAACATCAGTCCAATGGTGGTGCTCTGGTCCTTCATGCTTACATGGATGAACTCTCATTTTTGTCTCCAGTGGAGATGGAGAGATTTGCAGAAGAGTTTCTTGCGTTGTCATTCAGTGAAAATGATAAAAATGCAGCTTACTATGCTTTAGCCATAGTACATGGAGCAGCTGCTTATTTACCAGACTTCCTGGATTACTTTGCTTTTAACTTTCCTAACACTCCAGTGAAAATGGAAATTTTGGGCAAGAAGGACATTGAAACAACAACAATTTCAAATTTTCACTCTCAGGTAAGAACTGTTTAATCAAATCTAGGTGTTGTGCAACTTTTACGCCTTTAATCTCATTAATCCAGAGGAGGGCTGACCTAAAATAGGTGAGACACAAACTTTTTTCTTAGCAGATGAAAAAAGATGATGCTGGGACTACTACTGCTGTGCTGTTTATTCCTATTTCTGCTTTAAGCTCTCTTGTGCTCACTGGTAGTTGGAGAATCACGTTTCAGACACTGCTAGCCATGACTTGTAGAAAGATCTGCACTGATCTTGCAGACTTTCAGTTGATCTTCTAAATTTAGGAGAACACAGATGTTGTTCAAAACAATAGGTAAGTCTGTATTAAGAGTTGTATAGATTGCAAATACTAACACTGCTTTTTCTGTTCAATAGATCTGGGTTTTTTTGCAATGACATTACTTCTCAAGTTTCAGTATATCATTCACAACAAATAAGTTAGTTTTTTTTTTAACCTCTTAGTTCTATCAGTAGCTGATGCTGGGTGTTATTTAAACTTTCCAACTTCAGAGAGGTGGTTAGAATAGCTTTTTAAATTGCCTTTGAAAAAGGCTTTCATTTTATACACTACCTTGATTTTCAGAGTAGGCTTAAAACTATCTTGGATTCTCAAGCTGCATCTCCATGTAATTTAAATGGATGCAACACTAAACCGAGCTCATTTCAAGATTCTCATATGAAAAAACCCTTGCATTTGACTCTTGTGATCGAGTTTAGAAGTATCTATGAACATACAGCAACATTACAGTTTAGGTAAATTTCTTTCAGATGGAATAAAATCTCTTCCTGCTTAGTCTAGTCTGAGAACAGATTCAAAGTGCTGCTTACTTTTAGTCTTTATTCAAGACCTTAATTACTTTTACTGGTTCACCTGTTGGAAGGAAAAACCTGAAACTCTGTAGTGCAGTGCACTTCAGTACTTTTGGAACAGGCGTTCCTTAGCAACAGATTTTGAAATGGTAATGCTTATGGGTGGGCTGTCTGAATCTCTCCAAAGTTTACCAAATGCTGATAAACAGCTTTGCACTGGAAAAACAGTTACTACTGTACAGAAAGTTACTGCATGGTCACTTGCTGCATCTTTAAATACTTTCCAGCATTTATCATAGGTACCATTAAATTAGTAATTCTGACACTTAGCTTATGAATTTGTTTGACAGTGAATAGCTGCTGCAGCACTTATTTTAAACCAGCTTCTATTTCTTGGTTTAAGTAATTCTTTGCACTGACAGAGCTGCATCAGTGTGTGTAGTACTCCAAAACCAGTCTGAGCATACTGCTGCGACCAACAAGAACACTTCCGCGCAAAACATTTGCACTCTGCAGATGTGAAACTTGTCCACAGGTTAGGCTTTCAAGTCTTGTGTATTAGTGATTTTTCTGTGTTCTCTGGCATTATGATTACATTCAGATTTACTTTGAGTATATGATGGCCCCCTAAAATGGCTAAACAGTGCCAATTGGGTCTTTAACAAGTACACTTTTTCTTGGTGAATGTCTCCATCCTGTGAACATGGATAGCTCATACTGTAAATACATTTGTGAGGAATGTATGGTAATAAATAAGAGGCTTCACTGGGTTATAGTCTGTGCTGGTATTTCAATTAATTCTATTTTAAGTACTATCTCAACTTGATTAAGATTGAGTCATGACATAAGGTTCAGTCGGTCTTAAACGCCTCTCTAAACCCAGCTTCAGCATGACGTGGTTAATCCTCTCTGGCTGAAGTATGTTATGTGGTTCACATACTGAGCAAACATAGAGAAGTATAGTTTTTCCACAACTTAAGACAGCTGAAATGGGACTCTTCAGAGGCTATAGATGGTGCTAAAGTATCTAGTTTGAAATTGATGCATTTAAATTGATGGTGGATGCTGCTAAACTTCAAGTTTTGCAAGCTAGATTCTCTTACATAGAGAAGGCTAAAATGCCCCGCAAGAGAGCACAGGGGGGGTAAGTCTGGCTGTTTCTCTGCTATTCCTTGGCAGCACTGTTGAGGAATGAACAAACAGGCTAAGCTTCACTTTTGGGCCTTCCTGTATGAGAAACTGTACAATACAAAAGCAGTTGATATTATGCCTTTGCAGATTAAGCATGTTACAGTATTGTTGTATGCTGTAATACTGATTTTATTTTTAATTGAAGATACTCAGTTAAGTCACCTCTGTTCTACATTGAACCTTCTGTAGGCATGAACTTGTTTGCTGTACTGAACCATACTGGGGCAAGGGGATTTCAAGCATTAGGTAGTCTTGAGTCCTGGAGGCTTGGTGTCAAGAAATCAAACTTTGATCTGTAAACTGCAAGTTAACTTGCAGTGTAATGTGACCTTTGGCTTGTACAACATTCAGCTGTTCTGTGTACCTTTTCAGACAAACGGAATTTTAATAGGAAGTGTCTCCAATTCAAAATAAGGACTTTAATCTGGAAGACTTCATGAAAAATCTGGTGATAATTAACTCCCTTGCTAGGTGAATTCTTTTGTTCTCAGGTCAGTGAGGACAATGTAAACTGAATCTTTATAACAAAGCACTCCAATGTGTATTTGTAGTAAACTGGTTTCTGTACATTAAAATACTTACACTTCAGTGTTCTGGATTTTTTTTTCTTGCATTAGCTCTGGCTCATTTGTTGTAATACTTTAGTGCTAAAGCTAAGTTTTAGTTTTGAGCTATTCACTTGGACTAAGGGCTTTCAAGACTCAAATCACTGAACAGTAACTTGTAAACTTTCTTTGCGTAAGGGCATACTTAAATTTGAAAGTTCTTAGCAGTGTGGCTAGAATGAATTCTTACTTTCCTTATCTGTTTCAGTACCAGTGCTTCTAGGTCTACTCTGAACTGGAATATATCTAGATTTGAAAAATTGTTTCTGCTTTTTTTTTTTTTTTTCCCCAAGAAGATACTGATCAACTGCCTGATCAATTCTCTGTATGGTTGAAAGACCAGTTAACTGCTGCAAAGGAGTGGGGTTCTGGGAACAGGCCAGGAAAGAGCTGGGGGAAGTAGGTTTTACATAAGCTGCTATTCCTTCTGGGAAGGAGGTGGGAGAGGCAGTCAACAGGTGATAATAGGCTGAGTTTTCCTACTCCTGCACCATACTCTCAGAAGAGTTTACTCTTATTCCTGACAGTTTTGGTTAATAAAACATATTGCAGTTTGGTTGTCTGCCATTTTAACTTTTCTTATCCTGGAAAAAGGGGTCTCATTCTGGAAGGGCACTTTTTTTTTTTTAACAGAAGCTATCAAAGTATAAAGTGGAGTAATTTTGCATCTATACTGCAGACTTAATTTGGTTTATCACTTCAGCCATATAAATAATGCCTGATGGCCTTACTGGAATGTTTGACAGGCTTTGGTCAAACAGATAACCCTTGCTGAAATGGCATGTCACACTGTCCTCCTTTCCTTCTTCTGTTGTAAATAGTAAGCTGCCTTGTGTTCTTGCGGTCTTCCCTGTAGCAAAGTGTTTGCATGGTTGGTTTTATAGCTGACTTGCCATACTAAAACATTGTCACTGTCAACTGATTCATGCTTTTCTTGAAACTAGAGAGAAACTTCTGAAGCTTAACCTCGATTGCCTCAAGTTTATGCCTCATCTGTATGTCCTCTTCTTACCCTTCAGAGGTGTACTGCTTCATCAGGCAGGGGTCTGAATTATCTCAGTCACATACAAATACCAGATCTGTAACTTCTTCAGGAAACACTGATGCTGTCTGCTTCTGTTCTCACTCACGTGTGTGAAACTCCAATAGGCACATCATTTAGCTGCTATAAAGTGTCTCCGTGAACACTGAAGAGCTAATTTTAAATGCGCCTGTAACTTTGCTTTTAGTGTGAAACTGTATGGCGTAGGGGATACGTAGGGTAGTGATAGCTGTTTGGCATTTTGAAAGGGCACAGGACACCTGAGTGGTCTTACTAGCCCAATGGTCCTCTTACAACTGTAAAGATAGTCCATAATCTGATCTGTAGATAGAGGCAGTTAGTGCTTATATGATCCACTAATGTTTTTAAAGAAGCATAGTGAACAAATTATAGCAATGAAGGTGCTGTGGTATTAAGTTGTTAACTACTGTCAGCCATGTAAACTGGAATGACCCAGGCTAAGTTCCTAAACAAGAACTGAACTTTAAACAATAAAACTTTGGGAAAGGTCTTAGTGGATATAACAAAGTGACTTCAGGTATTTCATAATCTCACCTTTCCTCCCTGAAAAGAAGGGTACATTATGATGGCTGTGAGGGTGAGGAGATGAAATTAGTATAGATGTTAAGAGTGTATCTAGAGCACTTAGCAAATGAAAGATCAAAGTAGTTTGCAAGAAGGTGCAGCAAGCAGGTTACTTGGTCTTCCTTTACAGTTGGGTGGTTTAGTGTCTCATGAGCAAGAGGCCTGTTCTCTTATATGGTCACAAACGTGGGTGTTACTACACTCGAGGCCTTAGCATACTCTAGCCTAACCAGGGGTATTAATATCTGTGCTGCTCTGGAGGAATTAAGGATGAGATAAAAACTATATGTGAAAGAATTTTTTACAGCATATTAAACTAGTAGACTGCTTCCCCCATGATTGAGGAGCTTGAGATGAATATTACAGCCTGCTGGGAATTGCCAGGAGTTAGTACATATTTTTGGTGTAAACATGTCCTGGTTTTAATTCTGAAGTGTATGTATTTCTTTAAGTGCTATAAAAACTAGCAGAACACTAAAGTCCAAGATTTCTGTAAAGCATTTCAAGTGTCTCCTTTATAGCTCTTGAATTATTTTCTATTTTTCATTGTATTCCAGTGCATTTAAAAAAAAAAAAAATGTTAAAGCTTCTTGTTTTTCATTCCCTTTGAAAACATCACAAGGAAAAACTGCATATGATATTATAATTCATTTTAACTCATGACAAACACCTGTGAAATACTAGTGAATCTCAACAGGTGGTTTCAATAGAACAGATCTCGTCTGGAGGTAATCTGTCTCCACATACTTTAATAGTACCAGGCAGTTAAACTTAACTGGCTTAAAGATGAGAGCATTTCAGTCTTTAGTTCTCCTGTAGGTGCACAGAACTAGGCTAATGCTACAGTTTTTCAGTACTGCTGCTCTAAATTGTATTCTGGCTAGCTGGTGAACTCATTCCCCACATTGGATAAGAACCTTTACCAGTAATGTTCTGAGAGGATTTGGAGACTTAACTTTCTTTTAGGGCAACAGTCAAAAAGAATTAACAGCCTCTGAAGATTGTGCCTGGTTCATAAAATCTGTATGGCCAAAACCAGAAAGTTAGTAAGTACATGCTCATTTAGCTGCTGCTGCTGGTCTTGATGGAGTTGAAGGTAGAGTGCTTGAGCTACACAGTGAAGTTCTGTGCGTGACTTGGGATGTAAACTTCTACACAGGAAGGTAGAGGTGATGCAGCAGCAGGCTTAGGGCTGAGGAATAAAGCTGTATGTGAAGTCATCTTTGGCTTCTATTTAGCTTTTAATTAAAATGTAAGTGTGTGGAATCAATACAGAATTGCCAGCTGCACATATATGAAGCTAAAGAAAGGACTGTGGAAATAGGAGTGAGCTGAACTCCTGTAATTAGGAAGCTAAATATCTGTGATTGCTGCTACAGGATAAAGTTGCAGCAGTAACTAACTCTTGCTTTACTAGTATCTCCTAATTTACCTTTAACAACTTCATGGAGTAGTTTAACTACATCTGGTTTGCTGCCTAAACTGCAAAACTTAACACTAAGCTGCTTCATACATATATCTATAAATGGAGTTATAAAAGGTATCACTTTCTGAACATGACTACAAAACCACAAATTTGCCAGTAACCCTCTGTCCTTTGTACCTGTCCCACCACTTAGCCATGGAGATTGGTTGTAGTTTTTTACCACTAGAACCACTTGATGAATGTAGAGAGGCTGTTGAAGAGTAATGGAAGGTTGGGGCTCAGACACAATTGAGTATAAAAATCAGATTAATTATGGCAGGATTTCTGATCTTTTAAGATGGAATAGTTGCTGCATCTACATACAACCTACTCTGTGGCCATATGGCATGTTACAGCTGCAGTCCATAGGATGAGACTAGAGAACACTGGATTCTTGCCAGTGGTTCTCCTCTGGGAACAGGAAATTGGCAAGAGAAGTTTCCAGATGACCTGGGAAAGTGGGACAGTCTGTGCTACAGAGGATGGCAAAAAGCTGTAAGTGAGATTAAAGTGTTTCTGGCCACAGCAGTGACAGCAGGTCACGTTGCAAATAGTAATCCTAAAATTGTTGTACATGAACATGGGGGAGTTGGTTGATGAGAAATTCAGCACGAGCTGGCAATGTGCACTGGCAGCCCAGAAAGTCGACCGCATCCCGGGCTGCATCCCCAGCAGCGTGGCCAGCAGGGCGAGGGGGGATTGTGCCCCTCTGCTGTGCTCTGCTCTGGGGAGACCCCCCTGCAGTGCTGCCTCCAGCTCGGGGGGTCCCACCAGCAGAAGGACACGGAGCTGTTGGAGCGGGGCCAGAGGAGCTGCTGGGAGGGCTGGAGCCCCTCTGCTGGGAGGACAGGCTGGGAGAGTTGGGGGGGGTCAGCCTGGAGAAGAGAAGGCGCCAAAGGGGAGAGCTCAGAGCCCCTTCCAGTGGCTAAAGGGGCTCCAGGAGAGCTGGGGAGGGACTCTGGGTCAGGGAGGGGAGGGATGGGACGAGGGGGAACGGTTTTAAACTGAAAGAGTGGAGATTTAGTTTAGATGTTAGGGAGAAATTCTTGCCTGTGCGGGCGGTGAGCCCCTGGGGCAGGTGGCCCCGAGAAGCTGTGGCTGCCCCATCCCTGGAGGGGTTCAAGGCCAGGTTGGACGGGGCTTGGAGCAACCCGGGCTGGTGGGGGGTGTCCCTGCCCAGGGCGGGGGGTGGCACTGGGGGGGCTTTAAGGTCCCTTCCAACCCAAACCACTCTGTGAACACTGAAATGTATACCTGACCACTGGATTTCTAGGTAGACCTCTCATTTCCTCAATTTTTGGTCCAATTTTGTGTATACACTATAGCAGTATTGCCAGAACCACTGTGTGAAGGACACCTAGATTTTTTTCACTATGGTCATAGGGAAAAGACCTGTAGGACATGACTGAAATGAAGAATGCACTTATTTCAGTAGCACACAGTTTGAAATGTAAAAGCAACAGTCAACTGCACGAATTAGTAGAGAGTTTAAGCTCGCTGGTGAAGGACTGAATCACAATGGAACTTCGCGTGGAGGTTTTCTCAAGTCAGCCTGGAAGTGTTGAATTGTTCCTGAGTTAGTCAAATACTAACTTGCTGTTATTCAAACATTAGAAGTATATCCTGTCACTAGTACAGACAGGAGTTCTTTTCTCTTGGGGTACCCTATGGGCATCTGTTCTAAACAGTCTCTGTGCATATTCCCAAAGGCACCTCTAATGGAATAGATGTAGATGAGCCCAAGATTCATCTCAGCTGTGGCCTAGTGTATTATATTAATCAATTTTAATCTCTTGTAACACAACTAAAGCTGTGGTGGTATTGTCTCTTCCTTTGTGGCCACTCAGGTCAATCGAACGTACTGCTGTGGAACCTACAGAGCAGGACCGATGCGGCAGATCAGTCTTGTTGGAGCAGTGGACGAAGAAGTTGGGGACTACTTCCCAGAATTTTTAGATATGTTAGAAGAATCTCCATTTCTCAGAGTAAGCAATAACTTGTGTTATAGAGTGCTATAGATATTTAAACGATTTCTGAGTTTCATGTATTTCCAAGTAATTAGAAACCATAAAGTATTTTCTCTATTGATGTGCTTATCATTTGGGGTACAGAGGTACGTTCTTTCCTGTGTCCAGACAAAAGGTACTGAATTAGATAGGTACAGTTGTGTAAATAATTGAAAAATTAAATATAGTTCATCATAGACACACACTACAGAATGATCTACTTCCCTAAAACCGAAGTTTGATAAAGCTAGCTTGGAATATATTTTACCTCTTGAACTTACTTTAGTTTCTATGCAATGCTTTTCACAGAAAAATTGAAACAGCTTTACCAAAGGCATCATTTAATTTTTCTGTATCACCCAGTGCTTTGTGTTTTATGTGTGTTTTGTGGGTTGTTTTGACTTCATTTTCTTGTAGATGACTTTGCCCTGGGGTACTCTGTCTAGTCTCAGACTTCAGTGCCGGTCACAAAGTGATGATGGCCCCATAATGTGGGTCAGACCAGGAGAGCAGATGATCCCAACAGCTGATATGCCAAAATCACCATTCAAACGGCGCAGGTAATGTTTTGTTTTCTGTCCATATTAAAGGTAAAACATTGCAGTTATGTCTGTGAAAGATTTGAGAACAAAACCTAAATACTTTCTGTCACTAGTTCTTCAGAAGGCTAATTCGCAGATTTAAGTTTTTCATTTTCATTTCTGTTTCAAGTTGGCTCAGTGGATAAAATGAAATGTTATTTGTGATGCCTATTTTATTTCACCACTTTTCATGGTAGTATGTCCTAGATCAATGTTTTATTAAGATGGAAATCTGTTTTTATTACCCTTCAGGAGACTTGTTTTATTCATCTTATTTCTGTGGAAAGAACTAATTTGGTGGTTTGGTGGTGGGGGCAGGTGAAATGCTCTAAAACAGCGGAGTTCTTCACACCGTTCATGTCGCATTTCAATGTTAGTGCTAAAGCACTCCTAATACTGTCTGCCTTCTTGGAAAGTATTGTGGTATACATATGCACTTGCTATCTTTCTCAGGAAGAGGGTGCTGTAGAACAAATTTTAGGAGATAAAGCATTGGATGAATATTTTAATTGTAATTTCAAGCAGAATTTTTGGATATACTCCCAAATAACTAAACTTCAGTATCTGTTAAAACAGCTCTGGTTTACATAGCATTAAATTCCTGGAAGAATTCTTGCAGCACAAGTGAAGAAAAAATTTCTTTTTTTAGTGATTCAATTTATTTTATTAAGTTTGATCTCACAACCTGAATTGTACTTTGCTGTATTTGTTTCAATCTTTTATTGTTGAATAGACACCTAGAAGAAATCGGAGGGAAGTGCTTTGTCTTTGATTTTAAAGCCTGCTGCCCACAACATCTTAAGATTGTTTTAATACCAGTTGGGGTTTTTTTTCAGTAGTCTGAAACATTTTTTAGTATGTCTTTTTATCATGTTTAGGTCAATGAACGAAATAAAGAATCTCCAGTACCTACCTCGGACCAGTGAGCCCCGTGAGGTTCTGTTTGAAGACAGAACAAGAGCTCACGCTGATCATGTGGGTCAAGGGTTTGACTGGCAGAGTACAGCTGCTGTAGGTGTTCTGAAGGCTGTACAGTTTGGGGAATGGTAAGTGCCTTTGAAACACAGCTATGCTGGTAGCAGGGGATAATTCGAAACTTTTTTTCCTCTTTAAAAAAGAAAATTCCTTGGAAAACAAGCCTAATCAAAGAAATGGTTTAAACCCTGTAATGAGATAAATGCCATCTAGAGCCTGAAAAACACAAGCTATATACCTATCATTTTTCCCTCTTCTTGAGGCGGTAGAAAAGTTGTAAAAGCAGCTTGCAGAAAATGTTAGTGATGTACAAAACAAGGCTTAAGTTACCATGCGTGGACCATCATCTGTGGTTGTTCTTTTCCTGAATAGGTATATTAATGCTGATTTCTGTAGCAGTAATTGAAGAACTCAATGTAATTAATTTCATAGCTACAGTGCTTTCTCATTTCATGTACCAAGGGCATTGCTGTTGACTTTGTACAGAAAGTAGAGTTGCATCAGTGTTATTTCTAGCAGTGACAGTAGGAATTCAATAGCATCGTTAGCAATACCATTAGATTTTCATATGAATGGAAGGTGACAGCTTCCTTTACTCACATTCACAGCCATTGAATAAAACCCAGCTCCTCATTGCTTCAGCTTCAGAGTTACTTTGTTACTTTGTTTTTCCTTTAATACAGAGTTATTCTGTCTAGTTATAGAATGGAAGAATTAAGGCAAACTGTGGTTCCTAGAACATACGGAGAACTTCGCTAGTGGCAATTTGAACTTAGTTCTCGGGCATTTCAGTATAGTGTTTCTCCACGAAAACATCACTTCTGTTGTGCATGCACGGAGAAAGAAGTAAAATAAAACAAACAAAAAAAAATCTAGGAATTATACCTCCTTTTCAAAATAATGTGTGTATGAGAAGTGATGAGACTTCATGCCCAATGTAAAAGTGAAGTAGGTCGTTGGTTCAATGAAACTTTCTGCTGGAAAAAGCTATAATTCTTTATAACTCTAATTCTTTAAAAATTCCTGGAATTCTCATCTTTTTCTAGGAGTGACCAGCCTCGTATAACCAAAGATGTGGTTTGTTTTCATGCTGAAGATTTCACTGATGTTGTGCAGAGACTTCAGTTGGACCTGCATGAACCTCCAGTGTCACAGGTACTGAATCTTCCCTAGTGACAGCTCATTCTTAGCATTTTGGAAGTAGATTCTGACAGTTTTCAGGTTAACCGTATAGCCAGCCGTTTTGTATCCTCAGTGGCCCTCTGTTCACAGATCTCTTGGGCAATTTCCTTTGTCATGTTTCAGAATAGAATAGTTCAGTTGGAAGGGACCTACAATGATCATCTAGTCCAACTGCTTTTCCTTTCCACCAAGCTGGGATTTATGCTGTGAGTCATGATAATGTGCTGTAGAAACAATTGGCAGTTGATTGAGAAGTCACGTTATGCCTGTTTCTGCTTTTTCTAATATACTGATGTTGTCTTAGGATCCTGTCAGGCAAAGCAATGCGGCCTCATGTCGAACCTACTGTTTTCAACTATAACTGTAGAATTCTCTTAACTGTTCATTGTCTTCTCTTAAGATGTGCACATTAGATAATATTTTAAAAGTCAAATTTTCATTTCAATTTGAAGTTTTACCTGTTAAACAGAAACATAGTGATTTAGATGCAAAGTATGTTGAAAATAGGTGAATTTACTTTAAACAGAGTATACCACTAACTTTACCATCTTTCCTTCTCTCAGTGTGTTCAATGGGTGGATGAAGCCAAACTAAACCAAATGAGACGGGAAGGCATTCGCTATGCTAGAATTCAGTTGTGTGACAATGACATCTACTTCATCCCTAGAAATGTCATTCATCAATTCAAAACAGTGTCAGCAGTCTGCAGCTTAGCCTGGCACATAAGACTTAAACAATATCACCCTGTGGGGGAGACTTCTCAAAATGCAGAAAGCAATTCAAGCTTGAACAGTAGCGTTCCTGGAAAGACAGAGTCAGAAGGTGAAACCCAATGTGTGAGTGTAAAAATAGAGTCTGAAGAACCAGGTATAGAAATGCAGCTTACAACAGGGGTGCTCTCCTCCTCTGTTTCTTCAATATCAGGACTTGTGCAACCAGATCAGGTGGCCCAGCCCCTTCCAGGTTTTAAAATAGAGTCTGATCAGCAACACAATCCACAGGATCATGCAGGCTCTTCTGTGTGATATGTATATAATCAAACATTTTTTTAACAACTTTTTAAAATTTTGATGTGAAGTTATAGTTTTATAACTGGCTTATGTTTTATTGGAGAAATCTTGCCTATAATTCTATAAAGAAAGGTGACATTCCAAAATGTCAAGCATATCTTTTTTACACAGATTATGCAAAATTCAAGTTGTATTTTAACCCCTTAGTACAACCTGTAACAGTGGTCTACCACTTCTTTCTGTTTAAGTAAAGAGATATTGAATGTCTCCTCAAAGTCAGAATGAAATTCCTCCAGGAACATAAAGTGATTGAACTGTACTGGTCAGTGTTATTTCCCTACTTTTACTTTATCTCTAATCTTCAGCAGAAAGCAATGCTTTTGTAGAAGACTTGCAAAGTGACTTTCCCATCTCATTTTAATTGCTTAAAAAAAAAAAAAAAAGAGAAAGCACAGCACTTTTGATGATTTGTGAAATTTTTGGTATGTCTGTTCTTGACATGTTGGTTTATATACAAGTTGGGTTTATTTACAAACTATAGAAATTGATCTCTATTTCTTACAGTTCCTACAAAGGTCATCTGTAA
Source organism: Charadrius vociferus (assembly GCF_000708025.1). Taxonomy (NCBI): domain Eukaryota; kingdom Metazoa; phylum Chordata; class Aves; order Charadriiformes; family Charadriidae; genus Charadrius; species Charadrius vociferus. The sequence continues at coordinate 1,046,997 of NW_009649168.1, read as the reverse complement.
AATTAACTGAAGAAAGTGTCTGATCCTGTTGAAATGCAATGACTTACTGACCTAACACTTCTCATGGCACTGCTTATGTTGTTTGGTGTGAGGGTTTTGCTTCCAAAATACATCTTCCCTGAACATGATTAATACTAGTGTCAGAATTGGAGAACCTATTGGTAGTCTTGTGGAGGAAACTGCTATCTTTGAGCACTTTAAGGCTTTAAAATACTAACCAACTTGGCAGCTTGTTTTGATCAGGTCGTAATGTGTTCAATAGAACCACACTTCCCCTTGTACTGATGCACTTAATATAATAGCATTGAGTTGATAACTGACTTACACAGTAAGGCTGTCCTTATTCTAGGAAGTTCTGTATTACTGTTTCACAATAAAAAGTATTATGGCATTGGACTGCTGTTTCCATGTGTAGCTTCTGGGTGCCCAGGTACTGTGGAAAAATCAGTGGCACATGCTAAATGTGTAGAGTGTCAGCTATCAACAGTTTTTAAACAATCTTTCAATATTTCTGGATGTTAACATGTAATCTGTATTTGACTTTCACTCACCCCATTTATTACTGCCCTGTCCAGTCATCAAAAGGAAAAGTCCTGTCCCTTTCTCCCTCTCCTTTCCCCTCCCCATGTTTAGAGTACAAGTTGGGTTTTGGTGCAACTTAAGCTGTCTCCAGATAACTTTATTTGTTCTAATCCTCACTGGGGTAGGAAAGATTTGAAACACTATGTTAGACTAGACAAAAGCAAAGATGCTGTGTTAGTTCTGGATGCATCTTTTTAATATCAATTATTACTCTTCTCTTTATAAGGGTCTCTAAAATATGTTACTCTATTATAAATCTTACTTTGTGCAATATTGTTTGTGTAGGCTTTTATATACATATTAGCACCTCAGTGTAGAGGTCACTATTTTAAACTGATAGAAGAATAATCATCAGAAGATACTGCAGTGATTAGTTAGAACCTGTATTACTCCTTATGTGTATGTATGTATTGTCTTCGGTACAAAAATGAGGACTAGGAAATATTTCAATTTAAAACTAATTTACAGATTGAAGTGGTAGTGACTTGTTTAGTAATCTGTGTAAATAAGGTGTTAGAATGGAAAGCTTTTATGATGAAAAGTAATGTGATTCATGCAGGGGTGTAATTTAATCTTAGCAGAAATTCTAGATGACCCAGACTGGTTCATAAATGAGCTGTCTGTTCTCTGGTGGGTTTTTTCCACTTTTTATGTTGAGAGGAATTTCATAGCTTTAAGGGTTGTGCAAAGTAAAATTCCTCACAGGCAATAGTGGTTTCAGTTCATCCTTCACATTCAAAGATCGTATTACCCAAGGGTGTTCTTTCCTTTTTACAAAGTCTGCTAGTCTTCCAAGTGCCCATTTCACTTCTCACATGTGCTATTCTTTGGTTGTGTCGGTAGAGGTACATCAATAAGGTGGCCATTCTTTGACAGCCAGCACTGCGTACAATCACTCAGGAACTGGAAAATCTGCAGATACTACAGTGATTCTGCAAACGTAATTTTAAAGGCAGAATAAACAGATGAAGAGCCCCCATGCACCAACTTGTCTGTTTTACAATGGGAGTAGAAATAGAATGAAGAGGGAATCGGTTTGGAAGTCCTCTGTAAATTCTAATAGTGTATTTTCAACTGGATAAAGGAAGACCACCAGAGTGGCTCATGTTGCTTTCAAAACTGTAGCTTTAGTGAAATCTGTGACTACAGCCTGAAATACCAGGAAAATGCTCTGACTTATCTGGGTGGGGGGACATGACTAATGGCGTCATGCTCTCTTTATGTTCTGTTCAATTACTAACTTAATATCTAATGTCAGATTTAAATACTGAAATGTATCTTCAAATGACTTGAATGTTGGTGATGCTGTTCTAGCATGCTTGGAAGATTGAGGAAGAGAGGAACAAACTTTATGAAAATCTATCACCTAAATACATTATCAGCTTTGGGTATGCTTTAACCAAAAGTAAAAAAAAAAAAAAAAAGTAATGTATGAGAGGGATTGCTTATAAAGCTGATTGCTAAACTGTCTAGCCATTGTTTCAAGACCATTCGATTGCACTGAAAAGAACAGAGCAGAATTAGAACAATGCCTTGATGTGAAAGATTCAAATGTTTTCCAGAACAAAACGTGGAATACTGATTTTTATAAGCTATAGCTGTTTAGAACTGAAGTAGGGAGTTCAAGCCATGTAGTGTTTGTTCAGCAAAACGGATCTCTTGGTAGGTCCAAGTAAATATTTTTTAATATCTCTCATGTTAAATAACTGGCTGGTTTAATTTCTCTGTAAAATTTCATAAAACGGCCTACATAATGAGGTAATCAAACTTTGGCAAATTTCATGGGTTGTTCTAACAGTTCTCAGTAGTACCCAGGTAGATGCAGAACAGTTCATAAATATGAATGCACTGGTCAGTTACTGTAAATCCTCAGCTCTCCACTATGGGGATCGGCCCTGTGATATGTGTGTCAGTTGACCACTAGAAAACACTCCTGCTTTATGCTGGAGACAATTGTTAATTGGCCAAGCGCTCTGTCTGTAAAGGGTGATCAGCTTTGAGGTACGGCACTGGGGCTTAGGCCTCTGTTTTAAATAAAGTGCTGTTGATTAAATTGTCACTTGCGATAAAGGTGAGTGGCTCAGTTGTGCTAGAAGTGTGCTAGCAAAATGCAATTTAAAGATGAAATATCAGTTAGCTTCGGTTTCCTCTCTCCTTTAGACATGCTACAAGTCATTTTGTGCAGATACTTGACACGTTCTCTTCCAGGAAGGTGGGACACTCGGTGAAGTGTTCTCAGGGGATTTATAATGGACACTTTTCACAGGTATAGATCTTGCCATAGAGAAAAAGGGCTCTCTACTGTGCTCTGTCAGTTTTCCTGCCTGTCACAGTTTAGTTCCCTCAGACACGGCAAATTGTCAGAGCTTTTCCCACAGACCTGAGCTCGGGTCCTCCGTCCGGCCTGGCCTGCCCTTTTCAGGTCTGAATCCACCCAGTCATGAACTCTGAAATGGCGGTTTCTGCGGAGTGCTGAGCGTTGGCAGCTCAGGCTCGCCCAGGGGCTGCGGGGAGAGGGAAGGCTTGTTCCTGCTCCCGGAAAAGCAGCTTTACTCCCCGAAGCTGGTTGGTGTGTCCCGCTGCTGTGGTGGGAATGCGGGCGGCGCTGTGGCTGGGGGCAGAGGGGGCCTGTGGGGCACGTCGGGCATGGGGGAGACGCGCTTCTGGCTGCTTTGTACAACGTGTAAAGAGATTTCTGTATTGCTGTTCTTGTGATTTAATTTGATTTTGATTGGCAGCTACGATTTTTTTTCTGTGGTTTTAATTTATCTAAGGTCTCTGCCTACAGAGGACGTGTACAATTGCCTGGAAGACTGTTTGCTTTGTGCGGCCTTAGTGTATTTATTGGCATTGGCGCGTGTCCGGAGGCGTCGGGCGGCGCAGGCCGCACGTGCTCCAAGGCGGCGCGTCTCTGTCAGGAGCTGACTGTACACCAGTGTCAAACTGTTAAGCTATTTCTTTGTAAAATAGTCCAACGGAATGCATAGAATTTTTTCCTGTAAAGTATTTTTTTAATAAACAAAGTCTGATTTTGTCCTTTACTGCCTGGCTGCTTATTTCCGCTCTGGAGCCGCGGCGGGGCGGGGCCGGGCTCGGCGCTCTCCCAGTGCTGCCTGGGCGGGGCGGG
>NW_009649168.1:1021237-1042720 GCF_000708025.1 Charadrius vociferus | reverse complement strand
GCAGAGCGTGGCGCCAGGGTAGGGTGCCAGTGGAGCCTTGAAAACCTGAGAGCAGAGGCAAGAGGAATTGGGGGTGGCACAGCAAAAGCAGTGCAAAGTGGCTGGGTGGAGCAGACTTGGGTGGGGAAGGGTCAGCAGGCAGTGTGCTGAGATGCGGCGAGGGGCTGATTGTGGAGGCGCCTGTTTGAGCTGCACAGATTGGACAAGTGCCTGAAGTTGGGCTGCTGTCACCCTTCGGAACGGCAGTGTTCCGGCCGTGTTTGGTTTTGGTCAAAGAGGAAGTCATAAGGAAATTCTTGTAATTCATGATTAATTGACTTGTTTGTTTGTCATTTAATTCCAAGGCTCCACATTTGCCAAAGCCAAGCCTGAAATCCCCTGGACATCGCTAACTCGGAAAGGAATAGTGAGAGTTGTATTTTTTCCATTATTCAGCCACTGGTGGATACAGGTTACTTCCCAACGTATTTTTATGTGGCTCCTGGTGCTCTATGTTATGCAAGGTAAGGGGTGGTAGCAGTCTGTGCCACAATCCTTTTTCTGCAAGGAATGTTACATCATTTTGTAGTCGTAATCTGAAGCATAAGGATCTGATCTGAGACCTACTTAATGTAGATTTCAAGATGTGTCGCACTAATATTTGCAGAAATTGTAAAACAGAGTAAAAATAAATAGTTAAACAGAAAAACTGGCCCATGCTCTTAATTTTTGCATTTGATACAACTTTTTCCTTTTCAGTCATAGCAGTTGTGTTGTATTTCATGATGCCCGTTGTAAATGCAAGTGAAGTCATGGGACCAATGTGCCTTATGTTACTGATGGGAACTGTTCACTGTCAAATAGTGTCCACCCAGATCAACAAACCTTCAGGAAACAACGGACTCAGCAGGCGGAGGAGGTGAGTGGGGTAACAGGTTCATTTGTTGGCATCAAAGCGTATGATGGATTGCTCTTGGTAGAAGTTAATGGGTAAATATATTCTGTTTTTATGTAATTATGTTATTTAACTGTAAATGTGAAAATGAGTACTTTTAGTCTTGCTTGTTGTCTTCTCATAACCAAGACAAATGTGGCGAATTAACCAGGCTGTGATAGGTCTGCTTTAGGTATCAGTTGGGCCTTCTTTTTCTGACGTAGCTTTTTAATACAGTTTCTTTTTGTGGCCAGAGGAGGGCATTCTGTGCAGAAAGGCATCTTCAAGGTTTTGCAAACCAGTCTCGTGTCCTGCTTTGGCATTACCTGCAGGGAATTGCTGATGTGTGTTGAGAACAGGGAAACGATGGCAGAGCTGACTGTGATGGATTCATTGCTGGCGATTTGTGCATGTGGGAGATGTTACGGTCCATCTACTAGATATTTACCTCTTACGTGACTGAGTCGGTTTGAACACTGATACAATATATTGGAATGCAGAATGATGGATGTGGATGGAGTTTTGCCTCTGTTAGATTTCTACAGCAAAGATTTTGTCTGTTGTGTCCTTTGCTAGTGATATACTGATCTCCTGTGCGTATATGCATAACTTCTGTTAATCCAAATAAAATTTATTTTATTTGGAAATAAGCATTCTGTCTGCATGACTCAAGAAAAATAGCATCTAAAAAGCTGTTCAAATCTGATTCAGATATTTTAAGACAAACCTAAAAGTAGCTTGCTATGCAAATTTAATTCTCCTTTTTTTAAAAACCAGGAAGTTACGCAAATCTGTGGGTGTCGATGGGAACAGTTGGTCTTCTCCTGACAAAAACAGTAAAGAAGAGCAGTCTGAATCTGCATCCATTCTTAACAATCTATTTAGTATGCTTTTCCGAAGGAGGTATGTGATCTTCACTGGGTTTGTTGTATTTGTAATGACACTCCGAACAATTTGATATCTGGAAAATGAAGACAGAATGTATATTGTCACTGATATCTCCAAAGTCTGCCAGTTATCTTCTTTTGGACTAAAAGCAGTCTTGGTATTGTAGGAGGCTGATTCCTCATTAATTTTTAGTATGTCCTTATTAGGAGATCATACCATATCTAAAACTGAGCATAGCTAAAACTGAGCATTAGATGAGTGGCAGAAAGTGGTGGAGCTTATTTTTATTTATCAGATAAGTGACCTTTCTTGAATGTGTATGCGCAAATTATATTACTGTTTTACCTGATTTCCAGAAGCAATTGTGCCTTCTAGTTTAAGTTGCTTGGATAGTCATCCCACTTTACCTTCTTACTTTTTCTAAAAGTAACTCGAGGAAAAGGAGAATAGATTGTTTGGGATAGTATTTCATTGTCTTCTACTGTTTTCTCAGGTGAGTTTGTTGATGAGTTTTTAACTGACAGGTCCTTTCTTTTGATGAGGACTTTTTGTCCTATGAATTGCTCTTATTTGTTTTTTTCAAAATAGGGATAAGAAAAAATTTCCTTCTTGGTTTAGAAGTTTTAAGATACTATTAGAGTTACAAAAGAACCATCCAGTGAAAGTGAAGCAGACATAAGTCTCTTCAACAGAGCCAGGATGCAAAGAGTCTGTCAGCAGAAGACAATTAAGTATTCCCTTAGCTATAATGTTTAATGTTGAACCTGTCTGGCAAGTGAAAGAGACCGTGATGTTTTCCTCAAAGAGCTTTTCTCTGACATAAAAGCATTTAATTGTATTTTCTCTCATAGGATTAGAAGAGTAAAGTTGGTAGCTGAGAAAGGGACTGAGACAGAAAATGGAGTGAATGCTGTGAATAATGGCATTAAGCACAGACATGCCAGATCTGAATACAGGCTGTTGCACTTCAAAGAGAAAAATAAACTTTCCGATGGGGAAAAGAGCCATCAGGTACTGGCAGGAAAGACCCATTTGAAGTCGCAAATTTCAGTATGTTCTGTATGTGCCCAAAAGTTTTTTTGATACTTAACTATGTGGTTTTATCTAATACAAGATATTCCCTTCTTCTACTAATCTTTGCTTGCATACAGGAAACCTAAAAACCCTTTCTACTTTTTGACTGAACAGCTGACATGGTGCTGATACTTTACTGTCAGCATCTTTTCATCTGTTACAATAATCAAATATGTCAAAAACAGAAAATCCTGAAAAATGTCTGTTTTACCAAAGTGCTCGTTTAGTTGTAGAGACTTCTGATCACAAGATTTTTAGGTAGTTATTAAAATTTATAATGATTAAAATAAATAATGTAGCAATTTTCAAAAGCAGTTCTGTAAAATAATTTGCCTCGCAAACAGTTCCCCACAATACCCTCTTCGATGGGGGCAGGAAAGTAAAAACTGAAGCATCCCTTGGGGAGCAAGACAGAGCTAAAGCATCATGACCTCTGTTGAAATCTCCTAAACATAAAGCTTTGTGGAGTTACTTTTGAGGCTCTTCTGGGTCAGTAGTAAGATGTTCACTCCCACATGAAGAACTTGGGTTAGAATCTGTGTGGAACGCTGTCCCATCCCAACTCCTGTATTTTCAGGCGTTTGGAGAGGAGCAGAGCTAGGTGTAGGGGGACACATGTCATTATTTCGGGTCTGCTAGCCACCAGCTTGTAGACACATCTGTTGTCCTGGGCTTAAAGTTGCGGGTAAGACATAGCCAAGAGCTGCTGCTGCCTCTTCCTCTTCCTGCCCTTGCCCCAAATCCAACTCCCCCCCACCCAGGATTCCCTTGCATTCCCTCTGTGTCAAGGCAAGGGTGGGGGTAACGAGTTAGAATTTGTGATGTCTCTGATGCTAAACTGGGTTCTGTTTCTGCATGTTCTGTGGAGATCACCTTCTGCAGGCTTTTGCAGGTAACTAGAGATTACTGTGTATGCCAGTGCAGTAGCAGCGCTGGCTCTGAACCTCTGGTTTGATGCAATTCAGGCGGACGTTTATTGGTGCCTTAGTCTTATTTGACTGCTGTATTTCTAGGATGACTGCATCAACAGAGGTGGTATTTCTGATGAGCTTTCGAGTGAGGAGGATGCCGAAGCAATGGCACAAAGGATCTTGTTACGCCAGAATGTAGAGGGGGCTTCCAGTGACAATAGCTACGAAGAGAAGAAAAAGAGGCCTCTTGTTTCTCTGAACCAGGCTGTCTCACAGGTACTTAGGTTGAATTTGTGCCATTTTCCACACAATTTTTTGCTATGGATAATGAGCTGGTTTTCCTTTGTTTTTGGCAGGTCAAACAAGCCCTGAAAGGTGCCAGAGACTCTGACAGTGTCGTGGAATCTGAACTAGAATCCGCACTGTATAGTCAGGTATGGTCAGAAATTCGAGACAGAGCTTTACCAAGCCCGGCCAGTGCAGGGACATCCTTCTCATCAGAACAGGCCATTATTAAATGATAGTGCTTTGGCGTCTTCAGGTATAAGGTGTGGCCTCCCTCCCTGCTCATTTGCAGCTTTGTAAACTTTGTTCACAATTGTGAGTATACTACTTTGTTTAACAAAACCAAACCAACCAAACAAAAAATCACTCTATTAACAGTATAGTATGGTCCAAACTGCCTTTAATTGCTCATGTTGAATTGCTACAATTGCTCCTCTGGTTTGGGAGGCAGCACTGTATTGTAGCTTTTATGCTGATATATTTTGATTTTAAAATGAATAAATAAATCTATTCTGTGATACATACTCATTCGCTTCATTACGGTTTGTCTTGCGCCCTGTCCCCCCCCCCCGAAAATAAAATAGAAATAAAACATATGAATATCAAATTTTAAATATAAAAATCTATAAATAAATATAAAATATAAATGAAATCTTAAAATAGATTATGCAAAACTCAGAAATTTTTTGCATTAGACTGAATAAGTCAATTTTTATTTTGTTGGGAATAGGGGTGGGAAACTAATGCTGTCTTTGTGACTTCCTGCGTAGAAGTGCTGGTTGCAAAAAATCTCACTGAGCAATATCATCTTTACCAGTTTGCATCAGGTGGGTGGGACTGGGGGTTCTCGACTGCCCCGGGAAGCTGATTTCACTGGTTGCTGGGAGGAGGAGGAAGTGGTCCTGCATTTGCAGGGTGGCAGGCTGTGCTGTGTACGTTTTGCTCTTCTTCAAAGGACTCGAGGTCCTGCGGTAGTGTGGGATCCCGGAGCTGTAGTGTGACCCGGAGAGACTCAGAAAGTACTCGCCATGACTCTGAGACCGAAGACATGCTTTGGGATGATCTGCTTCACGGACCAGAGTGTCGCTCGTCCTGCACCAGCGACAGTGAGGAAATGACTGTGAGAGGCACCAGGCGGGATTTGAAGGAAGATGTTTTCCAGCAGGTTTGTTGATTTGTATCCAGTAGCTGAGAATACTATGGAAGACTCCACACGCACCCCACCCCTTTCCCCCCCGTCTGCCCAAATAATGTGAAAGACACATCTGAGTGCTATTGGTATAATGTGAGAAGCTCCTGTTGGATGAGCCCATTCTGGCAACTGTGCCAATCACGTCTAAGTCTGGAATGATCTAAATAATGGGATCAATGATCAGCTCCCTCATCCCTGCTGGTATTATCTGGACCACTGCTAATCCCCAGAGTATTTCACCCAAAGACAAATTTGGAATCCCTTTCTCCATCTAAATATTTCCTAGGAAAAAGCATTATTTAATAGCATGGCAGAACCTTTTGTGTTCTTTTTTCTTTTATAGAACCATTTGTTTTGGCTGCAGAATACAAGTCCAGCATCTGCAAAAGTGAGTGCGCTGATCTGGGAAGGGAATGACTGTAAGAAGGTGGACATGTCTGTGCTGGAGATCAGTGGGATTATCATGAGCAGGGTAAGAGGGCTGTAAGGCATTGCAACCTCTCTCCCTCACGCTTTAAAAACAACCACAAAAACCTGAAGATAGCTATATGTGCGACTATGAAATGCAGTATAAAACTGGTCCCTTCTCAACGGTAAATACAGTTGTCCCAGCAGGAGGTCCTGTTGAAGACCAATTAGTGCTGATTATTATTGACTGATTGATTTTTGGTTTGGGGACTGAAATGGGTATAATTATTTTAGGCTACGTCCTTTGAGGGGAAGGGGATACCTGATTGAATTAATGCTGCCACAACGCATGCCGTTTCCTTGGTGCAAAACCCCAGGTAATCATCCTGGTTTTGTTCCTGCTTGCCAGGTTAATGCCTACCAGCAAGGAGTGGGGTATCAAATGCTGGGAAATGTCATCACCATCGGATTAGCGTTCCTACCATTCCTCTACAGACTGTTCCGCACAGATAACCTGGAGCAGCTGTGCTCCTTTTCTCTAAAGGAGCTTTTGCACATCTTTTGTGGAGCACCTGCTAGCACCCCTGTCATCGTTTTGTCTGCAATCAACTTCCTTGAAAGACTTTGCTTAACCTGGATGTTTTTCTTCATGATGTGTGTTGCTGAGAGAACATACAAACAGGTAGGTTTAAATGTACTGTTGCCTTTCATGAGCCCTGGCAGGTGTTCGACCAAACCCATGCTGCCTAGCGCAGGAGACACTGGCGAGGCAAGAGTGCCTCAGCAAGCGGGTCTCAGAGCTGGCCAGATGCCCAAGAAGTTTAGGTGGGGGAGTCTAGTAAGACGCCTGTTCATCAGTCACAAACAGACCTGTCAGTACCCTTCCTGCCCCCCTGTGCTCCCCCTCTTACCCTGCCCCTGCGCGAAAGGAAAAATGGAAACGAACGCTTCAGCGTGGGGCTGTTTGGGAGGAAGACAAATCCTGCCTAGCTGCCGTGTTCTGAGATGGAGCATCGGATGGTTTGCTGCATCACCTTCAGCTCTCGTGACTGTGGGCAGTAGCTTTTTCACAGTGGCTGTAAATGTTGCATGGCAGGGCAGGCTGATGTCATTTACTGTTTTAGCGAGAGCTCTGTGGCTAATCTAGCTTAGCAACAGCAGTTCCACCTCTACCACACACAAGGTAACTACTGTTCCGTACCTGCGAGGTTGTGCACTGAGGCGCTGTGAGGCTCCCCGTGTGCCACAAGGATGACCTTTCCTGCCAGTTACTGCTCAGCAATCCCAAACAATCTTTTTTGGTGTAGACTAATTTATGTTTGTGTATGTTTTTGTTTTTAATTTGCAGAGGTTTTTGTTTGCCAAGCTTTTTAGTCACATTACATCTGCTCGGAAAGCCAGGAAATACGAAATTCCACACTTCAGACTCAAGAAGGTAGAAAACATTAAGATCTGGTTATCCCTTCGTTCCTATCTAAAGGTGAGTTCCGATCCAAGGTTTGATTATTGCAGAAGGTGTAACCAAGTCTTTACCTCGTTGCTGTCTGGCACTTCGGATTTCACTGCTCGACTCGTTAACCGTGTTAACCGTTCTGTTTGTGGTGAGCCGTGACTGCACAGCTCTGCCTCCAGCCCTTACACCCTCCATTCTTTGTTTCTGCAGCGGCGAGGCCCCCAGCGATCTGTGGATGTTGTCGTGTCCTCAGTCTTTTTACTGGCTCTTTCAATTGCTTTTATATGTTGTGCCCAGGTGAGATTTTTAACTTTTTTTTCAAAGTAGGGTGAAAACCCACAAACTACTGAAGGCTTTTGTTTTGGCAACCCAGGAAGTGCTTAACTGGAGCTTTTGTCTCTGAAGTAATACTGAGTGTTTTGCATTTTTTAAAAGCTTTGTGCTGTTTAGTTGGTAATAGCTGTTAATCCTCTGCAGAGGGAAGGCTGGGTTTTTATAATTACTAGGAAAATTTCAGGACATTTGCGCACAAAGGAAAGGGCTCTGCCAAAGCACCTCAAGTGTTCACTGACGTTTTATTTAAGAGGGCGGATCGGATCGCAGCACCCTCTTTAACCACTGTTGTTGAAAAGCAGGTCAATAACGATTACTTACACCTTTTAATCCTTCACTAAACAGTCCTGTTACAGGAAACACTGTTAATGCTGGAGCTGTTTTCTTGGTTTCTTTGTTTTTGGCAAGAGATTCATTAGAGTGTCTAGGCAAGTGCTTGATACCATGAAGATGCAGTTGTGGTAGCAGTGAGATTGATGACTCTCACTGCTGTGATCGCTTTCGTAAGCCCTGGGTTTCTGGAGGAAGTAATGACAACCCCAGTCCTGCGGTATTAGACCCAGCGAGTGCACAGTGGGAAAGGCGGAATCGGCCCCAGCGTGTCTGTGGTGGGCTGAGGCTGCCAGTGGGACAAGCACACATGAAAGGGAAGACATTTTATGCCCATTAATTGGAAAGAGGGAGGAAAGAGGAACAATCGTCCTTTTCTAAGCAGAAAGAAAAAATCCAATTCCAAGCGAAAGCCAGGTTAGAAACAAGACCTTTTACTTTAACCTAGTTACACGGCTGAATTACACTTCAAGGGAGAAACACTCTTCGTAGCTGCAGAGCACAGATGGCTCTTCAGAAGAGGAGTCAGGGTGATGCTTTTCTGCTTTTCCCACAAACAGGCATGTTACCTGTTATTGACACTGGCATTTTATTTTTCCCCAATACAGGTTCTTAAGGGTCACAAAACATTTCTGAATGCAGCTTACAACTGGGAGTTCCTAATCTGGGAGGCAGCTCTTCTTCTCTTTTTACTACGTCTGGCATCTTTGGGCTCTGAAACCAACAAGAAATACAGTAATATTTCAGTCTTGCTCACTGAGCAGGTATCTCCGTTTAGTTTATTCTCCCTTTGGTTTTGTGGCTTGTTTGGATGTAATTATTGCATTTCAAACGAGCTTAAAAAATACTGGAGTCACATTTTAAAATTCAGAAATTAACCCTTGTGCTGGACAGAAGGCAATAAAACATTGTACAGCTGGGGATGGACAAGCTGTTAAACATGCAGACTCAAATTCTAAAATTGTAGATTATTTTTGTCTCTGGGTTAACAGGTGTTAGCCACATCAATCGGAAAAAGAATATTATCACTGCTAAATTCCTGTCTGTGGATGCATCACTTCTTTAGGAGTGACAGTACGCTGCCAAAAATGGCTCTAATTTCCCTTTGTTAGAAATTAGTTGGGGGCTAGTGCTGGAATATTAACATCTGGTCTGTAATGTCTCTCTGTCACAGATAAACTTATACCTAAAGATGGAGAAGAAGCCAAACAAGAAGGAACAGCTGTCTCTAGTAAACAACGTTTTGAAACTATCTACAAAGCTACTGAAAGTAAGCTACTCTCCCCAAGAACACACAGTTGTTGAATTTTATGGAAGCGTATGACAATGACAATGACGGTGTTTTTGCTCGTCCCACTTCTCTTGTCTCTTGCTTAGGTCAGTTAGTTCTCACAAAGGGAGGTTTTCTGTGCTGTAGCCATCGCATAAGATCAAGCAATACGCGACCAGTGTGGTTAATTAGTGCTGCAAACATTTCATTAGTAGCAGCTTACTACAATTTGGGTAAGCAAGAACAGAGACTAGTATGAACGCAGCCTGCGTCCTCACTGCTTGAATCTCATTTTCCTTCAGCAGCTTCGATGTTGAAGCTTGTTGACAGGTACCAGAGTAGATATTTGGAAAAGAGCGAGCACAGGCTAAGAGTCACATCAATGAGTCTAGACAGATTGTACAGCCTGCTGTGTCAAGCTCTGGTTATGCAGCCAGTCCTGCTACAAAGGAGGCGTTTCAGGTTCATCTTTAAGCTGGGAGGCCTGAAATACAGAGTGGGAATTTCGGTACATACATTTAAGAAAGGATACAGAGGCAGCGCATGGTTAGCAGAGTCCGCCAGAGAGCCAGTATTGACCTAAAAGTCTGAGGATTAATTACTTCTGGTATGGACAAGTGCTACTGGACTTTTTTTCCCCTTTCCCTGCAGGAATTAGATACTCCGTTTAGGCTGTATGGACTGACCATGAATCCATTAATCTACAATATAACACGGGTTGTAATACTCTCTGCTGTCTCAGGTGTTATAAGTGATCTTCTAGGCTTCAATATCAGAGTAAGTATAACTCCCATGCAAACTGACAGGAAACATCCCGTAGGGGTCACTTTTGTACCTTTGCCAAATTCCTCCCACCAGAGCAGAAAGGTTGTGGCCTTGAATTAGGCTCTACAGCGTAATTCAGAGAACAGACCATGCAGAATGAATCTCCATCTCCCTGAGCCAGTTTTGGTGGCGGGAAGACAGGGCTGACCTAAATTTCAGCCCTGTTCAGGTCTTCAGTGCCCACTTAAAGTGCAGTCAGAATCTTGGGTTCTTTCCCCTTAGAATGAAGCACAGTCCTCCTGCGGCTCACACTTACACTGGAGCTCGCTGAGCGGAGTGTTCAACGCAGGACGGGCAAAGGAGACCGAGTCCTACCTGTAGATGAAAAGCATTCAGACCTACGGCTTTCAGACCCATACTCACTCTCAGTATCTCTTTTCAGTTATGGAAAATTAAACCGTGAACTGACCAAACATCGGCACTCGGCCCTCTGCACCAGAAAGACGACGACGACCAGAGAAGATAACCAACAGCCTGGGCAAAGAGCAGAGGTGCTCTCAAACTATGGATATCTGTAATTACTGTTTTTAAACAAAAGTTCTCCCTCTGCTTTACTGTTCTACAACGTACAGAATAAACTGGTCTAATCTGGGAAGTCATCCTGCAGCACGCACACACAGCAAAACAGGATTACTGGGGCCAAGCACCGGCAGCTGGCATTGACCACAGCAGGACCCGGTGCAGCCACGCGAGAGCTCCCGCTGGGGGGACACCAACAACCGCTACAGACGCCCCGATTCTGTGGAAGCTGAATCCTGTGCCTGTGACAAGCGCAGAGTCAGCCCTCCTGTTCCCGTTGGCAGCATCCTTTTTCAGAGTGCTCTGGAGCTACGCTGAAATGTTTCAGTTTGTGCATTTGTGCTTCAGAGCTCAATGCATTTATCTGAATGTGCTGAAGAGTATTTTTGTTACAAGCTCCGTGTGCTTGAGGCTTTGCCTCTTTATCCTGAACTACTGCAGGATGCAGTGAAATTTGGACCGCGCAATGTGAGTTCTGCCTCCACACTGACAGTTATGCAATAGAGCAGATTCATGCTGGTTGGCTTACGTTAGGTCTTCTGCAAATGATGATGCTTTTTTTTGAAAACATTAGTTACCTGAGAACAACCTTACAACACAAACTGCAAGTAAAGCATTTATCAACTACAGACTGTTTCGCTGTGCTCATTCCCTGTAACCCCTCGGATGTGCTCAGCCCGGGCTCTGTCCCGGGGCGTCCTGGCACGTCTCCTGCCAACCAGCTTTGCGCCGTGTTCCGAGAAGCTGCTGCAGCTCCGCACCGCAGTTGTGCCTTACATGGGAATACCCACGGAAGAAACCTGTTGTGAGAATCAGCTCAGTGGAAGAGATGTGGCAAAGACTCCCTCACCCAGTAGATTAACGTTTAGAAAGGGCATCGGAGAGAAATAAAATGTTTTAAAGACATCTGTTAAACTTACGTTCTCCTTAACTGACTCTACTATCTTCTATTTATTAGTAATGAAAAAAGCAAAAACTGAGGAACTTTTCATAGCTTCATTCTTTCACACAAGGGGTAAGATGGCAGAAGAATTTTTGGTAATAAATTGTTTACAGCTATTTTCTGTACAAGGAAAAGTTGTAAGATGTGAAAGGAGATGATTTTATATATCAAAATGTACAAATAAACCTACAGTACAAGTATTTCATCATTAATAACTTTCTACATGACTGATGATTTTCATAACACCTTTGTTGAACATTTGTTATTTGAACAGGGAGTCAAGGGAACTTCCAATAATAAATTGCATTTGTTTTCCAGAAGAGTATTATGTTTGTGGGTAAAACCTGTCCAGAGATTTAGCTGTTTAAAATATCACACCACAGTCAACAAAGAATCTATTTTATACAGTGCAGAACCAACAGGCCATGAACTGGAGTTTCTTTTTAATATCTATATAAAAAATAATGAGCGATTTACAGGTCTCTCTCTAGTCAGAACCTCAGAAGTATGTATAAAGGTGCTGTACAATATATAAACATTTACACCCAGTACATCCATACGTTGCGTAGCATTCCAAGGCCACGTTGCTAAGTCATCTGATACAGTAAGTACAGATACAAGTTCTATGGAAGGAGAAATCACACACAGGTAAGACACTAAATCAGGTCACATTAACATACAGAAAAAGTATAGGGGCAGTCGATGACAGGGAAATAATTTCAGTGGTGCTAATTCATCTTTGTATTAAATGTCTGAATTTGTGACTGTACTCGGTGGTAAGGGCAAGTGCACACAACTCAACATGGAGTAGAGTCTCTTGTTAAGAATATATGGTTAATACCTACACGGGCTACTTCAAAGTATTAAATATTTTCACAGTCATACTCCGCAACACGGAGTATTTGTACGTATTATGCTACACAGCACATCTCAGTGGATGACCCAGTGTGAAGCAGCAGAGCACAGTTCAGATCTGCTTTAAAGCCTGTTTAATTTTCAAAGTCTTTCTTTATAAAGCTGTTTGAGTAATCATCTGTACTACAAAAGAATTCAACTTAGACTGATTCACCGTGCTTCATTAAGCTTTAAAAACATTAAATGTTTCAAAGCCAAAACGAGATACTTGCTTTCAAACAGCAGATCATATTAGTTTGCATTTTAACATGAGTAAGTAAAGCTTGACCTTTACACCTCTTTCTCCTTCTGCAAACTGCACCAATGGGCTCCTTTTACCACTTTTTTGTGGTCATTAAAACCCACCATGTCAGGAAATCCTCACTAGAACTATGAAGAAAATAATAAACCAATTTATGCAGGCTGCTGTTCTGACAGCTGTAGCACTGATGTGTCAGTAGGTGAGAACAGTCCTCTTTTTAAAATATGGGTTACAGCCCAAACAATAGATTCTGAGTCTCACGTACCCCGGGTATCGTCCCGTTTAGCACTCGTAGGACAGGTCACACGTTCAAAGTAAAATACGGGAAACTTCTAATATACACAGGCAAGAACTTCACTGAAGAAGCTACTGGGGCAGTTGGTTCTGTCCCAAAGGTCGGCTGATATCTCTACAGAGGAAACAAAATCCAACTCCTAACGAGCATTAAATAATTAAAGATGGGAGTTCAGTACACAGCACCACAATGAGGCTGAACAGAAATGTGCACTCGTTGCTTATGTTTACAAAGAATGTGAGGATGACACAGTGCCACAGGTGAAACCGAAGGAATTATGTTATTTAACAGAACGCAGAATTTTCTCTTTTCAGACAGATGTTCGCAAACAGTTGCTATAAGCATCCTTATAAATCAAGAAAATAAAGCAATTTTGCTGTGTTCATAAAAAGCAAAATTACAAAACATTGATTATGTCAAATATAATTTTTATCTACACGATTTTGTATTAGGTATAAAAATTTAAGAAAAAACATCAATTGAACAGCATCGGTGGCTCATTTGCTGCCCTAGAATTGATAGAACCAACTCACCCATCTTCTCACTGAACCAATGAGAACATGTGTATCTCCTTACGTAAACATGCACCATGCTCTTGAGAAAACACCCATTTCAAACAGAACTTCACCTTTTCTGTGACTGGAATATGTATGAGAAGGATTAGATTGACCGGATACAGTAGATAACTTGGCACAAGAACAAGTGAGTCATGATCACATTGGCAATATAGGCATTAAATAATTTTGTTCAGAAACTCACAATACTATCTGAGAAAGCCGTAGCAGTGCAACGTCGAGAGCAGCAGAACACCGCCTTCAAAAGGACAAGGGGACAGCAGCTTATGGAAGAGTTTCATTTAAGCAATCCAAAAGGTCCTTCATGCAGCTTAGATAATTTAAGAACAAATCAAATACTTTCCACCCTCTAACCAGTTTCTGAAAACAACCAACAACTTTGTGAAAAGAACCTATGCTTTTAAGTGACCATAATTAGAAACTTGATTAAAACATGTTCTAAAAAAAGTGTCAGTCAAACCCGTTTTTCAGCCACACCCGCTGTTTGGGTGACTTTACACGCGCTTGGTACCCTCCAAGGTCCAGGAGTTATCGGTGTTTTCTTGACTGGAGAACTATTCTCAGATTTGGAAATTCCATCATCTTTGGTTTCATGGGGCAGCTCCTGTTGTCTGTTCAGCATAACAGTCTCCTGTGTTTCCGGCCGCCTTTGTTTCTCCATGGAGAGCAGCGGAATATTGGAAAGACTGGAGGTTTTGAATCTGCTGGAGTTTGGCTCTCCAGAGTTTGACTTCTTTATTGTTTCATCTTCAGATGCGTTTCTCCTAGAGTCACTGAACGGAAGGTTATTCTCGTCAAATGCTGCGTATTGTCGCTCTGGAGACCACCCTTCTGTCTTTCCAGAAGTCTTCTGCTTCGTGACTCCTGTTTTACCATGTCCACCTTTCAATCGCTCAACAGTCATCTTATCACCACCAGTTGTTTTGTCTTGATATTCTTGTAACCTGCCTACCGTTTCTGTGTTTCCTTGCTTACTGAGATGCTTTTGGGGACTGGCAGACCGTCCTCGATTTCCACTGGAATGCTCTCTTTTGTTACTATTGTTCATCCCTATTTCGGTGGTTTTACTCTCGCTCTTTCTGGAACTGTCAGGTTTATGTGAGAAATTGCCATAGTTTTTTTCAGGATCCCTTTTTCTGGGGCCGTGGAACCCTGCGTGAGGGCCCTCAGCAGCCCCAAACTTTTCTGGACTTGCAGATCCGTCTCTTCTGGTCCCTACTTCCAAACTACCTTTTGTGATTTCACAGCCAGGGCCAGAGGGACATTCCCATCTCCTCTTTGTTCTCTGGGGAGAAGACTGAGGCTTCATCTCAAACTGGTTTTCAGTTAAAGTGCTTATCTTTTCAGGCACAGTGTTCTTTGCTTGTTCCAGTTTCTCAGACAGCTGAACTCTCATTAAAGCTTCTCCTGGTACTGGTAAATAACACACTTCAGATGGGGAAGCAGAATGTGAAGATGAAGATAATGGTGACTGTTCTTCATATATTACATTTGACGAAGATGGATTACAACTATCCCAATCACCTGGAAGTGAACAGTGAGAGATTTGACTAAATGACTATTGAAGAAAATCACTAAATATTTTAGAAACGTGCGTACTATTGAGGTTCCAGATGTTATATGAAATCTCCAATTTAAAAAGGTTATGCAGTGGCATACTGTCAAAGTCTTTTTTAGTCAGTTTTCTATATTGCGTAGTTCTACAACCTACAACAACCCTAAGGATGTGATTTTGGAAAAAACTTGTGCTTAGAATGCTGTGGTCTCTGTGGGCCTGACACAGCCTCGCGTCAGCACAACTTCAGAGCCTACAGAGCAAACCGGCAAAACAGAGAGTCCCTGACCTCTTTGTTTAATATAAGAAAACCAAATGAACTGAAACTGCTGTGCTAAAGGAAAACTGAAAACAGTGAAAAGTTGAGGTTATTCATAGCTTTGCACTTTAATAATAGGAAGAGACGAAACACAAGACATGCAGATTTACCAAGTCTTTAAGGAAAAACCAAGAAAAGCACTGAAAGCCCTTAATGTTGCTCAGGTTTCACGTAGGGACACAGACTGGAAGGAGCCAAACCTGAAGGAGGAAGAGAAAAAGCCCAGAACTACATACCAAAATCACAGAGCACAGTAAGCAAGATTTCAATCAGAAACGTATGATTAACAGCGAGACAAGAGGCAACAAACCCCTTCCCCTCTCCACAGCTGCTGATCCAACCCAAGCGGCTGAACCTCATCCCAGGCCTCACTTGGGACAGAGGGTCGGGCCCGACACTCTCCAGAGCTTCCTTCAGACTTGGCTATGATTCTCGTTCTACCTCAGACTCGGGAGATTTCCCCGAAGGAGAGGGCCGGGAGTGACCCCAGGGAACGACTGCGCAGCCCTCCTGCTGCCGGACACGCGCCGTCGGTGAGGAGGGAGCGGGAGGTGCCCCCCCTTCTCGCTTGTAAAAGCTCATTTGAGAGAGGAACTCAACAGAAGCTCATCAGAAGACAGGGAGCACTGTATTTAACTCTCACCCGTAATGACAAGGTGACGCAGGGAGAGCCAAGCCCAGCCAGCCAGGAATGCAGCAAGATGGCACAGAACAGACCCCCGCTCACAGATGGGCTGTTTCCGTGCCATGTGCTAATTCACTGATTTTACTGGGCTGGGCAGTAAGATGGTGAGGGACATCTTCTCGCTCCCTGGAGGAAAGACACGGAGAAAGTTCTGAGCAGATTTTATCCCTTGAGTGGATGCCAGTTGCTGCCTGTAAACAACTGAACACAACGAACTATCGGGTAGTCCCAACTGCGCTTTTTAAAATTTTCAAAGGATAAACTCCTGTTTGGTGACTGTTATGGAAAAACTCTTCATCAGAGTGACCCTACAATCTGAGAAGTTTACCATCAGAACCTTGGTGTCTGCATCAAAGGATAAAAGACTAAAACCTGTACTCGGAGAGAACGTGTTCTTTGCCACAGCCACAGTCGTTCTGATTTGTCATTTCGGAGCATTTCCTAAGTCAGACTCTCTGCACTGTTCTGTGTCAGTTCAGCGCTGTTCTAAGCCAGTTCTGTGCGCTGCAGCTGAACTCAGAGCTCCTGCAAGCGTTCGCTTTTCTGTCCTTCCTTTTTTTTTTGCCTACAAAGTTGTGCTTTCTTGTTGTAGATGCAGAAGTCACACCTTTAAACAAACAGAATCCATTTGGGGAGCAAAGCTGTCTCTCTCTGCTTTCTGAAGCTTTGGCTTTGAAAAACAGAGCATTCCATAATTTAGAAGGCTAAAACCAGTGAAGTAAATCTGTACAGAAATAATATTCTCACCAATACAGGCATTTTGAACAGAGTACTGTATCATAAGGAATTTTAATTTAAATTAAAAGGCAGTGTGAATTACCACATCTGTATAGGAAAACTTCATTAGCTTGGGCAGAGCTGAGAAACTTACTACAATTACAAATATGCAGTAACCTCTCACTGTGCAATATTCCGAGGTACCTGTCACATGGTTTTTTACAAAAAATATTCCTTATATTTTAAAATAAATATGAACACCCGCACAGCTGTCAAAAAGAGAACTGCTAACTATTTTGGCGAACAAGCACCGAAGTCTCCTTATCCGCCTGCACTCCACTGCCTCGGGCCCCCAAACGGAACAGCACTGGAGGTGACGTACTGTGATCTGGTATCAAGCCGGTCCCCGGTCTCAGCAGCAGCAGGACTTTATTCCCTCCAGCCTGAATCAGCTCAATGGCTCGTGTGTGAGTGATTCCTTGGGTGGGCTCCCCATTAATTTCAACAATTTGGTCACCAACCTGATGAGAAAAGAGCAACCAGGTTAGTTTTTGTGAATCTCTGGCACCGTAAACTAATTTTTAGAAGAAAAAATGAGGCTGATACTTCTGTTTTTCCTCCCATGCTAAAATGCACTCAGCAACAGCAACACCATTCCACGGCTGCTGATCAATGCAACGCAACGCTCCGACGGTTCAGAGCTCCTCCCGCGGGTGTTCTGCTCAGCCAGCTCAAGAAAAAACCTCCTGTTACTGCAGCACATCTGCCATTTATGTACAGGTGATCAGACAGACACAGCCACGTGCCCCGGACCATCGATCGCAGGAGCGTACGGCTGAACCACGCCAACCCCGGCACCGCACGCCTGTCTGAGGTCAGGTGAGGAACACGACAGCTTCACACCAAATGTCATGCCGAACGCTTTCACAGCACAACAGGTTTTATGCAAGGAAAGGATTCTTTCTTCCAGGTAGGAGAATCACCACCCCGCAATTATCGCTGCTAAGGTCTCTGAGGCCAATTAGCAACCTACCGCGGCGCTGCAGAGGTCATCAGAGCTCACAGGCCGCTGGGAAGGGGCTGGAGGAGCATCCCGCAAAAAAGGGTCACGAAAGCCGTTTCGCAATGCAGGGATCGGCCAGGGGATGTCACCAGTGCCTAAAGTCAGCGGCTCAGAGGGACCATCTGGGCTCTGCGAAGGTCACTGCCCCGTTCACAGGCGCAGCACAGGAGCCCCAACGCCGCACACCTCCGGCTGCACTCCCGGCGCAGGACATCCCTCTGCGCCGCTTCGAAGTGCGGCCAGAAAGTGACACCGATATCCCGCTGGTCACGGAGAGACCGAATGACATGAATACCACGAACACCCTCCTGCCGGGCGAGCGCGGCCCCTGCGTGCCCCGAGCTGCCGGGACACCACGCACAGCCGCCAGCCCCGCCACGCGCTGCGGAGTGCTCACGTTCCCACGGGACACCACCACGGCGCGGACGCGCACACTGCCCACAGAGCTGCTCGGGGCTGAGCCGGGGGAGACCGCTGCGGAGCCACGGTGCAGCGTGGAGGTCGCCATGTGGGAGCCGGAGCGCTCCCAGCAGCGTCTGCCATCGCCGTCCCCCACCACCTCCTGTGCCGGCACACGTCTTCTGCGCGACGCAGAGCGCAGTCAGCTGGGAAACTTTTGGTTGCTCTTGCCAGGAAAGCAAAGCCCCAGAGCTCAGTGCAACACCACGTGAAGGAGCAATACAAGAGAAAATATTAGTACCAAACGCTGCATTCACGTAGTCTCTCAAGCACGTGGGGAAAAAGTTAATTACTGTAAAGAATTACGGTGATAGAAGTTAACAATACTTTGAATTTCACATCCAATTAAGCCTCACAGTAGCCTTATCTGTGCCAGCCCAGTCCTGCCAACCACAGCACAAACGGCGGCAGAGGCTGGTGGCTGTGGCTGCGGGCGCAGTGAGCAGCAGGACTGCAGGAGGGATGGCATCTCACGGGCACCCGGCTCAGCCCCACGCTCCGGCCCCGCGAGACGCAGCCCTGGCCAGCAGCCACACACTCTCACGTGCCATCCTTCTTTGCTATTGCACCCATATATTTTGCTTTTACTACAATATCTAAAACTTAATTCCTTACACGAACATACGGATTAAGGTAGGATTTGAAACAAAGTTAGGCTTACATCCTCAAACACGGCACAGAACAGCAACAGCACAACGTACGCACAAAGAGTCCTTACGGTCACTGACGTGGACAGTGACTCTCCTCTCCGCTCCACTGTGCGATGTCCTGTGTGGGCTCCTAAAGCATCCCGGGTAGCTGCTGCTCAGAGCCTGGCACACGTACAGCACCGCAACCCCAGCACGGACGGAGAGCGCGTTTCGGCCAGCCGGAGCTGTTCATGCACCGCCCCTGGCAGAGCCCCCCGCCCCCCGCCCTCGCTGCCACGCACAGTGACGGCTGAGGAAGGGCGGCCGTCCCCGTGCTGCTCTGCCCGCTGGCACCCCGCGCTCACTAAAGAACAAAGTTTGTTGCCTGTACGGGTAAATGAATGTGTCAAAAGGCCGACTTGATCAACAAATTGATTAGAGAAGACAAACTCACGTGCACTCTCCCGTCTTTGACAGCCGGCCCGTCCTCAGCCAGCCGCAGGATGAATAAGCCCATGTTGTACTCCTTTCCTCCTCGAAGGCTGAAGCCAAACCCTCGAGGGCCCCTTTCCAGCTCCACTGGGAAACAGCCAGGGTTCTGTGCAGGGAAGTCAGGGAAAAAAGATGAGGACTAACAGGCAGATTTAAACATTTTTCTGAACAAATACTTCCCGTGTTTCTGTATTTTGAGAAACACACAATCCATGACTTAAACTGAATTCATCTCAACTCACGTATGAGTAGGTGTAACGGTTTCATTCTACGTCTAAACACACACAACACTTTTCCCCCTAAGTTTTAGATATGCATGGAGTTTCTTTAAGAAACTTTGCCGAAGTGTCTGTCGTAGTGCCGTTGCAGGCATTTTCTGTTTCTTTTATAATTATAATGAGTATTCAACTATACTGAGGAGATAATAAATTTTAAAACATTAGCAAAAACATTCTGTGAAACACTTCAGTGCATTTTTATATGCAACTTTTCTACTCATGTCTGACAGGGAAATGTTTTATTGTTCTGCTTTTGAATGCTCTGCGGCAATGCCACTGTAGTGTCTCGAGGAACGAGTATTTTGCCTGTCCCGGCGCCCTCCGGACGGTTACCCCTACCTGGGAGTGACGGCTACCAACAATTGCAGCAACGCCAGCGTCCGACTGCGTCAGGTGCTTATGCTCGGGCCAGGAAAGCCTGTAACTATTCAAAACTTCTTTTACGGCTTCACCTTCCGTAGCTGCCCTACACAGGGGTAAAAGGACGCAGATGTCACCTCTGCATTACAATCCCTCCGGTCAAACTGCTGCAGCTCTTCCCCTGTGCCTCTGCCGGACCCGCGAGCTCTGTACCTGTCTGCGCCAGGAGGGGTGACGTGTGCCGATCCCAGCGGTCGGTGCTGCGGAGCTGGACTCTGCCTGGCGGAGTTTGTTCCCGACGGAGGACCACGGTGTTCTAATGAATTTAAACAAAACCGACAGTCAGCGAGAACTTCCCGAACACAAAGCTAGGCACAGCCACGAGAGCACGGCGACCACCAGCGCTGCGTCTGCTCTCCCCGAGGGCGCTACTGCGGCACCTCGGCTGAGCCGCGCTCGCCGCAGGCACCCGGCGGAGAGCGTTCACCAAGGTCTAACGCCATAAGGCAGGAACCCAAGTGCAGTTCACTGGTTCCATGGAATACATTCCCGGGAATTTGATTCTTACCCACACTGCTTTACTTGGAAAAACAACACAATCTTAACCAAAGCAGACGTGAGCAGAAGGGTCTTAGACTGTCTGCAAGTTGGTAAAGGCCAGAAGGGATTAGGGCCAGTCACACCCATGAAGTTGGTTCGGATATTTAATATAATAAAATTTTCTAAGAGATGAAGAATAATGTTCACTTGAGAACATACCCCTTTTAAAGGTAAGAGGAGAATGAGGATCTGCAGGGGCAATGAGGGTTCAGAGGTGAAGACCCCAAAGATGGAGGGAAACCGTCAGCTCATTTAAGGCACAACGGAGAGTTCATTATATGAACTTATATGCTGAATTATAAACTAATAAACTCCTTCTCCTTATAAGGGTTTTAAAAAAATAATGCCAAACACCCAAACTAGAGATCTTCCAGTCCTCTGTTAGGTGCATCACATTACTGCATATCTCAGTTAAGAACAAACCAAGCCCAGTAAAATACACAAAGCGCTCAAGCATCTTAAGGGAAAAAAACCATAATGCATATTATTAGACCGAATTTCTGAGGTATGCGAGGCCTCTCCAGTCCCTCACGGGACTCCTTGGTGCTATTATTATGACATGCCTTAAAGAGGTTTTTCTCTAGAGACAAAATGTCAACTTTTACTCCTGGTTTATACTCAGAGTTTTAATTTAGAAGCACAGGCAAGAAAAATGCCATCTGCTTGTACAAATTCTCCAGTCCTCTTCAGCCTGCTCTCTTGTGTTTCCAGCTAATACATGACAAAAGCTGACAGGCTCCTGCTTTTGTGAAAAATGTTAAAGAATGTCTTCTGGCGCATGAAGTGGAATTCGTTTATCCGTATGAAAAGCAAGGATCACACATCTGCGGAAGCTGGGAGGGGGAGGGAAGGGGTGCGAGGCGGTATTTTCGTTGCCCGTCTCAGAGGACAGCGCTGGAGACGATGCACTGGGGAACGGCAAACGCTATGAGGGTTATGCTCCGTGATGCTGAACC
>NW_009649168.1:1015795-1021176 GCF_000708025.1 Charadrius vociferus | reverse complement strand
CCCCCTCTCCCCCGCTCCGCGCCCCGCAGCAGCGGGGGAAACGCCTGAAGCCCCGAGGAGTTCACACCCGCGGTGGCTTTCGGCGGGAGCCTGCTGCACCGGGGGCCGTGCTGCGAGCTGGACTGCGCTCCTCCAGCTGAATCAAGGAGGATGTGAAGTGGTGATAGACTCCCATTTCTGCTTCTCTCTCCTTCATTGTCACAAAATTCTTTACACCTGGAACACGCCAACTCCCGCTCCTCCCGGCCACGCATTTTTGCTGACTGATCCTTTCAGTCTCGTTTTATCACCCGCTACTGACTTCTCCCTCCCCCTTGGTTGATCCTTTTCAGATTCTCATTTTATTTCTACATTTTGGCTCCAAATCTGTCATTGAGAAAGTGGGAAAAGCTAAGTTCTTACACAGAGTCTGGGTAAGGTCATGCATAAATAAGGGACAAAAATGTTATATTGAGAAAGAAAGTTGCTTTTGAAACCAAAGGTGGTTAAGAGCCCCAGTGAAAGAGATCTAATGCGACCGACTCAAACTTCAGCTGCATTACAAACGCTGCCCCGGGCTACTGCTTTGAGGTGTGTCCCTTCAAACTGGAATGAATTAGATTTGATAAAAATGAAAATCTTAATAGAAAAATAACAATTTATAGAAGTCTCTCTGCTTCAAGCATTAACAAAAAGGAAAAATAAGTCTTTGAAATTCTGTATTACAGGCTGAGATTGCATGTTAAATATTTGCAATGAATGTGAAATGAGAGAATGATCTGTTGGCTTTATTCACGTTCTGGCTGTAGGTATTTATTATTTAAAAGGTGAAGAAAGCCAACTTTCTGGCAAAATAATGATAGCGAGTTTAATTAAACCCACAAGCAGCAACCCAGAAAAATGCAGTGGTAAGCAGGGCTGGAAAACAGCGTTTCTCTCCAAATGATTGGATTTTACATATTCATAGTGAACCGTTTGTGCAGGAACAATACCATACTGAACGCAGTGTTGCATGGGAGCTTTCATTAAGAATACCGTCTCTGAAGATGGGACTTTGCAGTCACAAATATCACTGCTGCTCAGATGACACGGCAGTCGCGCGTGAGGAATCTGCCAGCAGCAGCCTGGGAGGCTCCGCGGGAAGACCCTGCGCAAGGTGCTCCCGGCGGGACGTGGCCGTTTTTCAAAGGGTAGTTTTGGCAGACAGAAGAACTATGGGATCTTCTGCCGTACCCCACGGATGCAGCATTAGGCGCTTTGTGTATTTTAACATGGCAGGAAGGAAAAACTCAGAGTGCCTAAATGGAGAGGGTGTGGAAAGCAGGTGCACAGCGCCTCAGCTCTGCCCCGCAGAGCCGCTCCAGCGCGGCCCGAGAGCACCTCCCTCGTCTGGAACAAAGCTCCTGCAGCGACCACTGCCCAAGAGATGGGCACTGCCCAGGGGCGACAAGATTTTCTCTCTGAGCATCATCCCCTGTCCGCTCCTCCAGGAGAGGACATTTCTCTTTGGCTGAAGAATACAAGGTCTGGACAGGACATGTTTCCATGTGAGCGGCAGTCTCTCTCATGTGAGAAACCATGAGAATTTCTCCTGCCCTGCAACCTGTTGTTAATACTTGTATCTTACTTTTCAGTATAACCACCTCGGCAGTTGTCTCTCTCTGCCCCACCTGCCTTCAGCTCTTCCAGAGCAGACGCAGTAGCTACACTCTCTTTAATTTCCAAACATCTTAAAATACTCCACTACAAGTGAATTAACTTCAATAGTTACAAACACCACACTTTGGCAGTGCGGCAGGACCCATCCACCCGCCCGGGCCACGCTCCCTCCTTACCTTCCTCAGCCACGACAGTCAGAGTCACCACGTTGCCCGCGTCCTTGATCAGCTGCACTATGCTGTCGTGCGAGAGCTCAACAATGGACTGACCGTTCACCGCCGAGATGCGATCTCCCACTTTCAGCTTCCCGCACTGGTCAGCTGGACTCCCATCTATAACTCGCCCGATCTTGTGAGGAATCACTAGGAAATCAAGAGCAGGCACAGCAACTCGCTCAATATTCATGTCAGATAAACATCACCCACACCCAGGATTGCCAGAGTCACCCCAGAGACGGCTCCCGCTCCGAAGGGCGGCACCGCTGGCACAAGGAACGCCTGCGAGGAGTGAGGAAAGTGTCACTCGGAGGAGTGAATGGAAAGGCCAACCCTGACAGCACGGCCTCGTCACGTACAAGGTGGTGTGCCTACAGGAAAGCACGGCAAGGAAGTGGGTCACGTCTGCAAAGGGATGAGTACGACCACGTGCCCCAGGAGCGCTCTGAAGCACTTTGTTTCGCTACTCACGACGCGCCGTTTTCCAGTTCAGGCACAGACCCTGGAGCGCTGCGCGGACTCAGACAGTTATGGACATCCAGTTTAACACCATCATTAGAAATCTGAACGCAGGGGTTAACTCTTCCTCTTTGCCACCAAAAACTAAGTCTTAAATACACTTCAAAAGGAAATCAAACTTCTCCGGCCAGAGACTGACTTAGTAATGCCGTGAGCGCCTCGGCAGCGGCCCTCAGCACACAGGGAGCACAGCCCCGCTCTGCGCAGCCCCGTTCCCCACTCCTGCTCTCCGAGATGAACGTGCACCTGCAATAATTGTCTCGAGCGTCAGGCAGCGCTCCCGGCCTGGCCTCCTCACTTCACCCCATGGTGAGCGCTGCCCCGAACACAGACACCTCTAGAGGCCACAGCAACGGGGCCAGAAAAGACAGAACAGGGAAGAGAGGGAATTTTACGAGTAGCAGAAGAAAAGACAACTGCTTTTCGTTACCTTGCCAGAGGTGAACACAGATGCAGGAAGGAGCAGCACTAAAAAGGCAGGAGGAGGGAAGGATGTGCCGCTTCCGTGGGAGAGCATCGCCACGGCCCGACAGCTCCCGCGCTCTCCCCGCCACGGGCCGCGCTGGTGCTCGGGGACGGATCCTGTTTTACGGTTTGCTGACCCCAACGTCAGCGCTGCAGATGGCACTCGGCAGCCAGCGAGATGCCATTGCGACGGGAGGAGCCTACCAAAACCCGGGGCAAGAGAGCGGCTCGCGGAGCTGCCTGCGTGCTGACGTGGCCCCGACAGAGCGGATTCCCATTACATCAAAGCACATCAGTCAGCATGCTTCCCCATGCGTCTAACACAGCCTTTCATTCATCTGGATGCCCGAAAGCATAGCAAAATTGGCTCCTGTCCTTCCCAAATCTCATCAGGGCTCTTCTGTGAAGGAGCCGCCTCACTGCTCCTTTGTAGCTCATTTCCAAACAACGCTCCAGACTGACCTCCATGCGGTTCATAAATGTTCTCCCTGTTACCTCATGTAAACACCCGTTTGTATCTCCAAAGCGTGGAGTGGGATTGATGGATACCTGTTTTCTGTAGGTGCTGCTCCCAAACGTGCTTTTCTCTGAGGGATCAGGTTATGCGCCTGACAGGTTATCAGCTGGCTGTTCAAAACTGGAACAGCGAATCTGAAACACTTTCACAGTGCCATCCGCTACCCCAGATTAAAAAGCCATCAAGGATTGTTTTAATGAGCTAGCACACGCGGAAGTTGCTGCGAAGGAACAGACATTGATGCCTTCTAGCATTTACCATGAGTTTAAATTTTAATTACACTTCCCTTAATAGACTGTTTTTTAAGTATTATATAAACCTAAGAGCCAACTGTGAAGAGTAAAGCACTGCAGGGGTTGCAGACTCAATTGCTGATTACTTGCTTTAAAGTATCCTGGCTTTGGAAGAACACAGTAGCTTCATGATAAACTGTGGCACAGAAAAGTTCGGCACAGCACAGCCCGTGGATGCACCAGTGTCTTTTTTCCTGTGTTAGAAA
Source organism: Charadrius vociferus (assembly GCF_000708025.1). Taxonomy (NCBI): domain Eukaryota; kingdom Metazoa; phylum Chordata; class Aves; order Charadriiformes; family Charadriidae; genus Charadrius; species Charadrius vociferus. Next base: position 1,017,323 of record NW_009649168.1, on the reverse strand, counting down.
CAGCCCAGACCACAGGGCGTATGTTTCCAGCACTGGAATTGCTTTCAGTCATCTTCTACTTTCACTTGTAATATCAAATAAATAGGGATTTGCAGCGCATACGCAGACAAAAATGTTGTCTGTAGTACAGTCATATTAAAATAGAATACCAATGTATTATAGAATAATTCTGTTTATCATATTTTTTCTTAATATCTGACTGAGCAGACAACACACCATCAACCCACAGCGCCACTGCCACGGGAACCCGACAGCAGCTCCGTGCGTGGACCACTGCCCCTGCGCCGTCCCACCGCACCAGGCGCTTCCAGAGCGCTGGCTTTAACGTTCTCAAAAAGGTACCGCTGGAGCCAAGACCGCATCACACTCTAAATATACATCATATGAATTCAGCACAATGTTATTTAGAAACAGGTTTTTTTCTGTGCTCCTGCTGTTTTTTTATTGTGCACTAAAATGAAGTGGAAAAACAGAAGAAAGTGTCTGAGGCTCAATAAAAGAGAGACACGCTTTCAAGCCATCATTCTGTCTGCTTGGAACCAGCCGAGGAAGTTTCACAAGGGCGACTGACACTAAGGAACTAAAGGAACTGAATAAGGATTTCAGGAGTTATCTGTACCTTAACGACTGTGAATGGAGTTTGTTTGTGGGTGACCACACTGAGCTGAGTGGTATTTCGAGGGCTGACACAGGTAACCCAGACCCGATGGCCAAAGGGAGTGAATCTCAGCAGGATGCTCCCACTCGCCACCTCGGGCAGACGACGCTCAGTGGCCTCTGCCTGCCGCGGGGAGGTGAGCAGCACTGAGCAGACCTGGTGCAGTGCTGGGTGTCACGGATCTTTCCGTGAGCGCAGCTGGACTCCAGGGCTTCCTGCAAGCAGCTCCGCTCATTCACTTCTGCTGACAATATTTCGTTTTATTTTTGCTTTTAACCTTGGTTATTTTGCTGTTTATCTTTACAACTATGCCTGAAGCCATGTCCATATATCAGAACTGTAATAACAAAGAATGCTACTTCTTCATTTTGATGATCTCTCTAGACAAACACCCTGTCTGACAGTAACAACTTCATTGCTTTTTTCCAAGTGCTGCAGTCTCTGCTTTCTCAGATCCCCAGAATAAGAAATTCTACCTCGTTAGGTAATATAAGGCAAAAGTTAAAACTGTACTTTCATTAAAACGCCTATGAACTAATGCAGTGTGAGAATCCACATCACCAGCACAGCCTGGCAACTATCCATGTCCTGAGGACTGCCCTGTGACCCACGCACGCTCCTGTGTACGGGCTGGCTGCACGTGATACACTGTCCCCCCGCTCCCCACTCATGTCACAGGTGGGTGAAAAAGAGCAAAAAGATGAAGCAAAAGAGACCAAGCTGTCTCGGGCTGGGCTGTGAAACAGTGTGAGGGAAACATGACCGTATCTATGCCGCCTGCTGTGCAGGTAACACCACCACATCCCAGAAAGAGCAATCCCCGCCGCAGCCGCAGCCCCGCTCACGCCCGCCGGTGCCAGCGGCAGCGTC
>NW_009649168.1:1010816-1015785 GCF_000708025.1 Charadrius vociferus | reverse complement strand
GGGGGAGCCCGCCAGCCGCAGCGCCGCCAGAACACGGCACTTACCGCCAGGAGGAGGTTTGTTCTTTGAGGTGAGGATGACGAAGCCAAACCCTTCGTTCTCCTTCCGCTGCAGACGGACATCATAGACCTCTGGGGACTGCTGGTTTGCAAACTCTACCCGATTCAGCCGGGGAGAGCCATTCTGCGTCAAGGCAGGCTGCAACTCCTCCTCCTCTGGTTGCTTTTCCCCTTGCAGATAACAGACAAACGACAAATAAGGAAAAAAACAATACTGCTGTTTTACCAAGCAACTACAGCAGAACTGTACATCCCAGTATCAGTGCCAGCAGGAGGAAACACTGTCTGCCTGCGGAAGTAAGGGGTGAGTTTATTAACAGTAGGATTTGGATCAAATAGAAATCAGATGCAGGATAAAGCACTCAAAGGCCCGGAGTCCTACACAGGTGTGCAGTTACGCACAGAAATCCTGCTGCACACAGCTGAGCCGACTTGGCAGTGTGTACGCAGACTTTGCCAGAGTGATCTGATTCCTTTTTATAGCAAAAAAAACATTGTGGCTTTCCTGCATGCTACAAGTACAAGACCTACAGCGGAGATCCAGCTACAAACTACAACTGCTGCTATCTTAAGTGAGGAACAACCGTTTACCCGGAACAATGGAAACGTCTTTTAAGAGGCAGTTTGAAGACTGAAGTCAGGCTTTCTTTTAGGAAACGTACAAAATTTTGGTCCTGAAATAGTCTATATCAATTTCTTTAAGAAACTGAGACTGGATCTTAAAAGTATTTTTTCCTTTTAGTTGTATATACTCGGAATTAATGGTTGAATAATGCAATGAAAAAGCAATACTGGTTGCTAATCGGAACAGGGGACCGTCATCAGTTCTCCTGACCCCCATCTCAGCTCTGTCATTCACATGATCAGCAGCACTGAGTCAGGGACAACAATCTTCCGTACACTGCCCATCTGGACACTGATGTAAAACTGCAGAATCACAAGATGCTGCCCTGAATTATCTCTGGTTTGAATGTGTAGCATCTTGCTACACAAAGGTGCCAAAAGACGTGAGAATACAGCATGTTGTACAGAAAAGAGATTGTGTTACTACTCAATTTGCATAGCATTAGCGGCTGCTCTACCCAATATCTGCAAAATGGTTCCAAGACACCACTGCCATCATAATTTTCCGAGCCTTACCTGTGCGAGCCGTGCAAACTAGCAAACACCAGAGCATCAGCTTATTAAATTCTGCTTTTCTCCCCTCACTCAGAATTATAGCTGACCCTCCTGAATCTCAGGCTGCTCAGCCAATGAGTTTCAGAGCAGCTTTAGTCGGTTTGATCACAAACACGTGAGCGTTCCTTCAGCCAGACCTGTGTCCCGCAGTCCCCCCTCCGGCTGCACAGACACATACCACCAAAGAAGATCTTCCTCCGGACTGTGAGCAGCACCTGGCCATTCCGAGCAGCGCCGGTCATTAAGTCCAAAACCTGTTTGTGCGACTTCCCTTTAACAGGGACCCCATCGATACACATCAGCTCGTCCGCAGCTCGAAGCCTGCCGTCTTTTTCTGCTGCTCCCAACGGGATTATGGCTCCAATATAAATCTGTCAGCAGAGCAGAGTCGGGGGGTTTGAACGGCAAAACATGAACTCATCAGAACACGTAATGCTTGGAATCCCAGGTGAATCCAGACAGATGAGGGCTTTTGGGAATATACTGCTAAAGATTATCTGACCGTCCAATTCTAGCAGAAACAGCCAGCGAGAGCGCTCTGCGCACGCTGACTCAGAGGATACAATCTGGGGGCTCAAAGCATTCAGTAAATACACAAACTTTGGGGGGATTTTAATCATTATTTCCATGATTCTGGAAGTATCACTATCTCTTGAGGGTATCTGTCAGTTTGTTAAAAAAACTGACTTTTGACATAAGCATACGCTGTGTACTTAGTACATGTATATGATTTCCCAGACATTCTTGAAACGAAAGCCTCTGTCATTCATTGTACTTATTCTATTATTTTTCACCAAGACTCGGCTAGAGTGATTAAGAAGTAAAAGCTTTCAAAAGAACTCAAATTTACTTCTGAAAAGGTGCTCAGACAGTTCCACACTTGAAGGTTTTTCAATGCACAGCTTTTGGTGATTAGATAATTAATTCAAACAGCTGCACTCATCTTTTATCAATTTTGTCTACCCCCACCTTATAAAGTGCTACTAAATATAACACAGACAAGAACAACACACTATTTCATATGCTAGAATCACATTCAGGTTAAATGAAAGATTAAGAATAATTAAGGCAGTAGTTGTTGGAGGTTAAGCAACGGGGGCAGATCATCGGCACACAGCATCGTGACGTTAGCTACGGCTGTTATGGAAACAAAACACCACAAATGCTACACAGTGCAACAGGAGTAAAAGTCTTTGGTTTTGCTCTTCCTTTTCTTTAAATGCATGTTAGGAAAAAAAATACCCAAAGGCTAGCACTGGATCACAGCTGCAAATGGAAAAAAACGTATTCCTGAACTGTAATCAGAAAGCAATCCATGAGTAGCTATTCCAAAAGCTTTTCCTCTTCACTCGACAGCTGAAGGCACAGCCCCGGCACACGGTACAAGCCTTAGCACTTCTTCCCAGAGAAAAATTTTTGCCTTTTTGGAAATAGAGGGGAGTCTCCTAAAGCCTGCCATCAGAGGAAGAGCCCACCCGGGGGTTCCGCACCGGCGTTTGCCCGTCTGCCTCCAACGGCGCCGTTCCTCCGCACCTCCTCTCAGGCGGAGCCACGCGCGTCCCACCGCAACAGCTCTGCAGGATGGGGCCGGGAACACGACTACGCTCACGACTTAAAATCACAACTCAGCTCTGGTCACTGACCAGGTTAAAGCACACCAGGCTCTAACTCGCATTCTGCCTCCTGTGCAAACATCAGAGCTACATTTTGATGCCAGTTACAACGCAGAACAGTACCAACATCCATTTGCAGAAGGAAGCCAGTTTTAATAGGTCTGCTTCAAGGCTTTCATGAAAATCCTCAAGTATCACATTGGTATTTTCTGAGATGAGGGAAAGACACAAGGCAAATAAAAGCCTGAAAGAGTGCCCTGGAAGGCTGCGCTTGTCTCCTTGAGATGAATCCACCAGAAACCAACTGACTGACAGAACAAAATGCATTTTTCAAAATTTGGAGGGAGAGGAGGGGGAAGAGGGATGCGACAGAACCCCACACCCTGCCTCGTGTCACGGGGCTGTGTTCAAAAGAACGGCCTGAGGGAGTTTTTGCAGGGTAAGCAGCCGCTGCTCCCCGGGATGCGCCGACGTGTACGGCACGCTGAGCATCAGCCGGCGCGTTCTGTGCCAGACCACCGCGGGCAGAGGCTGAGCACCAGCGCCACCCTTTCGAGCGCTCCCGAGACACAGCACCGACAGAAACACCATCAGTGGGATCAGCCCGACAGAGAAAACGGCTGTCAAAGACAGACTCCAGGTCATGGAAAGGGCTTGGGAGCCTTGCAGACTAACGTCAGCCAAAGAGGGAAAAAGAAAGGTAATCTGAATCTATCCTTGATCTTTAAAAGGCATTTACTGAATTGACCGATTTTGCCATCACTGAACTGCTCAGAATGAGAGGGAAATGAGGATGACAGAGCAGGAGTCATTCTAACAGTAATACTGTAAGATAACACGTAGGCAACTGTAAATTGTTCCACTTACGGGCTGATCTGGTCCGTCCCCTCCAAGCACCCGGAAGCCAAAGCCTGACTCTTGTTTTCGCAGGAAAACATCCAAATCTCTTGTGTTTGGAGCTAAGACAAAGCAACATTTCAAAACATGTAAGGAGCTATCTTTGATTATTGAAAGACTATGCTTTGGTGATGCATTCTGACTCTTTTTATTGACAGAACACAGTAACCAGAAATACAGTAAATGATTCAGTCAAATCTTCAGTGACGTTCTCTTTCCAAAATGGAAAAATAAATTAAAAAAAAAAAAAAAAAAAGAAAGGATAGACTGATAAATGCCAAAGGAGAAATCACAGCTGCATCGGTACGATGGGCCAGGATAAAAGCCAGTCTGTAACACGACTCAGAACTGCCTTCCATAGACTCTGAAATGGTCAGTTCTACTTCAGTTTACTTCAGAACGAGATCATCCTTGTGACCACTTCTATCATTAACTGTTTCATTGTAAATATGGTTGGCACATATTGTATCTTTTTTTAAAAAAGGTGTTCCACAGTTTTCTAATTTCTGTATTAATTACGCATCTTGAAATGTTTTATCTACAGGAGGTTAACAAACTCAATACGAAAGTTTTACCACACATATGACAAATTAAAAATTCCTTCATAACGATATTTCCAAGTTGAAGTTGATGTACTCACGTTTGTCCTCATATATAGTCTTAGACTTCAGGTAGACTTCTGAAGGGTCCAGTTTAGGAGAGCCTGGTCGTACTGCACTGGGCGGGAATGGCATCGGCTGTGGGATGGGATCGCCAACAGCTTCCAAACTCCCCGAACTGTCCTGCTTGTCCTTCTGAAACAGAGCCCACCCCACAAAATCCATATTCAATCAAAAACATTACTGAACTTGCGTACTTGTATGCGCGAAGACAATAAACATCACGGAGAAGTGAAATGCAGAGCAAAACTAAGGAACAGGGGAATAATACTACAACTCAACCTAGCTTTTCCAATGCACGTGTCTGACCGGACTACTGACGTCTTCCTCACCAGGGCACAGATTTCTACTGAAGACGGGGCCTGGAGAGGGGGTTTGAAGTGACTGGCGCTCAGAGATGAGTCAAGCCAGGCAGCTCCTGCTGGTCACCGACCCGCGGGATGACACGGGGTGCACAGCTCTACTCATGTTCGGAGAAGAGACTGCTTCCCCGGCGGGCGCCCGCTGAGCTCCGGAGCACAGTGCACCGGCCCCGGCATGAGCCGCTCCGCACCCCCTGGCA
>NW_009649168.1:966704-1010308 GCF_000708025.1 Charadrius vociferus | reverse complement strand
GAAGGGGTCACAGGAGGCAGTGAGGTGCTCACGTTTGGAGAAGAGACTGCTTCCCCGGCGGGCGCCCGCTGAGCTCCGGAGCACAGTGCACCGGCCCCGGCATGAGCCGCTCGGCAGCCACTGCCGAGGAGCACCGGAGATGCACCCAGCCCAGGCCGCTTGCTGGAGGTATCCCGGGGACACCACAAATGCTGAGCAGGAGGAACACACTTGGGTAGTGTGAGCCATCAGAAACTCAGTATTTGCATTATTTCTTTTTAAGATCTGATACCTGCGACAATCCTATTAGTATTTCACCAAGAAAGTACACCAAGCTTCCTGGTGGTCTCCCATCCTAATTTCCAATCGATTATGCAATGAAGTAACTCCAAATACTTATTCTGGGCTGAAAGTCAACCTGGAAAACTGGAACATGGTAGTCTGCATGTGTCTGTGCACGTTAAACAAAAGCAAAAGCAGAACAGACTTAGATATGCCCTTTTACAAAGAGTGGAAGAAAACTCCCCCAAGGGGTTTAGCAGTTTGACACTTCTTGTATGTATATAAACACAAGAACTTGCCCTTTTTAACTGAATTATTTTGCCACGCTGCTTAATGCCACTGAACATCGAGTGCTCCGTGATAAGTTGCTACTGCATGTGTGCTAGAATGCCAGTCCCCGAGTCCGAAGTATTTTTAGCACGCCTGCAGAGAGTGCGCTGACACGGGACCCACGCTGGCAAGCCCTGCGTCCTCACGCTGCAGACATTCACGCACCGAGTTATTTCGGTGGGCAGCTGCACATCTGCAAGGAATGGAACCTGCAAATCTTACGGAGCACAGCCTGTTTCGAGCACGCTGAACTTAGGTGCTCACATTATCCCACTGCTGGGACACGACTTCAATCCTCAAACAGCAGGACAAAGAGAGAAAAAGAAGCGACATCTACATCTTGGGAATGGGGTTTTCCTGAAATGAAGTAATTGGTTCTGTACAAGAAACATTTTAAAGAAACAGCTCAGTTCACCGAACAGCCTAATTCATAAAAGGAGCACTCGTGACAAAAAGATGCATTACTACCAGCATTATCAAATCAGAGGGTATTTTATTAAGCCCAAGGATTCTTCACTGAGCTAGTATATATTACAGATACTGCAACAGATCAAGCTTCCAAGAATAGTGAGTATCAAACGAGAAATGTGCAGCTATATAGAGACTGCCTGAAAATACGGATTCAAAGATAAGCAAGCACTGTAAGAAGGGAGTACTACCCAGTCCATTAACGCTATGCGAGGATGCAGAAGCATCGAAGTATCGTAAATTCCTTTAGAAATCCCATCTCACTTTAATACAGGTCATTAGCAATGAAAAAAAACCAAACCACCATATTTTGCTTCCCTTTTAATGGGTACTCTGGCAGCAGTTACTTAAGACAATGAATTTGTGCCAGCTAAGTAGATGTGGTTTTGCTAAATCATCTTGCAGATTAGCACAGGGACTAAAATCCAGAGGAGAATGGGATTACAAAAGCAGGTCACAGGGTGCACACAGACAAGAATGTCAAGTACAGTGCAAAAAAAAGGAAATAATGATAAAACTTCAGTGGCAATGTCATATTTAAAATCATGACAAATCAGTAACACACCACCATCATCATACGAGATCTTTGCTGCATTCTTGATTCTTCAATAGTGAGAAAAGAGATATCCATCACCTCCATTAAACAACTCAAAGGAATCTTCTGTGTTAAGTAGACCATATTTAAGAGTCTGTTTTGCAGCCAAAACCCACTGAATATGCTCCATCAGAAACAAATTTAAATACATCGCTAATACTCACCCCTTTGGCAGTTTTAGTAGGTGAGGGCGGACCTGAAGAAAATACAATGCAGAAAGCAATTTCAATACTAGGTCACCAAAAGTTTAAACAGCATTAAGGCAATATAATCAGCTCCTCCTGGGTTGAAAGTAATAACTGCTTATTCACTCTTCTTTTAAACGGCAAAGTGAATGTTCGGTTGGCCAAGAACATCACTTCCGAGAAGTCTCAAATTCGAACTGCTAGCTGTACAGCAAGGAAAAACATCTACTTCTCTTTTTGCTAGACCCGGTCAATCAAATCACACATCAGTGCACTGGATGCGGAGTCTTTGTGAATCTGTCTAGAGGAATTTCCCTTGCTGCCAAAGGAATCTAATTGTTTCCTTAGCTGATTAAGGAATAGCAGCATTTACACAGAAAAAGATTTTTGCAAATGTCGATGACTGTTTGAAGTGACACTCTCAGGGCTACAATAAAAGCTTCAAGGGACACTAAGCAGCCACGTGTTGCTTCGTGACTCATTCAGCTCGTTCTGGCAAAGGCACACTATCTACTCGTCAGCTTTCGGGGAGAAGATGCATTCTGGTCTGTGACTGACAGTCAATGAAGAGGTATAAACGTTAAACGCAAAAAAGAGTATTTTTTCAGGACTTTGCAGTGATCAGCTCCACCTCACTGCTGACGCTTCTTCCTGTCTCCTGGAATCACCTGTCCATTACAGCTGCAGTTACCGCAATACATCTGGAGAGCCTCAGAAAACTGTCCATCATATGCTTTGTATTACGCTAGAGACCACATTTTTGCTTTAGCACTCCCCAGACACTTGGAAGAGACAGTGCATAAATGTATCATAATAAAATTTTTGAAAAAAAAAACCTTAGCAACATGCTCTCACCCCAAATACTCAGAGTATAAATTAAACTTAGAACATAACAGCCCAGAGACATAACGAGCTGCTACTTAGCTGTCAAGACTGGACACGATTTAGGTATCACTAAAAAGAGACTTTTACAAAGCATACAACCGTATATGACAATTGTAAATTTACGTATGTACCTCCTCTTAAGATAAGCAGCGGCACCTCTGCTCCTACTGGAAACTGCTTCAGTACCTCCACCACCTGCAGATGTGTCAAGCTCTGTACGTTCTGATGGCAAATCTCCTTGATGACGTCCCCTTTCTGAAGGCCTTGGCACCACTGGCTGTCTAAAATCATTTTCACCTTCTGTCCTGTAGGACTGTCTGCAATGGCAAACCCAAAGCCTTTAGGACCTTTGACTAGCGGAATGGTGACCAGCTCTGGCTGAGAGCCTCCTGAAGATGCAAGAGAGATCCTCTGCTCAGCTGTATCCATGGAAGGGCCGTTCAGACGACCGTTGACCAACATAGGGCCCATTTTTCCATTCTGGTCCAACACAACTGTTCCTGCTATTAAATCTTGGCCGGTCACACAGACATCTCCTTTGGTCACAGGCGGTCCATTAATAATAGGTGTAGCTGTCACTATGTCTACCACAGGGTCTTCATTGTCGTCAGGAAGAGGATAGCCACGGCACAAAGTCATGTTCACATACTGATTGACAGGAACTAGCTGAAACATCTGGACAACATCTGCATGGGTATGGCCAAGGACACAACTTCCATTTATGTCTACAATGACATCCCCTGTTACAAAAGAAAGTTCAACAGCGTCAAAACCAGAAATGAAAACGCCCACACCCGTCCAGCGCTGTTCTGAGGCTCTGAACAAAAGCCTAACGAGGGAATCGCCGTGCAGTCTTCAAAACAAGGAACAAATGGTGGCCGGGCTATCACCTCTTGGCTATCTGTTGCCAAAAAGCATAAAATACTTCCTTTTTGCATTTATTCTATTTCATCTCAGAACACAGTGTACTAAAGATATAAAGTTTAATCTGCAGCAGATTTAAAAAATGATACTGTACAGCCACAGGAGATGAAGCAGCGCATGCACGCTACTGCAGGCAGATGTCTTCTACTTTAATTCATATTGTACGGCATCCTAAACTCAATCCAGAATAAATCGGATTTTTTTGGGGGGTCCTGTGTTTATTTTAGGACTGACTGAACTTAAGCTAGGATTGCGCCCACACATGTTCCGTACTCTTACGTTGTTGCCACGCATGGCTAAGCACGTATTTTCAAAACAAAGCGGAAGAAGGCTTCAGATCCTGAAACCCTCTTTCACAATTTGCATCATTTTGATCACGAAACTTTGCATGTGCAATACAATACTCCCAGTAAGCAAACTGTCTTATCACTGAAATGCCTGGGCATCAGTAAAACAGTAACTCTCTGATCACATGAACTCCAACAGGAATAGATACACACCATCTCATTCAAACGTGTCCACCACAACACAACACTGCAGGAATGTCTTCACTTTTACAGAGGAGGAAAATGAACCGCATACAAACAAGTTCAAGCAATAGGTCAGCAATGAACCAGGACATTGTTTCGTTTCATTTCATAAGTAAATAATATTAAATCATGTAGAGCATGAACTCTTCTCCTTTGAAGAGTAAAAGAGTTTATATGATATGTAAAGAAACGATTTGGCTTTTCTAGTATGCAAACTGTATGTTACAGTAAACTTATAGGTAACTTAATTAAAGGTATAATAACGAAGTGTGCAATTCTTCATGGATTGCAGGTGCACTAGTCCCTCGTTTCCTCACTTGTCCAGTTCATATAGCTTTGCTCATTCCTGCGGTAGTTTTTTTTTTTTGTAATTTTAGTATCTGGTGTTATGTTTTTTGACAGCAACAAGCAAAGCGCAGACCAGGATTCAAACACGCTATTTTTACTTTATGTATAGAGAGGGAACAAAAGAACATTCTGCAAACAACCATGAAGCCAAAAGTTTTGGCTAAAGCAGAACTACTGAAACCTTCAGAAGTGTCCTCAAATGCATATTTGTATCTAGAACATTGCTGCTTTTCCTTTTGGGGCACTGCTCTGTACAGATCTTTCACAAATCTGAAACTGACTTCATCTAGTGAGGTGTTCATATTCGGAGTCAGTGGACGGAGACACCCAACCTCCTGCGCCTCAGAAGCTGCACTCTCTAAAAGCAGCACAGGAGGTGCAAGTTTAGAGAAGTAATACTTTACCTGGTGCGATTCTCCCATCTTGTGCAGCGGGTCCGTCTTTTAACACATTCTTCACCTGGAGAAACTCATCAGGTCTGTCCCCTCCAATGATCGTAAAGCCAAATCCCATTGTACTTTTTTTCAGCGATGTCCGTATAAGTGCTCCTGTAAGCTGGGATGGATCTCTAGTGAAGACAGACTTCTCTGGTCCTTTTGAATTACGGAATAAAGAAACACAAAGGTAGGAAACCAGGGTTAGATTTGGTAAGTTTTTTGTTTGTTTGTTTGTTAAGGTGTCATAAAGGCTAATGATTTGTTTGGGTAACACTGGTTAATCTCTGCACCACTGTTATGGAGTAAAGCAAACAAGGTACTGTTACGCTCATTTCTCAGCTGAAGTAAGTGAAAGGGAAAGCTAGAGTTTGTTCATGACTGTAGTATGGATTACAAGAGAGCTGGAAATAAAGCTCTCACCTATAATTCCCAGTTTTACACTCTAACCCTTGAACACTAAGCTTAAAGTAGATCAAAAGCATAAAAATTCAAGGTGTGGTTTCACCTGCATCCTCCAGCTGGCTCTTCTAACCCTCCATTTATTCAAAAGCTGCTTATGACAACCCGCTTCAGAATAACCAAAATTATTTTAAAGCTGTCCTATGGCCTCAGTTCAATTTTAACATTTTTAAAAAATCATTCAAAAAACCCTACAGATTTGGGAGGGCAACACCACAACAGCCAGCAAAAAGACAAGGCCAATACCTTGATGAATTCCAAAACTGGCTACTTACGACGCATACTTGCAGACAAAGATATTAGTGACAAAGAATAATACAACATTCAGTGATACCTGATTTTGCAGAGCCACCCTCAGTCTGTCCCAGCTGTTTTTTCCTTTTGGCTTCCAACACTGGGTTTTCAAACTGAGTTTTCTGGTTAATATGACTGCAGACATACAAAAGATTGATCAGGATTTCAGCAGAAAGCTGAAATTTCACAGAAGAGACAACCATAAAAGATACATCTACAAACACTATTTTTTATTATCTCAGATGAATGCTCTGGAGGAATGAATGATAAACTATTAACACTGAAAGCATTTTTGTTCTTCCAACAACTTGATTTACATTAACAGCCCATACAATTTTGCCTCCTGTAATTATTAGGCAGAGTGTTCCTTCATTCCACTCTGCAAATTTTCAAAAGGTTGTAACAGATTAGAACTGAGAAAACCTGCTTTTTCTCTTGACATTATGTGCTGCTTCCATCTACCTATAATGTTTACAAAATCAGACATCACCTTTTTACTAGCAGATGCTACAGTAGTACAGCAGAGTGGAAAAACCCCATAAGTTTGAGCAGAATTTAAATACCTGTGTTGGCTTTGCAAAGTCAAAAAACGTTAGCTTGTATCTGAAGATACCGTTTTCAACTCTACTAATTTTCTTCTCCATGGTTAAAGAGAGATTTCATTCACCCTGACCTGAAGGAGATTCAGAAGAGCTCTTGCTGCAATTTAGTAGTAATTTACTCGGCTCTTTGGAGACAGCCACGAGATATAAGTTACTCTTGCTCTTCTACAGTTACCAGGTGCTACTCTTAAATCAAGTGACCCCATCTTTGTTAGAACTAAGAAAAATGATATCAGCTCATTCCCACTAATAAATTACTTCGGCTGCTACTTGCTTTCCCACCCCGAAAGAAATACCCTGCAGTGAGTCAGTAAGGTCACACCGCGGATGCTCCCACAGGGCAGTTCCTCCGAAGTGTGCACCGTGTCCTCACTGCCTCTACAACCGCTGCTGCTGGGTATGTTTAATACTTACACTGCATCACAGCCTATACATACCAAGCGCTTCATTATTTTCTGCTAAATTTGTAACTATGTCAAATTAATAATCAGCACTTACTCAACATAGTATGTTCCGTACTGAGGGTCTTCTATTTTTTCCCACCCATAAGGAAGTTCTGCAATCAAAAAGAACAAAATTCTCCATTACAGTGGAAAACCGTCCACAAATATCAGAGTTCTTACGAAGGACCAAGAGGACAGATTACAGACTCATGAAAAATATGAAGAAAATACAGGTCCTTTTTTCTTCCCTTCATTTGTTTGAGGCTGTTTCTTCAGAAGAAAGGATACCAGCCTGTTCCAGGGACCCTGAAGCGCTATAACTCTACTCTTTGTTCCACTAGATGAGGAGACTTGTATTCAACAAAATCACACCGCTTTAAACAGATAGTAAACTTAAAGACAAGATACAAACTAACCTATTTAGAGAGGAAGAACCTATAAAGGGGAAGAAAAATACATTATTTAAAATTAATCTAATTATAAATTATTAATGTGATTTGATAGTTGTTGACTTTTTAAACTATACAATATGAAGATGGTCCCACCACTTCTGCCCCCAAATGCACCACAGAAGAGCTATAAATGCCTCACAGGATCACATCCCAAGCTTGGACAACCATGCTTCCCCATTCCCATTCCTCTTGCACTTTCCGTTTAGGACCACCTGGCAGAAGTAATGCCACCTTTATTCTCTCTCCCAATAATATCAGGATATTTCACTGCATTCTGACAGCGTTTCAGTTTTCAGTCGACCCCAGAAACCTTCACTCAGAGCTGTAACAGCCACACGTGAGGAGCAAGAAGAGACCTGCACTGTGGTAGGCTGTTTCACCCTGATGTGTACAACACAGTGAGACACCCCAAAACTGGCGAGCATGTGTTTCGGTCTGGCTCTGCCTGACTCAGCACAGGCTGCCCGGGCTGCCCAGCGATGAAACGCAGCTCTGTGCGGCTGCAGCCGACCGCTCTCGTGCCACAGCGGGCCAGCCGACAGGCTCGGGCTCCCCCAGACAGCCCTACGCTAGGGGTCTGAAATAAAACATCACCTGTTTGATATAGGTACTGAAAGTTACATGTGAAAAGCTCCTTTTTACGGCAAATTCAGACTCAGGTAAGCTGGTGCCCAGCAGCAGATCATTACTGACGGAAGGTGATAAGCAGGTAACACAGAGGTCAGATTATAGCAGCTTTACTGCTCGAGTTATCCTGACCAGGGAAGTTTCAGTATTAGAATAATGGATACAGGCAGGTAGGTAGACATTTGAAGGACAAAACCGCTATGTAATCCTGTTTGAGGCTGCCCTAAGTTTGCCAGCAACAGGGATTTTCCTAGCATAGGACAGCGTGTTACCAATTATTAATACCAGCATCACTCCACAGGGTTTGACAAAAGACCCAGTGGGTCTATTCATTTAAATGTTGTTCATTTGGATATCCTGCATCTCTCCGTTTAAAGTGCTCTTTTTATCCTGTGGTGAGCTGCACATATGTTTAATAAGCAGCAGTATGCGTCCATTGCTCCAGCTGGCTTCATTATGAATACATGATTGTTACGCTGTGCAATTTAGGAAGACGACAGGCTATTCTGAGTCTGCCTCGGCTTTTGTAACATATCAGACATTTGCTGAAGATAGAGCGATTTGGTACTCTTTTTTAGCTGACTAAATTGCGTGACTATGTAGGAAATGGTTGCAGGAATTGTCTGTAGGCCAGTCATGAACCGGACCTGTAAGTCTGGAAGCAACAGCGTAAAGAGTTGAAGGGAGTCAGATTGTTCCCTCTACCTACGCATTCAAATATCTGTATCATTAGCAATAGGCGTTATGCCATACCTTCTTCCTTAGTCCTATATTCTAGCACTCATGGCCCTCTTCCTCCTGCCATATTCCACCTGCACAACAGTTCCCAGTGAGATCGTCACTAATATATGCAGCTTTCTCCCTAGCAATGATAGTTACTGAACAAAATATCTCATTCTTGTCTCAGGAATGCAGATAACCACACCATTCAGTCAGATTCTACTACTCCAGCGAAAATACACTGCGGACTTTCACAGTTTTCTGTGAACTCCTATGGCCACCAAACTCAGGACACTCAGCACTACACTGCCCGCTCCAGTCACATGTACCAGGAAGAAGCTTCCACCACAGCAGTAACACACCATGTCCAGCTGTGATAAACTCAGACGTTTATCATCCACAGCTGACAAAGGAATTCTGAACATCTCACCTCCATCTTCGCAATCTTCGGGAGCTTTGGCTTTCTTACAGAGCCGCGGATCAAGCCATGTCGTTGTCTTGGTGTTATGACTGTGGACAGAACACCTCCCATTAGAAGAAGAGAACTCCCTCAGATTGGAGAAACTTTGCTTTACTCTAACTTTTAAATATTTACTACTACACGCAAACTGTAGCCTTTAGATAATATGACCTTTATTTGTGCCTCAGTCACACCATAAAATGCTAAAAAAAGGCAACAACGATGCTCAGAGGTATGGGCACACTGGAGACTCTCCAGGACAGATGTGAAATGTTAGAGGTACAAACACCCTCCCCTGTCCCCAGGAGCTCATGTGGGAATATCAGCTGTTTCTACCTGAAAGGAAACATTTTAACCTCTTCTTATGCTTAACAAAAACTTAAGGTTTTTGTTTCCTTTAGAAATTAGTAAGTGAGGCTGTTTCCCATGCACACACATGAGCTGCTTTCCTATCCCAGGCTTCAATCTGGGCTGTTTGTATTTTTAAGCACGCATTCCCAGCCAAGGAACACAGGCAGCGAAGAAAGAATAAATAAGCTCTCAAATTTCAGAGAAATTTGACATAGTGAAGGTTTATATGATGTTATACCTCACCTAGCAATACCCACCCAGCTTTTGTGAGATACAAAACTCATATTACACACAAACTGACTTTGCTCGTGGAACCATAAAGCTTTCCTGCGCAACGGCAATCGTACCGAGTATGCAGCATAGATGACTATCAGTAAGGAACGAAACAGCAGAAATATATTAAAGTTCATACAGAAATAGAAGCAGTAAGAGCAGAAGGGAGGTGTAAGAGCAGCAGGCAGCCTCCCGGACTGCAGCCCACCAGCACTCCCCCTCTCCGAAGGGCTCAGCGACCCCTCCGCGGCGTCGGTCTACTCACTCAATGAAGTAGATCATGCCGGTGTCGGTATAGGCCATCTCCCAGTTCTTGGGCAGCGGTTCCAGGGTCTCATCCCTCGACAAGTAATTTCTGAAGTCCATGGAGCTGCTTGTCTGGTTGTAGCTGGGAACAGGTTTCATCCAGTCAGGAGAATCTGAATGTTTTTCTTTGTTTTCTGCAGTTGTTCGGGGAAAGTGTTACTATTTGTCAGATGTTTATGTTGTTTCTTACAAAGAACCACCCTCTTAATCTGGCTACGAGTGGATGTCAAACACGTCCCTGTATGTGATGTGCATTTTTCCACTACTTTTTTTTCAGCTGTGAACTTTGAAAAGCTGACATGAAAACACTGAACTCTGCTTTTCCCCTGCCAAACAGAATTAACCTCGTATTATGTGTCTGAGCCTACGCTGAAAAATCAATGCTGGCAGAAATCCAAGTTGACTACACTTTGTTGCCGTTCCTACACAGAAAACAGTGTTTGTAATGCCATCAACCCCCCCAAATCCTACTAGTATTCCTCAAAGCACCAGAACGAAACGTGGAGAAGACCCAAACTGCAAATAGAACTAACACCACCCTCCTGCAAGCCACAACAAGCTCCCAAAAATCCCTGCAGAAAACTTTAAATGCAAGTCTCCACCCTCCAGTCCCGAGGTCATGCTCGGTACCCTCCATCACGCGACAACGTCCGTGACCTTCCCCTGACCACCCGCCTGGCCACCGGGACGCTCTGTGCCCTGGTGTCGCCAGCCCCGGAGCTTGCGGGATGAGGTCGGCTCTGTTCGGTGAGTCTGTCTTGAACACTCACACAGGGGATCATCTGCAAATGCAGTGTGACGGTTTCTCCCCACCACCACTTCTTCCCCCTCGAGACGAGTAACCGTGACGGCGAAAGGAAAAGGGCGTCCTGCCAATCTCCGAAATATCTGACCGGACACTGGTCTGGTCTCATTGCGCTCTGCTTTACTTCCCTCCACAAACTCCCCTTTAGGCAGTTTCAGGTTGTGCGACAGTTCCCTTAACCAAAATCATCTGAAAATTTTACAGCATGAGCTAGTGTCGCCCCTTAAACCAACTGTTTTGCTAAAATCTCCTGCACACAAATTCAGTAATCTCCTCAAATTAAACAGTAACATTTACAGGGTAGGAATTATACTCTGCAAAGTAGTCCGTTACTTGAAGAGTGCAGATTTTTCCTTCCTCCTCCTGTCACTGGCCGATACCCAGCACTACATGTTCTCTACTGAGCAGTGCATTTTATGATGCAATTGCACATCTGGCTGGGAGAACAGCTGTTTCTTTTTAAGAGATAATTTCAAAATTGAGTAGAAAAACCAGTCTGAATAGAAAACTGCCTTCAAACTTTACCCAAACTAAGGAAGCGGTTCAAGCAAGCATGAATGTTATTTGTGTGTTTCTTATCCATTCATACAACACTTCAGGGAGTTTCTCCCCGTGTCAACCAACCTATCCCTCCGCTGCCATTAACTGCTTCCTTCTCCTCCTCTTCCTCCTCTTCCGGCAAAGAACTGTCCATCCTTTGCATTTTGCTGACGGATGTGGTTCTTTTCCTCTGCGATTCGGTATCAAAATCATTGTCAAAAAGAACTTGATCCACTGGATCAGGCTGAAAGGGGCTGGGCTCTGCTGGAGGCTTCGGAGTACCGTAAAAATTACCTGACGACGAGACAGAAATGAAGGTCACTAAAGCGCTGATACTGCTGGAAGTACTGGCAGTGGCAGTGAGCGTTTTATTGCTCATGTGATGCCTTTTTGGTGAAAGACCTGAACTGTAACTTAACTTCTTCAAGAAGATATCAGCACTACCAAAACTCAACCAACAGTCAAACCCTATTTATTCCTACACTGTCTGTTTGCCAACGATGCTATTGTACACCAGAAAACAACAGGTTAAATTCAAAATCTCTATCCTGCCACATGTTTTCAAAGAAAAAGACAGATTCGTTACTTTGCCTGGAATTCACTAATGTGCCATAAAGAGACTTGGGGAAAAGTCTGAGAGAAGTAAAACAGTGAAAATCAATTGTTCTTACTCTATATACTGTTTAACTGATTAGCAGAGTAATATGCAGCAACAGAAACACATTCAAGTCAAAAAGCAAATTAATTTTGTGCAGAAACATAAAGTAACTATTTACATAAAAACAGCTACAAATAAGCGATTTTAAAACTAGTCCTACAAGTTTCTACTGACGATACAGCTTCATCTAAAACAGATTTGTACTTGAGAAAAATGAACAGATTTTTACTTCAAAATTTTAATCTAAACACAATGACCAGGGATCATCTGTTGTTTTCTGGAAAAGAATTACAGCAATTGACCTCTCTCCTGATGGTTTAATCCTACTTATGACAGTGAAGGCAAGACTTACCCAAGAAAAAAAAAAAAAAAAAAGAAACCCTTCTGCAAACATCAGTGAGGGTGAGGCTCAATGCGGTGACAGCCAGAGAAAGGGGAGCTACGGGGAAAAAAATTAAAGTGCTAGTTTAGTCTCAGTTTGCTGAGGACATTTCCACAGAGAGGGCGATGTTAACAGGCAGCGCGAGACATGGAGGTACAGAGCCTTTCACAGGATCTTCTGCTTTGCACATTTTCTTTCTTTTCCTGTTTTTTTTTTGGCAGGGGGAGGATTCAAACTCATTCAAGTGCCAGTAAAACCACCACCTATCAAAGAAGTCCTCTAGATGCATGCTTAAAGTTGCTTGAATCAAATATACGTTGTAATGTAATGTAAATGTAAGTAAAAATAAGGCAGGTTTATAATCTGGTAAATTCTGTTGAGCATCAATGAAAGCCGCACATGCTCAGCAGTTCTGAAAATTCGGCTGTAATTTAGTCAACTTCAAGTACAACTACAAAGTTCAAGAGAAACCTAGCCAGATAATATTCCAAGTTTTATCAACTTAGATACAAAAAGCAATGTGAGGTGTTGGCCATGTGTTCCGTTCAGGCTGCCAAGAGGCACGTCGTTCAGTAGTGAAACGCAGCCGAGCCCCCGCTGCAGCCAGGGCCCGGGCGGAGGAGTGCGGACACGCAGGGCTGAGCCGGGCAAACCGCTCTCTCCCCCTCCCACTTCAAAGGAAGGTGGGCTTGGGCCGTGTCCCGACCCCGCAGTGCGGACCCTTAAAGCTACCTCTGACTGCCATCGAACCCTTAGAAAAAGACCAGAGCCGAGCAAAAGCCCATCACACAGCAGCAGCTCCGTGACTCCTCTGGATAACCGGTTCCTGACGGTTCACTACCTCCATTGCAGGTTTTTCCTCATCAGACGTAACAAAACTAACATTGCTACAGATTTGGACAATCTGGTCTTGCACTCCTCAATTTTTCATTGCAAAATACTTTTTTTTCCCCTGCTGTATCCGAATTTCCCTTGCCTTCTGTCCTTTTGATGTGCATCTCTGAGAAGAACACGGCTCTGTTCTGAAACAATATTGACTATGAATTCCATTAAAACAAAATGCTACCAAGCACACAAACATTTTAAGAACGCTTGCTCAAAAACACAGGAGGGAAAATAATCAGATTGCATCAAGACTGGCTGAAACGCAACTTGTGACTGTGACCACTACTCCTCTTCACAGGTACTCCAAAACCAGGTTTAACGTTGCTGCTCTACTGGTGTAAGGGCCACCAAGAGGCAGCCCTTGGTGCCTCCTCCTGGTACAAGGAGCTCCACTTACACCAAGATACTGCACATGAGTACTGGGTCCTCATCCCCCCTCCACTGAACGTCACCAACATACCGTCATACGTTCCACTTTCTAGCAAGGCTCCACTTTCTTCCAGTGCTTTAAACTGCTCAACAGGAATGAAATTATAGTCTACCCCAGGGACCTCCCCATCTCTGGGAGCCCTCGTAGTGCCTGGAAAGACAGAGAAAACACTCTTGTAAGATACTTCAGTGCTGCCTGTTTACAAAATGCTGCCTGCTGTACAATTCAGTAAAAACAATACATTTCTGAATCTTTATACAATGATGATGTCACTCCAGTAAGACGAGTTAGAACACTGGTGAGCAAGTGAACAATAATATATAAAAACTAGGCCAATAAATTCTGTAGGAATGACAGTGCTGGTATTGAGGAAGGAGGAGAAAAAAGGCTGGGTGAGGTGGTAATTAGAGAGAATTCTTTCTTATGGTCAGTGAACCGAAAACTTACTGTGTGGAAGCTGACGATGCCCGAGCTGGGCAATGGCAGTCCGGGGCTCTGGGGAGCTCTGTAAGAGCTGTTTCCACCAGCACCAACTCGCTAATTTGGAATGAGGTCCACGTGACTAAGCACATCTGATTTTTGTGCCACCAAATGCATAACTGGGCACAAAAGCTATTATTTTTAACCTTACAATTCAGAGTGTAATTTATCTATACTCCAAACTCCAGCTATAAGTAAGCTTTTCAAAGTAATCAGTAAATAGCTGTGTTAATGCAGAAGTTCTCAAGTGTTATGTTTATAAATATGGGCCTCCTATAGGTATAACAGCTTAATTAAAGCTCTCCTGGAAATGACTCCACTGATTCATTACTGCTGTAACTTAACAGCATTTTAAAGGCATACGTCAATTTTTTCAGGCAGCCGTAGGAACAAGAGCTGCTAGTAAACAATCTGCCTTTCTCTACTGTTATCTTTTAAGAAAGTCACCACCTCTTGGGTATGCTCAATATGATAATGATGCTAAATCGCGAATGGAATTCCTGTAGTTACAAAAACGTTAGCTGACCAACTTTTAAGTTTTCAGCACAAGGAATATTTAAATACAATTGGTGATGAGCCTTTTCAATCAGTGAACCTTTGAGACTAGGTAAAGGACGATCTTGTGATAATTAAGAAATGAAATGGCGCAGAAGGGTGAGAAGCAAGGACAGGGTATTTGGCAGCTGTCAGAGCGTCCTGTACGCTGATGGTGCTTCCTACAACCCTCCGCTGGCGGGAGCAGCACCCGTTAGGCACCGCGCTAAGGGCAGGTTGGACCCAGGGATGCCAGCAGATGCTCAGAGCGGAAGGGCTGGCATAACCGATGGGACAGGCCCATCCAGATTCTCTGACTAATTAATTTCTGCTGTGACACTGAAGTTTGTCCACACGCTTTTTCTCCCTCTTGTTCTTGGGCCACGGGTTCACTCTCCCTCTTGCCGCCGCCTCCCTGTGCCGTGTTCTCGGGATGAGCAAACACCAATTTCCCACGACCTTCTGTCCCGGCGTCCCTTTCTCCGTACGACACCTCCTGCAGCTCTCCCTCCAGCTGCCCTGCTCTGCCTGTCGCGCCTGGCCCTCTCCAGGTCTAGGCTTCCTCTCTGTGCAAAAAGCGACACCTTGACAAAAATCAGGCCGTGTCTGCACTGTCTGAGCACGCTGAGGAAGGGTTATTCCCCATGGTGGCTGTGGGTATTCAGACAACTCACCAACTTACGATGAGTAAAACACAGACATTCCTGAAACACTCTGAGCTTTGAACACTGAAATTTTTGCTGTTTTGTCAGTCCGTGTTGGCCGTACCTTTTCATTGCAACATAAGATGTGAAACGACTCGAGCAAAGCCATTTACAGAAGTTCCTGCTGCAAGGTACAACCATAAACCAGACTAGGAGAGAAGGTGTTTAAAGCTCTCAAATTATGTTGGTTAGCAGGAACAGATCAAATGAGGATGATCTTTACATACTTACAAGGGATGGTTCTCAAGTAGAGATTGTCTCTGATCACTTGCTGGAGTTTATGGTCTATCGAGCCCTTCTGGAACTGAAGGCTCAGGTAGTGGCGCAAGTCTTTGTTGATGACTTTTCCTTAACAAAAAACAACAAACAAGAATAACTTAAATGAACTTAAATAAAAATTGAACAGGATCATACAACAAATATGGCATTTCAGTGCTACAAATGTTACAAAAAAAGAAAGCAGCAGAAAGGGCTGGGTTGATTTTAATGCAACAACCTGAATGGAAAAGCCATTCTATGCTGCCAAAGGCCGACTCTGCTGGTGTACATCGTCACGGTGATTTTAAGCATAGCTGAGCAACAACCACCCAACCTCAGTATCTCCCACGCAAGAGAATGACAATATTCTGGAATTGTTTTGAAATCAATAAGAAGTATTAAAATACAAAATCTACTACCAAAATTAGAAGTCTCTACAGACAGGAAACTACTTCAGATATAGTAGTAGTATTTTCTATTCGATTTACACCTACTGGCTAGGCACCTGAACTCAGTATTTTGCCACATGGGAATCTGCATTCTTGATATTATAAAAAGAAAATATTTCTTTTAAAAAACACTGCGTGATGGAAGAGGTTTTTTTACAATTATTCCTTTGCAATACTTCTGTCAGGTATCATTAGCGAATCTGCCACATCACTAGATAACCACGGCCCCTTCAGCACACAAATAACTGAGCTCTTGTATTACTGCTTCATCCTTCTGACAGAAGGGTACAAAACAATCTTTTGTACCCTGTCATCTTTCCAGAAAGCACATTAAATAGGGTTCAGTGACCTTGATAAATTCAAGTTACGTACTACAGCAGAACACTCGGGGCTTTAGGGAAAAAAGACTCTTAAGTCTTTGTCTTCAAAACCCTCCTCAGGAGATGGCCGTAGCAGGCGTGTGCCGGTGCATCACCACGGCGGGGACACACAACCGCTCCTGCTAAGCTGCGTCAGCAACAGGTTATGAAATGTATAAACCCGCCAGAGGAGCGATTCTGACAGGAGCCGAGACCCGCGGCTGAAGAGACCACCCCCAAAGGCCCAGGAATGAAATGGGCACAGACCCACATCACTCAATACAAAGCTCACCCGCACCTTCAGCCGAGATGACTGTACTCAGATGAAACGTCTGATTTGGAAAACAACAAATCGAACCCACCAAACCCCAGGAAACCCTTCCACCACCACTAACCATGTTTTCCCAACCATGTGTCACCGCTGCAAAGTCGGTTGCAAGTTTTGGTTTTGGTAAGTTTATACTTTCCCTTCCCCTTTTGCCAAGTTAAGGGCAGCCACACAACTTATACAGGTCTCAGACGTTCCTTGGCTGCCACCACTCATTAATAGCAAACGGTACTTCAGTGCGCACCCTCATTCCCCCAAGCAAAACAGCAGCGTGTAGAAAGGGTTTAAAAGCTAAACCAAGATTACCTATCAGCCTCTCTACATAGAGGTCTGTGCTGTCCGTAAATTAACCAAACCCCAAACACAACCACCCTCAGCCCCAAATCAGACACAGACGAAGCCCAGCACCACACGTGCCCTGAGAACACCGGCAGCACCCCTAGTGCCGAACGCCAGCCCTCGGCTCCCGGTGAAGCCCATTTCTCACCCTCCCTTAACGCTGTCGTTTTTTTTTTAAATTATGTCCAGAAACCCCAAAAGCATCGAGACGGCACCACAGTGCTGTGCTCCGGCTCTCCAGGAGCTGTACCAGCGATGCAGCAGTGCGCACAAAGGTGGATGGGGTGAGCAGCGTCCCTGTCCCCGACTCCTTCCCGGCCACGAACCTCGCAGCACTCCGCAGCTCTCCCGGGTCCCATGCTCTCGCTCGTTACGACAGCGGCCCTCAGCTCAATTCCCTATTTTGCCATCATGAGCTGTTCTTTATAAAACTTTGGATTCACCTCCTGCAGCATAATGAGCAAAACATGTCATGGAAAATGAAAATAAATGGTGTAATCTCCAGCAGGAAAAATATTTTCCATTTGTTACTACAAATCACTTTATTGTTTGTAGACAAGATGGTTTCTCAACATTAAAAAGTGTTTTACCCCTAAAATGGTCCATCCATCTCCCTGTCACAGCCAGATCCACAGCACTGCGCTGTAACAATACCAGCGTATTTCACTTAGGCAGATCAATACACACGTATTTCACTCAGGCAGATGAATCTGGTTGTTAGCTGTGTTCAGCGTTGCACGTTGGAAAAGCTTGGCAAGAGGTGAAAATCTGTACTGGATGTAGAATTCTGGAGACGTTATTCACTGATCTTACCTTCTTCATGTTTTCAAATTTAAAAGCTCATAAACCGTTTTCAATAAACATCAACTCAGTCCAAAAACCAGTAAAAGCAAAGCTGCTTTTAAGGATATGTTGACACTGAGGGGTTAATCTTAACATTAAAACCTTAAAGATTGGACTATGCTCTGAGACTGAGATGACTAAATTGAAGATTGAAAGGATTGCCTGGGGAAAACAGAAGAAAGTCAAACAAAGAGTAGGCAGAGAGAAAATGACAGACAGTCACATAGAGAATAGTGTGCATTAGAAAGCAGAAAAATAAAGCAATAGTAAGGATGCTTTAGGCAACCTTCAGAGCTTGTTCTTACGCAAAAGCCAGATATTTCCCCCTTCAGGAGCTGAACATGCTCCCTTGCATTGTTTCACGCAGGCTTTTAGGAGAACCTCATGTATCAGACTCTCCGAAATGACCTAATAAGTGTCGGGTTGGTGTTTGTTGTGCGGCTGAGCTGTCTCTGAAGGATGACACATGCAACTCAGGGACCAGTCAAGAGGAATAATGTACTTTATACCATTCAGGTTCTGCAAGACGAACAGGCAAAAGCCTCTTGTTTTCAGTTTTAATTTAAATTAGCCACAAAGGAACTGCTTAAATAAGGATATGCACACTGCAGCTCGGTAAGGAAAACTTAAGTGACTGCAGAAGAAAAAAAGGCTTAAGTACCACTGCAGCAAAGTACGGCGCTGTGAAGGGCAGAGGCAGGTCTGGGTGACAGAGACACTGCGAAAAACGGGGGTAGTGGCTTTCATTTCTCACCACGCTGTAAACCACAACAGTAAAGTTGCCTTTGCTGCTGTACCTAAGCAGGACAAAGATGGATATTTATACATCCAACCTGTCACAGGAACGCTAAAGTATAGATATTGCAACTGCAAACAGATTAGTATTGCCATGGCGCTACTAGAGCTCAACACAAAAAAAGTCCATTTCTAAATTAGCAATGTTGGTAAAACAGCAGAGCTCAAAGTTTAAACATCCAAATAAATTCTAAGAATTTAATCTGTGAAGATTTTATGCTGCTGCCTAATAATAAGTCACAGCAAAATAACGTCACCGTGTGTCTGGCTCATGCTGCTAATACATGTCGGGTCTGCGGCACCCCCCACAAATCACTCTGAAGAACAGGTGGAAATTCTCCATTTTTCTTTTACCCACGTTTCGTGCAGACAGACGTAGGTGGCAACTTTGGGCACAGCAGACAGCACGTCCCGCACCGTGCGCCGGAGCGCCCACCCGCCACCACTGGGCGTGTGTCCGTCAAATTCTTAAAAAAACACTCCACTGTTAATTATAAAAGCCATTTTTCAAAGTAGCAGTTTATTAAAAGTGTGGGACTTTCCTATTAAACAACACAATTCATTTCTAGGGCTTACACTTTCACTGCGGCCTGTCACGCAAAACCGTATTTTAAGGGAATGAATGTGAAAAAGGAACTGCATCCCCTCATTCCTGGTGTACGTTTTTGAACAGCCCGCCTGCAGTCCCTGTGCGTTCCGCTGGTCATTAAAGCGTAGAAAACACCCCAAAAGTTCGGGCAGGCAGGGCGGCAGCCGAGGCCTTTGCCCAGGGCCGGGGGAAACAGGCCCCACTGGCCCCAGAGCCCCACTGCCCCGCAGCGCTGTCGGATGCGGAGGTCGGGGACCCGGCGGCGGTGGGACCGGAGCTCCCCCCTTCCCCCCGCCCGCAGCCCCGCTCCCCCTCGGCACTACGGCCCAGAGCGCTCCGGGAGCACTGACGAGTGAAAAAGGCGCAACGAGATACCGCTACACTATTTTGTTTTCTCAGTGGGAACAAAGCAGAGGAGAAATCTAAACAGAATTTCGTAATGTAAATTCCAGATTTCACCAATGTAAGCAGAATTCCATACGGTCCGAGGCTGCATGATGTGTTGCATAACAGTGACTGCAAAAGGCAGCCCAGAATATGAAAACTCCACGTGAAACACGCATTAAGGGCTAATAGAACAGCCAAATGGCTTTGATCAAAAGCGGCTAACTAAAATAGGAATTATCAGGGTTCATCAAGTGGAAAACAGTTACTGTTTAATTAAAACTTGGCTATCAATACAGAAAGTAAGATTAAGTGATCTTTGACGTGACTAAGCAAAAGCCATTTAACGAAACGTTCAGCCACACAAACCAGATATGTTGCATTAGGAAACCAAAGGTACAATCAGTGTGCAACACATTAACTTTATGACACTCCTCATCAACTACTCACATACCATAATTTAAAACAAGTTACAGACCCGAGCACATGCATTTGCTGAATGCAATAAATTCTTTCTAAAAGCATACAGGAGATTCACCATATTCACAGAACAGGGAAAATACGGAAAAGCCCCGCAGTAACACAGCCTTCAGCACATTTTGAGAATGTCCAGCCCAGTCAGCGGGTGTCGTTCTGCACAGCCTGTGAGGCAGACATCGATGGATTACTGTGCAAACGTCTGCTTTTCCTTCGTGGAAGAAGAAGGGCCGGTGCCCTGGGACCACTGCGGAGGACGGCGGAGCCAGATGCCCCAAGGGCTCCGTGGGCACATTCCCACCCAACACCTCCCGCCCCTCCTCCAGGTAAAGGGTGCAAGAACCCAAGTTTGGACTCTGCCCGTTACGGAGAGGAGCTGCCTGGGAAAATTCAGGCCAGTAAGGAGGTTGAGATGATGACCACAGCTGGGCCAGCGATCCATCTGGGATCCCGGTCACATTACGGGCTGAGCTCCGCTCAAGGTAACTGCTGCTTCTTCAAAGAGCGATCACGCCCACTGTCAGGTGAGGCATTAATTTCTAAGAAACACAGCAAGAAAATTGCGTGTTCAGTTCGCAGGACTCAACAAGCACCCAAACACCAGCCGGCGTCACCAGCTGCTTTGGAGTTAAGTCACTGCAAGGATGTTCAAAAGACCAAAAGCAGATAATCATCTCAGGAATGTGACATGTATTCCGCTGTTTGCCTTTTAATGAGGCTCAAACAGCAGTAGGTCCACACGGCTCTGCTCCCACAGTCTAAATTAATCATGTCCTTTGATTGCCAGATCCCACATCAGAAAAGGCCAACTGTTGGCTAATTCAGCAGAGATTCTCCAAAGGGCCATAGTGGGCAGGTCTCTGGTGAGACACCGCAAGGGCAGCGTGATCTGCTGTATCACTGGCAGGGAGCGACATTTGTCCAAAAACGGCAATCTGTCACAAGCCATAGATATTGCCCTGGCAATGACAAGAACAGACAAGGCAAAGAATGAAACTCGATTTCCTAGAACAAACGTGGGAGAAGAGCCAACTACATTAGAAGCTTATTTTTGGATGTGAAATGCAAACGATGTATTTTACAAAGACAAAATAAAAAAAAAACCCTTAGGTTATTAAAGGGCATGAAAAAAGAGCAAAAATATATTTTAATCTGTTCTGGCCATACTGACAGACTTCCCACCTTCTCGCTCAACCCAGGATCATTGCAGGGCTTCGGCTTGAGAGCAGACCAACAGATGTCAAGAACCACACTCTTCTGAAATGACTGATGCCGTTATCAGCAGAGGGGGAAATGGGGCAATGACTTGGGAAAGTTGTTTGGTGAGGGCAGGGCAAGTCATGAGGACGAGAAGCTGATGAGCACAGATAAAACTGAACTGGACTACTTGGGAATGCAGACAGGTATCAAAGGAGGTATTGTGATTCAGAATAATGATGGAGGGAGAAAATATTTTTTAAATATATTTTAAATTCCCCAGTAAGGTGTCTCACAAACGCTTTCAAATATTCATTAACAGAATCTCACTAAAGCCTGCTGGGCTGTGTGAAGTTCCCTCTACTAAATGTCTGCAGAGAATTAATCATTTGACTGAAGACAGGGACAGCAAAGATATTTTTATTAAGCCACGCTGCACTCAAACTACACGAGTGCATCCCCCAAAAAAATCTTAAGACAACATGAAACTGCAGAGTGGAGCCCCTGGCGCAGTGCAAGCATCAGCTGCGGCACCACTGCGGGAAGAGCAGAGACAGCCCGGGTTTAGGTGCCGAACACACAGGGATGAGCAAAGGCTCGGGAACCAGTGGAGCGAACACGGAGAGGACACAGCCTTGCACGCCGTCTGTGTGCGGAAAATCCAAATCAGTCTCCTTGCACCGTACTGGAAGTTATTCCAACATCTGGAGAAAACATGTTATAAAAAAGAAAAAGAGTATTTGAGAAATTATCAAAACTTTCAGACAAAGGACAATTTGAGAGAAGTTCTTTACGCCATCTTCCTTAGAGGTGAGCTTCTGTACGCAGCACTGCCGAGCACAGCCCAGCTTTCCGAAAGCCTGGAGGAGATTGCTACCCATTTGCTTTACTTTACCATGCTTTTTAAACGCATTGCATAAAGATATCTAGGAAACACCAGCCATATGAAAATCATGACCCTCTGCATGCCAGAGTCCTGCAGAGACCTATTCAGGAGAGATTCAGACTCAGGGTGGGTTTCTGCAGGTGACCCCAACCTGCTCCGCATACTCTCACGCTGCCCTCCCCACTGTTTTTCCCACACAACACATCCAAGAACTGAACATCTAATAAAGAGCTATGCAAACAGCTACGTTTACAAGACTGGTTTTACAAATCCCTACCAAATACTCCAAGGCACAGAGCAATGACCCCAGACCAACGGGTACGGGTGGGAAGTCCCAGAGCTTCAGCACAGCGCAAAGTGGGACAGGAGGAGACCTCGCTGACAAGCGTCAGGACCTGTCCCAGCAGCAGAGGGTGGAATTTAATTTCTCCAAGTAACACAACTAACCCGTAAACTTTTAACTACAATAGCAAATCTTGTTTCTTTGTACTGAAGAGAAATCATGGTGCAGAGCATTTGCCGATTACCATGCTGCGAAATAAAGGTTGTTAAGTGGCTAAATGTTACCAGTGTCAATCTTCTTTAAAGAAAATTGAATTAAGGATCTTTCACGTCGCTGAGCTATGGCTGTGTCATTAAAGATCTTCTGCAAATTCAGAAAAAGTAAAGGGTAAGTATGTCAGATTCATCTAATTACATTAACATGATAGACACAGAACAATTCATAGAAGAATTTACATAGGGTCTACTGCACAGAAAGAAATCTCAAGGCACTTCATAGCCACAATAATCCATTAAACCAGACTAATTTCCTGGCTGAAAGCTGAAAAACATTGGAAAGGTTCACTTTGAAAGGCTTGCTTAATTGTAGTTTGTTATATGCTGACCAATAAATTCTTGGCAATATATTCTTATTTACGGAAATTATGGTATAGATAAGTCTTACGGCATTAATAAATCATTTACGATAGCATTCAAAATACTGCAAGCGTGTTTTACAGTACTTCTGAAATAAATGAAAAACTGTTTATCCAGGTTTAAGAAACAAGGTTGCCAGAAACCTCATGACAGTATGCACATCCCACTTCACTTCAGGGATCATCACCTTTTTGCTAGTCACAAAAAATACACTCCGAAAACATCAGTAACTATGAGTTTTGACCTTTTAAGGCTACAGATTTAGTAGATCGCTCATTACTAAAGATGATCAAAGGCATGACCAACACAAGCCTTTACAGGAAGATGCCTTCAGATCTTCAGTCAGGGCGGTGACTGACTCAGGGAGACAAAGTTTCTCAGTCTTCATTCACGGTGTACTATGTCGTACTGTTTCCTTGAAATCTTCTAGGGTTGGAAACGTCATACCAACAAACCAGCCCACTGTTGGTAAATGTATGCAAAAATAATTTGGCTTTGTGTTTGCTTGTGAGCTTCATCATTAAAGCATTTCAAGTTTTGACGATAACTAAAATACACTTTGGAATATCCCCAAACTATCTTTAAGAAATACAAAAGCTTTGGCAAATAATGCATTGTTTATTCTGAAAAACACTCAGAGCTGAGAAGGACAGGAGATGAAATGTAAACAGTGGGAGCCTGTATGCAATCCTCCAGGTTTTTATTTTTGGCAGTACAGAAACAGCAAAGTCAACTGTAACAGAAGTCTCTGGATTGTGAATATCCACGGCTGGGTTCCTCAGGTACCATAAAAAAAAAAATAAATCTATTGTTTAGTGCAGAAGGAAGAAGAAAGAAAACATTGGCAAGACACAGATGATGTTTCGATGGAGTCTTTCAGTGCCATTTGGTTGGTGTATGAAAATAACACTTGTTACCCAACTAACAATTGCCTCCGTTTGCAAATAGATGCATCATAGTTGGCTGAATCTTGGAAGCCAAGAATAAGGATCCAGCACTGCGAAATCAAGAGGTTTTTAACAGAAGGAAGAAGCACCTTCTACTCCCTACCCCGGGCTCACCCCCCAGCTCCTGCGCACCAAACGTCTATGGGCAGGGTGGGGGGACACTCCCCGGCACCCACGGAGGGCAGCTCCCATCTAACCACAGCCAACAACAAGCACTGCTTTTCTTTAAACTGCCTAAAAGCAAAAGCAGTTAGCTGACACGCCAGAACAGATACCGGACCAGGCCGGCACCAGTGAAGCTGAAGCGCAGAGCCGGGGCCGGGGAGGCGCGAGCGCAGAGCCGCTGCCCTCCCACCTGCGCCTGGGCACCGCTGCAGCTCCGGGACGGCACCGGCCGGCACACCGCAGGGCCTCCCAGCAGCAGCAGAAGTTGTAAACGAAGACCCGCTGCATTTGGAAACCCATATGTAGGACAACGGATAAAGGCTCTACTGGAGTCAGAAACAAGTAGCGTTTTGCAGCAAATGCTCTTTCAGTTACAGAACTCTCTGCGGGAGCCTAGCATAACTTTGTGAAGAGGTATGTATCTTTTCATGAAAATAAAGTATATATGTTTAGTGGAATTAACATGAAACGAAACGTACATGTAAAAAACTGTACATGGAGAGATGATGAGAAATGTTGGCAACTACTGGTAGCCCACACAGTTCGTTATTTTCACTGAACGCTGCTTTTTCTCTTCTGTATCTCGTTACATCTACAGACATTCGCAGCCTTTGCATGATTTCCATGGAATGACAGCAGACGTCATTTTAAGTTGGCTTTATGCGATGCATTGGTAGCAAAAAGGCTTGCATAGCCTAATGCATTTTCTGCCTACAACCATAAGGATTTTTAAAATGAAAATCCTTTGAGTAAAGAAGTTCAAACTCGCCAGCTTCAAGCATGCTAGTATCAGATATGATTATAGTAATACATCGCGCACACACAAAAATCCATTAACCATGGGAGTATAGGCAGGAGAATTACCAATGGGTAGGGTTCTCTCTGATAAGGCCAAGTATTTTAATGTACCATTATTAAATAGGAGAACAGCAAGGCACAAAGAACTGTACAGCTGTTTCTGATAGAAGATCAGACACTGAAGGAGATAGGAGGAAAACTCAAATGATTTAAAATAATGAACGGGTTTCAAATAAAATGCAAACATAACCATTTCCTTCAACTTAACAGTGGGGAAGAAAAACGCAAAAGAACTTTCCACAAGAGAACAGTTTGAACTTTTATATTCTACATGGATACTTTCCTCTCCTCTCTTTGATTTGGTATTTTCTCAAGAAGTGAAAAAAGCACTGAACAGATCAACAATCTTTTGCCTATTTATAAAGATTTGCTGTATTTTCAAGAGATATTTTAATTCTTTACTTTTCTCAAGATCCTTCCCCACACTTGACTGGGAGGCAGCACGTATCCTAAAGACAGGGAAAGATGGAGCGTTTTACAACTCTGTGAAACACCTGAGACTCACTGCAGAGAACGTGGGTTTAGTTACCATGGGGCAGCACCCAAGGGCAGAGAGACACTGCGCTCAGCTCACAGACGTTTTGTATTTTGGTGTCATCAGGATGGCTGGGGGAGAGTGTCTGTGTGGAACGTCACCCGTGAGCCGTCGCTGCTGACAGCCCAGAGGACGTGGTCCTTGCAGGTCAGCCAGGAAAGGCGTCTGTCCCACTGGCCCCGACTGCCGATGAACACAAACACACTGCGCAGCACAGGACAGGATCTGACGGAACCAGCGCGCAGGTGATGGCGCCTGCACAGGGACACAAATGGGCTCGAACATGTTAAAGGAGTCTG
Organism: Charadrius vociferus; assembly: GCF_000708025.1. Taxonomy (NCBI): domain Eukaryota; kingdom Metazoa; phylum Chordata; class Aves; order Charadriiformes; family Charadriidae; genus Charadrius; species Charadrius vociferus. The sequence goes on along the minus strand of NW_009649168.1, from coordinate 984,314 downwards.
TTACAACAACCTAAAGGGTCAAAACAACAGTTAGAATTTGCAATATGCAAACGTTAAAAAAAATTAAAAATAGGGGGTTGTTTTAGTAACAGCACTTTATTAAGGCTTCCTAATTGTGCGCTCAGTCCCTCGCTGAGTGTTAATGACTGTGCAACTCACTACACCTACAGAGACTGTCTGGCACAGGTAGTGTCTGTCCCTGCAACACTCGTACTGTAAAGCCACATACAGACACTGGAGCCACGGAATCAGTCCTCTGTAGCTGTCATAGGTTAAAATAATACATAAACATTTAGTCTGCTCTTCATTGAGTAGATACAGAAGTGGAACACTCCAAAACAAAGACAAGTAACTGAAACAATAGAGGTGATTTTCCTTGGAATAACTATGGCTTGCTTTTCTCAATTTATAAACAATCTTCCATTCATTCCCTTAAATTTACAATGTGACATTTTAGTTTATTCACACCGGAGAAATTGATGCACTGAGACAGCAACAAACCAATTTGGTCTAGAAAGCACAATTAACATACATAACTGAACAAAATGTTACTTGAGTCCCCAAACTGTTCTAATATTAATGCTTCCCTTTGATAATCCGCAGCTAATGGGCAAATTCAAAGTTAACAACATTCAGTAAGTACCGTTTCAATATCCCACCCCAAGAAGGGATTCCACGCAGGGTACTTTTCCAGGTTAACCTATTGCAGTGTTTGGCAGAAAGTGTCTGCCCGTGTGCTTGCCCTAACACGGCATCGCATTTCAGACACTGACGTACGTATAACATACCATATCTTATTGCTTAAGCAGCGTGCAGTTCTATAGAATGACATATTTCAGTCACATCCCCTAAGAAGAATGTCCTTGCAGCTGCTCAGCGTTACACAAGTGATTTAATCTGCTCGGGACTTGGCACTGTTTCCCCAGCAGAAGGGTACATGATCACATGCCAAGACCCCTTTTTTTTTTTTTTTGGAGTGTTCTGATTAGAATAGAACTTATGCAAATCACAGGGAGGTTTATTTTTAGCCTGCTCTCCATAGGAAGCAAGACATGCAATTACATTCTGCATAATTTCTAGGCCCACTAACCTATTTCAGTCTGGAGTTTGGCAGAGTAAGAGCCTGACAAAGATACTACGTTCACAAAGATGCCGTCTGTCTGTTCTCCCAGAACAGAACAAACCTTCCGTGTGACCAACCAACACGGGGAGCGGAGAATGTCCTCAGCAAAGGTATCCTTCAGCTGTGCCCATGAGCAGCAGCACGAGGTCCGTCGCAGCTGGACCCAGTCTACACACCAGCAAACTGGGCTCTCAAATGCCGGACCCATCCCAAACGTCCCTGCTTTGCATCGCCTTAAAACACAGCCATTCTCGTCACAGTGCGGTTCACTCCCACCCGTGGCCCATGTGGAAACGCCATCGATGGGCTTGTGGGGACCCCCAGCCCAGGCAGGGACCCCGCCAGCACCGCACACACCGGGCAGGGGCAGCTCCTGTGCCGGAACAGAGTCATTGTGCAGGTTATATGAAGGAATTGGAGCTGCTCAAACCAGCTTTTCAAGGCGCTCGGGAAATCCCTGCACTCCCAGAGGCGGACTGCGGCGTTCCCGACGGAGAGCTCGTGCTCGGCCAGACGCAGCTCCGCAGCAGATTCCAGCTGCAGGCGAGAGCTGTGCCGCTCCGCGCGCCCAAGGACTCCCAGGAACCTGAAACCACAACAGCTCAGCGCTAGCTCAGCACTCCCCTGATCGAATTAACAGATGTGCCGTGGCACAGCGGTATTGATTAGAGAGATCTCAAAGTTTACCTGGAAAACACCACCTCCCCCAGCGCTCTCTGCGCAGTACGGACAGTCAGCAAAACCCCCGTCACTCCAGACTGGCCATGACTGATGGTAACGCCTGACTCACACGGAGTCCACATGGCAATTCTGCTGTGAAAGACGTGGTATTCACCTTTCATTTTTCAACATGTTTCTCAGCAAAAACAAGCTTGCTGCAGAAAAGTATCAACACTGACATTTTAAAGCACTGCCACTTTGAGTTTGCCTAAGTCACACCGATTCCATAAAAATAAAATATGAAAAAGACTTTCTCTCAAAACACAACCTACAAATAGCACTTAGTATCAACTGTAGTTAAGTTATACCCTTAAGGAATATTAAAACATTTAAAATTTTCCTGAGAATGGCCCTGAGAACGTACAGAACACCCACTGTGCAGTTTTACAGTAAGCGCACGCCAATGACAGTAAGCTAAAAGTAAGAAAAAAAAATAACTCAAGACCTACCAACGTTGTTCCAAATACTTTAAAAATCTTCCAAATGAGAAAATGAGGCAATTCTCACTTTCACCTGTATGAAGATGCCAGTCAAGCAACTTTTCCATCACTTATTTGGCACTACATCTACATGTGAAAAGTACAACAAATGAGCCGGGAGACTCATCCCAGCTACAGAACAGGGGTCAGAGCTGCCAGCAAAGCGCATTGGCAGACACCGGCACGCTCCCACCCTGTCCACCGAGACCGAGCACGCATTATCCATCACACACCCACGAACCTCACTGGCTTCTCTCAATGAACTACAATTTTGTTATAACTTAATTTTGCAGGGAAGTTTGTGTTTATGATCGTAACGGCATGCTGTTGTTGAAGTAATCACACAAGGAAAGAACATTTCCCTATGTGTTAAGTTAATCATCATGTAATATTAAAAATGAAAGGAATTTATCTTTTCCCTTGCACAGCATATGCTATTATTTCATCACTATTCATTCTGTAAGATTTATTTTCAGTTATGGCACCCAGGATTTTCAATTAAATATGAAATAGTGCTTTCTCCGAGACGGGCAAGAGCGGAGAGCTGGATGCCAGCAAAGATGGACTGATGAGCCTTTGGGATTCAGTTGTCTCCTAGCGGAGCACGAGCAGGAACTGGAACTGCTCCGGCCGTTGCAGCGCAGCCTGTCACCGTCACTGCTCTCCCGCCCGGCTCCAGGGCCAGGCGGGTCGGAGCAGTGAACCCGCCGCGACTGCGCCCAGGGCTCCACGGCCAGCGGTGGGATCGGTGCAAAGCATCGCCACCGACAGCCGTGGCTCATGCAGGAGAGCTGGCAGCAGCAACCGCGTGCCCACCTCCAGAGTCTGGTATATTAATTTACATTTCTAACAAACTCCGGCAGCTGAGGCTGACGCGCTCCTCCTCGTTACCCGTGCTCCAGGAGCAGCAAGGTCAGGCGGGTGCTGGGGGTCCGAAACCGCAGCAAGCGCCCGCTGGCCCGAGCTCTCTCCCAGCCATCTTCCTGGGGACCCAACAGCTTCTGCCCGTGTTCAGCACTGGGCCTGAGGCATTTTTTAAACTTTTGGCTAGTTGTTGCCCGTATCTGCTGATGTGGGTGCCCCCAGCTGAAGGCGCTTGACACACTCCGGAGTAGCAGGAGGGGGTGGGGACGCGCCTTGTCCAAAGAGGCTTCCAGCGCGGAGCGCGCCCCTCGACCCTCACACTCCCCGAGAGCGGGTCTGCGCCACAGACGTGCAGTGACCGAGGGCAGACCAGCTTTAACGAGGCATCATCGAGATAAGCGTGTATTACCAACCTAACTTGAAACGCAATTACGAAACCACCCATTTGCAGCAGCGATTCAGCCAACGTAGTATTTTAGCAGATGAGCCTGCTCTGAAGTATAAGCTTCATTAGGCTTTAGCTGATTACATCTCCTGTCCTAACTGATTGTTCATAATTTATTTTTATGGTCATGCAGGCAGAGAATTTGCAACATAAAGTAGGAACCACTATGTTGATGCACAACAACACGGTAGCTTTAAATTTACAGGAGGATATAGATATTGAAGACTCCCAATTTACTAAGAAAATTTGCTTCATTATTGCTCCCCTCTAAAATGTTCCATAAATAAAAGCGTTTGGACCTGGGGGGACAAGGAAAAAACGTGGGTAAACTAAAAGTGATTTTGTAAATCCAACAGTAGGACAATTCCTGCCCTACAGATTAAGCACACACAAAATCACAAAAATAGACACAACTCCATTCTAAAAACAAAGCTCAACTATTAGACTCCTACAAAAATGGCCTATTTATCCCCAAAAGTACAATTATTATAACCTACTTAGATATTATTTTCTCTCTAGGGCAATACTAGTAACACTGTGTACATTTGAGTCCACATTGCGACGCTGGCTTTTTTTCCATAGAAAGTATCCACTGAACTGAGAATTATTTGACTGTCTACTGTATTGGTTAATAGCAAGTTTAATAGTTTAACTGCAAGTGGCAAGAAAGAGGCAAACAGATGCAAACACACAGGTTGGTCCAGAGCCGCGCGGAGGCTCAGCCACCCCCAGAGCTCCCGGCCCGGGGCTCCGGCCAGCGCCGAGGCCGGCACGTGGCACGAGACCCATCCTGGTGGAAGAGCCTTCCCTCCCCGCCGGCTGCACGCCCCACACACCGGGCTGCTGCCGATGAGCCGCACAGGCACACAAGGAAACGCAAAAGGAAATGCAATATTGTGAACGGGCAAGGAAACGAAGCCAACGTCACAATTTAAAGGGTATATGTGGAGCGAGACCCGTAACGGGTTGGCAGCAAAGCCCGTGGTCTCACCACGGCAGCCCCCACGGAGTCGCTAAATGGAACCCCCATTGTTATAGGAAGAGTCGCCTTCCCACAGCTGTGTCTTCTACCTGAGCACTTGCCGGGACCCAGCGACCGAGAGCCCAGTGGGACATCCCGCTCAGCGTTTTGGACAATAGCTCCTTTGAAGAACCTTAGATAACGAGTATAATTACATAGTGTTGTCTTCCGTATGCTGTATACTACATACATGTTTCTGACAACTGACAAGAAACAGCCTTTCACAGGGAATGGTTGGGTCTTTCACAATATAATTAAATTAGTTTATTTCCTTGGGCAGAAACTTACCATCTGCGTATATGCCAGTGTTCTGCATTACAGTTCGCCAAGGAACTTACTGCCAGGATTATAGAAAAGAGTATTTTTTTTTTGTTTGAAGCATAATATAAACTCAATTATCTGGCAACCTAGTATACTCCTGAAGTATAAAAAACAATCCAGAAGCACAGTATCTGTAAGCAGTAGTAAAAATTAACAGGACATATATATTGATGTTTTTAAGTTTTATTATTTGCATATGCTCTAACATCGTGAAGTTACTTAAAGTTTAAAGCCTATTTACAAAAGTCCTTAACAAAACTGTAAATTATCTAAGCCAATGTGCCACGCAGACATACACACACCATATCTTCAGAGCAGCCCTACAGAGGAAGGCCACCGTACTCAATGCTTGCACTCCCAATACTGAACGAAAAAACCCGCTGTCCCAGAGTGTTTTAAGAGAGACGGTTGTCAAAGCCTCCGCAGCCATAACCACATCCACGAGCCGCAACCTGAACTGAGCCATCCACTCACCGGGGAAACCGCCCGGGGAAACCGCAACTCCTTCACCCGCCTGCAGAACCGCTCCGGCACTGTCAGTATCGACGCCGGGGGTAGTGACACCCAGGATGGAAAACTTGTCTTGGTAGAGGGGTTTATGCCTTATGTGGAAGATTACATGCACAAGACAAAAACAAGCAAAATTATAAAATTAAAAACTTTACACTTCTTGCTACATTATCAGACAAGTGTTTCCAATGCCTTGCGGGAAATGTAATGTTTTTATTCTTTATGTCAGTTCCTGCACTGTCCTAATGGTATCCAGCATGTGAAAACAAGGACTGAACCAGTTCAACCATGGAAGAAGCTTTTTTCAGAAACAGCCAGTGAGCAAAGCAAAACCAAACCCAACTAAGCACCCCCAGTCAACAACTCTTCCCTTTCAACAATTCGTCGCATCCCCATGTGCCCAGTCCCACCCAATTCACGTCTGCACCCCGGGAACTTCCCGCAGGGCCGCGCACAGCACTGCCACGTGTCCGGCTCCCAAAGCCACCCCCCAAACACATGCATCAGTTTCAGCAATTCACTTGAAAATCCACGTGCCTTCCCATCATCTGGCTGCATGACACCATGCCTAAACCCAGCCATATCGCCAGAGCAGCTACTGTGGATTCTAAATGTTAATTCTGTATTATGTAAACACATCTTTGATTTAATGCATGTGCTAAACAACAGTGTGCACAACTTACACGCTTTCTCCAAATTTACTCTTCAACCTGTTATTACCTACGATGAGTAACTATGAGAGTCCAGAAAACATGGTTGTGCTATTTTGTTGGACAGCAGGGGCAAGAAGGGCATTGAAGGGGGGGAAAAGAGAAGGATGACAGCATTCACAGACTAGCACACTCATTTATTTCTCTAATGAGAAAAAAAACACACAGGCATTGCAGCGGAGAATTATTCCAGAGGGCAGACTGTTGTAACTGCAGCCGCAGCTCTAAATTATATAGCCAGAAGGTCATAACGATCTTTATCTTCCTCCTTTACACGCACTCACCCGTAGATACAACAATGGCAACTCAATTCCAGTAACGGGGTTAACTTTAAACTTTAAAAGTTAACTTTAAATAACTGCCTGTCTTTTTTTTGTCTGTTCCTGTGCTTTGCTACTGTTGTCTCAACGTCTTCACGTAACAGCAGGTAAAAACTGCACAACACCAATGACCATTTCCCTTTATTGACAATTTACATTCAGATATCCCTGCTGTGGCTCATGTCATTCAACTTATGATGCACCTCATGCTTAGAAAATAGAAATGTTATATTTTACCAATAAAGGGTTAAGGACTTCTAAGTCAGTTCAACTGACCTTGGTATGACTTACCCACAACACAGTCAGCTCTTCAGCAACACAGATGGTTGAACTGATGTTGCCAGTGTTTTAAGCTCAGAAAATGCTGCTGCTTTTTTTTTTTTTTAAGTTATTATTATTATTTCCCCATGCTGTGTTTACTGTTTTACATATGCCTCTGACTGCCAAGGAATTGTTAACTAATCACCATGAGATTCATTTTGTTAGTACACAGCTGGGTACTTGGTCATGCAACATCTGCTTCTCAGCATTTCTTCTTTTTCTTATCTTTCAGTAGTTTGTAAGAAAAGTCTCAACGGAGTATGTCAGTCAGTATGTGGAAAAAGAAGCTGGTAAATGAGTTTATTAACTAACAGCAATTAAAACACAAACCTTCAGATTAACAACAAACCCAAGTCTCTTACAGAACGGAAAGCCCACCTAGAGCGGACATGGAAAAGGTAAGAGACATTCCAACTTCCTCATCACAAGGCATTTATTAGAGATTGCTGCAACTCAGAAAAACCCAAGGGGAGTAATGCCCGCTCCTGGAGCCAGAGGTTCAGCAAGACCTGGTCTGCCAACCAGCGTCACCTTTCAGAGCAGCCTGCTCCGAGGCCCCGTTTGCCACCCCCGCTGTGGGGACGAGCCCTGGCCGCAGGACCGACTGCATCGGAACCACTGCAAAGAGCAGCCTCACACCCAGTTCGGCAGCGGGAAGCTGCATTTTGTGGAGTGTTCTGGCAACCACTTCTTGAGCCCTGACCAAAGCACCTCCTGATGGCTGCCCGCAGGGTCAGACAGTTGCCCCTCTTATGGCCAAAGTCACTTAGTTCCCTCGGCCACCAGAACCTGAGGCACAGTGCTCCGCAACTTTGAAAAGATGTATTTGCTACCTCTCCTCTGTGCTTCTATCCGCTAAATATTATCAAGAGAAGCTAAAAAAAAAAAAAAACAAAAAAAAAACCACTGTAAAATTTCCAAAGAAAGAGTTTTTACGATATAATCCTTTAAGAAATGCTTCTGCAATAAAGTTTTCAGATCATCTGCATTTGAGAGACTGGCAAATTAAGAAAGGGCAAATAACCTATTCATTGAAACAATAAATCTGGTTTTCATAACCAGAACTTACCGAACATTAAACAAAACTCACTCTTTTATTGCCACCTATGTGAACTCCCAAGCACAAACCACAGGTCAGTTCTGCAGCAGACCAAGTTCTCACTGGCACGCGTTAGCACTTGTTCACCTATGGAGAGGTCACGCTGCACGGAGAACGCAATAGTTGTACTACCAATTATTTTTGCTTCAGAACAGACTTCTGCTACTTTAAAACATGCTATAAACTAGAACTAGCTGAAGCAGAGACGAAATGTAAGGACAGCAATTCACAGTGAGACAACTGCCATTTTCATTTCTACTTTGTGCTTTCCATCATAAAAATGAGTCTATGTAACCCATGTACAACCATACTTACAAACCTAAACAATGTGATTTCACAAGGGGGCCACGGCCGCAGTCAGACACAAATGGCACATATCACGTCACTTGTTGTCAGCTTCGCAGCCACCTACCCGCCCTTCTCCAGCTACAATAAATGGCCACAGAACTCGCGTATCAGCAGTGAACACAAATCAAAGTCTAAAGAACAGAGCAGAAAATAACTGCTCCCTGGCAGATGTTTACAGTAACTGTGTGGATGATAATCTATTAGATTCAGTGATTAACTTTCACCAGTTGCTTTCAGTTTAATTTTTGCCCCTGAAAGTTCAGCACAAGGTAGATGTTGTAAGCAAAGTAATAATATTTACAGGCTATGAGACAGAAATGCTCATCCAGTTACAATAATAAAAGTTGCACATTCGGAGCACTGAGCTCTCGGATTGCGGCGCATTGGGCTCGGGAAGCTTGCCAGTCATCGGCTTTATGCAGCTGCCTCCAAAGGCTGCGCTCATTTATATCTGCTTAAAGAGCTCACTAAATTCAAGACTGACACAGAAATGGAATTCTCATAAGAAAGCACTTCAAATAAAAAGACAGCTTTGAAGGCAAAGCCAAATCTAATTTCTGTTCTCAATTCACAATCAATCAGAAGGCAGCTATGGGGGCACACCCCAACAGGAAAACCCAAACTGACAGCACGGTAGTTTTTTTTCCTGTATTTATTGCATCATTCCCTTTTCCGTCATCCTTGTCCGACCGAATAGGTTCCGCAGCAATCTCTTTGAAAGGCTTTACTAGTGCCAGAGTGCAGCATTTCACAGAGCAGATATTTCTGTTACCCACAATAAATACTTCTTACTAAAATGCTTCCTTTCTGCTTGCTTCCAAGATACGCACGTGAACCTGAAGGTAAGAGTTTTAAAAGATTACCTTTTTCATTTGAATACATGTATGGGATATATAATATCATATACAGAGCCGGTCTGCGATTCATTCAAACAGAACTTCCATATAGGTTGATTTTATATATACACCTCTCGCTCTCTCTCTCTCTCTATATATATATCTTGAGTTACCGATGTAATAGAACGTACAGCTAGATGATGGAAAACTACCCCGCACCTATGATCGTAAGAATTACATCAAGCAATTCTGACAGCAGGTACCTGCCCTAATCATCTCACAAAACTGACTGGATCGCAGTGAAGACCCTTTCCAATTTTACTTGTCGTATCGAGTCAGAATCAGGTAGCAGTCAGGCAGCTAGCACTTGATTGTTGCTAAACAAAACCATCTAGATTCAAACATTCACCGAGCAGTCCCCATTGGCAGCTATACAGAAACAGCAAAAAAAGAAACCGGACATCTTGCTGTTTGAATAAATAATGTGATGAAACAGATTAGCTTGTCTTTATCTGTCGGTTTAAATTCTTATTAAGAGACTAACGGGTCTTTCTTGGAGGCAGTCAGAGCACTCAGGTGAAACCAAGGCTGGGCGGGCTCGGTACGGACCACGCCAGCGGTAGCTGCTCGGAGGGCTCAGCACCCCGGGCACTGTGCACAGCGGGAGGTTTACTGTGCAGAAGACGTATCACTGGAAAGGGGCGACTGCATAACTTGTTACTGTAAAAAAAAAAAACAAACCAAAAAACAATACATGACCAACACGCAGGCTAAGAATAAATTCTGAAGAGCAAAATTTCAAGTAGCCTCTGGTTCTAAATTTATTTTGCAGTGTTTGCAGTAGCACTGAGGTCTGGCCAAGTCTGCAGGCATCGCCTGAATTTCCTGCATTTCAAACAGATTCACACTGCTACTTCAAAAAGCAGATTTTATTTTTATCTCCACATATTTGTTAAATGTAAGAAAAGTCTCCCACTTTGCATTTAAAACTTGTACTTCCAGGTAACAACGAACATTAAATCTTTCCAGATCACTGCAAGCAGCCTGAAGAAAGGGCCCAGTTCTTGTGTCCCAATTTCAAGTTCTTTAGATAAGATAGAAAGCTCTGTCAAAGAATTGGTTTGTTTTTTTTTTAAAACATCAAAGGTATTCTTTTGCTTTGCTATTTCCTTAATACCCAACATCTCTGCAATGACACACACCAGGAAGAGCAACAGACCTCTTAAGAACGTAGCTCAATTAGAGAAAAAAAAAAAAAAAAAAAAAAAAAAAAAAAAAAAAAAAAACAAAACAAAACAAACCAGATGTATTTGCCAAGAGGCAATAAATAAGGATTTCAGAACAACAAATTTTATGCCCCCCGAAGGTGATTCAACAAAGCAGAAATCAATTTAAGTCCTTTTTCTCTTTGCTGCATTTCACCCAGTATGGGAAAAAACAGTCCACAGAAAGAACTTCCTCAGGTAAAAACCCTTTTACTATTCCTACAGCACGACACTTCACATTACGTATCAGGGTTTGATGCCTGAATGGAAGAATATCCTATTTTTAGTAGACTTTTAACTGAGAGAAAAAGCAGAGAACAGTTGGTAGTTTCTAAATACTTTAGAACGTCCCTGTGGAAACACTACACGCACTCGCGTACAAATCCAGGCCAGTAAAAAGGTCACCCGAGACCCCGGGATCCCCCAGAAGGGCCACCACAGACTGAGGAACATAGTTCCACTTTAAGCAGTGCTCAGCAGCACGGTTACAAGGGCAGCCCGTCCCCAAAGCCATTTTCATGTTCATTCCACGTTCCCTCTGCCCACGAAGGCCAGAGAAGGCCCATGGCCTCCAGCCTCCTCTCACACCTGCCTCCCCAAGGGTTTGCTACAGAATTTGTGCTAAATCAGACTGTTGCACCGCCAAAGTTTATTAAATTTATGCAAATTGCAGCACAGTAACAGCGTTCTCCAGTCTCCGGGCAGTTCCAATGCTCAGTGTCTGGGATAAGGAACCGTCTGAGTAGCACAAATGCTTCCAACGCTTCTTTCAAAAGCGACTGACGGTTCTGATGGCAGACGGTAATTATGGGAGAACAGCTTTAAATTAAGAACTGTGGGAATCACTTATCTATGCTTATGTTTAAAAAATGTGCTAAAAACATTGTTTCAACAATACCAATACCCTTGCTTTACAAATCCTTGTAACTCCAGGTTCAAACCACAAGTGGAAGGTCGCAGCGCCGCCGGGCAGACGCTGACAGCACCAGTAGAGCCCACGCGCCGTCCGAGCTGCAACCACGGGCCCCCCCCCCCGCCGGCCCCTCTGCCTTGAGATCCCTCGGACTGCACCCGCCCCTTGGACCAGCCCGCCCCAACGACACCCCAACGACACCCCCCGCGGCGCCCGTGCTCACTCAGCCACTCGCGGCGGGGGACGGTGTTCTGCACACATCTGGGTCACCGCACTGCTGTGCAAACGCCGGGGTCGGCCCGGAGAGGGAGACGAGCGGCCACCCCACTCCCACTGCCCTCCGCAATTTAGATTAATAGGAAAGATTCATATTAATACGGCAATTTGGCTACCCAAACGAGGTGAGAGGGGAGCACCTTCCGTGCAGCACCGCAGGGCCGAGCAGACAGATGTCCCTTCTCCCCCGACGTCACTCAATTCCACGGTGACAAAGCAACAGGAGATTCCCTGATTTACGCTCTAAACACAAACCCCGTTTTGGAGCCCTACGCTTTACGCAGGGGTTAGAAAAGCTGCCCCTGGCTAAGGCAGAGCCACATACCCTTAAATATTTTGCAGAACAAAAAGATATAATACACAGTACAGTGCAAACAACACTCAGTCCACTGCAATTATTTGGCATTTTGATGAACATTACGAGCCCTGCCCTAATGAATTCGCTTAAGTACTAGAAGCATCTCCTAATGGGCATTAATTAAACTTTTCCAGCATCTCTACCTTCACCAGAGAAAAGTAATTACTCACTGCTGTCCTACAGAGAGGGAAATAAAATCCACAGGATTAGGGTTTTTTTTCTACTGAGTAAGTAGGGCAGACAGGAAGGGCTGCAATTTCGAGGCAAGTTGCTGTAGTTCATAATTCCACAACATGAGCAGTCAGCCACTCGCGGCGGGGGACGGGGTTCTGCACACATCTGGGTCACCGCACTGCTGTGCAAACGCCGGGGCCGCCCCGGAGAGGGAGACGAGCGGCCACCCCACTCCCACTGCCCTCCGCAATTTAGATTAATAGGAAAGATTCATATTAATACGGCAATTTGGCTACCCAAACGAGGTGAGAGGGGAGCACCTTCCGTGCAGCACCGCAGGGCCGAGCAGACAGATGTCCCTTCTCCCCCGACGTCACTCAATTCCACGGTGACAAAGCAACAGGAGATTCCCTGATTTACGCTCTAAACACAAACCCCGTTTTGGAGCCCTACGCTTTACGCAGGGGTTAGAAAAGCTGCCCCTGGCTAAGGCAGAGCCACATACCCTTAAATATTTTGCAGAACAAAAAGATATAATACACAGTACAGTGCAAACAACACTCAGTCCACTGCAATTATTTGGCATTTTGATGAACATTACGAGCCCTGCCCTAATGAATTCGCTTAAGTACTAGAAGCATCTCCTAATGGGCATTAATTAAACTTTTCCAGCATCTCTACCTTCACCAGAGAAAAGTAATTACTCACTGCTGTCCTACAGAGAGGGAAATAAAATCCACAGGATTAGGGTTTTTTTTCTACTGAGTAAGTAGGGCAGACAGGAAGGGCTGCAATTTCGAGGCAAGTTGCTGTAGTTCATAATTCCACAACATGAGCAGTACTCCAGGTCTTGCACTGAGTACAGCGGGTTTCCTGCTGCCTGTAAATAACACACAAAACAGGGTTTAATAATAGCGCATAGGTCTGTCAAGGACGTAACTATTTGTCTTGTTCAAAATTCGTAAGAGGACACAGCAAAAGCCGGGCAGCGCTCACCTCAGCTATTCTGTGTAGTTTAACCACCAGCTGCACATACCCATAACATTTCATACCTTTCTCTGCCTGTGAAAAAGTTTCAAAAATGTTTTTATTCATAAATATGGCATATTAATGCTTCTGTAATAAGCCACCTAAAAAGTATGTGCATGAGTGGCGTCTGAAGATGTCATCAATCTGGAATAACGGACAAGTTTTATTTATTCACACACAACTGTTTTATACAATAGGGACCAACTCTCAGTATGAAATAAAACCACAGCAATTTTATCTTCAAACCTATGTCATTAGTGTTTTTTGTCATATAGCAAACACAATGCATTAAAGTTCACATTACAAACGTGATCTTCCAAGGGAACACTCAACCTGAATTTTGCTTCAGGAAATAAACACCTCAAAATATTGCTCAGCGATGGAACACTGGATTTGATCACTTGTGGGTACTTCCACTCCACAGTACGAAGCAGTTTTCACAAACAAGTTCTCCCTGCACCAAAGCATTTACAATCTAATCTCACTGCAAAGAAGATTAGTGAAATTACTAAGCCATAATAGTTTTCAGCAACAGAGGTAAAAATACTTCCCTGGCACTTTTGGTCAGCTGGTTTCTGAGGAATTCTTTGGACCAATAAAGGATGAAACAAGCCATTAAACATCATTCCCTGGGATTAATGCAGGGCTCCGCCTCTCTCTTACATAACAGGATTCCGAAATTCCCTCCAAGTACATGCATTAGGAGGAAATCATTTCTACAAACCTAAAACTTTAGGGCTTAGTTATTTCCTGATAGTTCTTTGGCTTTAGAGGAAATAAACTGGACGTTAATCCTCTTGCATTTAATGAGTAGTACCAGCAAACTCTGCTTCTCTCTGTTGCAAGAAGGTCACGGTAAACTTGGCGTGTAACCAAACCAAAGCTGCATACACCAGCAATGAAACCCTAAAGAGAGGGGGAAGGCGTAAGCAGTTTGGGGTTTGGGCGTTCTTCCTGTTGTCTATTTGAGCAAAGAAGGTGTCAAAATGATTTAAAAAATCCACCTATGTCCATAGCTTTTTTCATACAAATCACTTAGTGCAGGAGGGAAATACTTAATCAGCACGTTGACTTACACTGAGTTCAAATTATTTGTCAATGGGTTTATGTTTTGTTTTTTAATGTCAGGAAAAGAAGAAACAGGTTTCATCTACGCATCTCGGTATTCAGCTGCAGGGTGATGCTGGCAGGCCACCAGCTGGGCAAGCATAAGAGATGTGCCAAACGAAAACAGCCCTCATTTCTACTTCAGTTATACTTGTGGTGTGATCTTCCAAAAAGTCTTGCAGAGAAAAGGAAAACTCACATCAAGACAGGCACTTCTGCTTTTTGTTTCGATCTGTTTTTAAGAGAGTGATTTCCCCAGCCAGACTCACCAAGTTTCAGGCTGGACACGGCTGCCCTGCTGCGTGCTGCTCGCTTTAGAGTCCAAACCGCATGTCCCAGACACTATGCACATTTCTGTTTCCCAAAGATTGGCTGCAACTACAGCAACTATTTAACAGATACAATACTTTTTAAAGAGGCTTTCTTTACCAAATTAGACAGTGAACCACCTAGTCATCTAAGATTATATATACTGCATGGTGTTGTAACTTTGTTAGACACACAAAACAAAAGCACAAAGTTACACATCAGTTGTTTTGTCTATTTCTTCATAACTTTTACTACCATTCTTAACCACCGCATGAATTTTATTTTCAGTAACGTAATTACGAGAATAATTTCTTTATGCTTAACACCAAACCAGATGAATTTTTTCTTCGGATACCAAAGAATTAAAGCTGGTTTAATTATGTGGATTCACCTAGCCACCTGATTTCAGGAGTTAAGAAAGAGGTATTTACAGATACTTTAAGACCTACTCAACTGCAGATCCAAATACCTGAGGCTGTATTTTAAATTTCTTTCCGGGATTGTTTTTGGTCAGCCACCAGAGGCTGCACAGCTCAGACCCCCGCAGCAGCGGGTCTCAGCTTGCGGATGCTGAAGACGGAGACGCCCTGACTGATTCCCACAGTGTTCATGAAACATTTAGGAAAAGCAGAGAGATTAAAAATGGGCTTAACTTCACCACATGAGACTTAGTGACACTGGAAAACTCAGAGAAATGAGTTGAAAGTTACTGCTCTAGAGCAAAATCCACTTTCTACCCTAACATTATTTCCACTAACAACTTAATTTGATAAACTACATCACTGTGTAATACAGTAATTAAGCAGCCACTTCAGATGGAATGTTTTCTCACTGTTCTTTCATCAACATGAAAGGAAATGTTTTTTAAACATGCCTCTTCTAGCTAAGCACAGGACTGGCGCGTACACCACCGCGCAGCACTCCCACGGCGGTGGGGCATGTGCCCAGGCAGCTCCTCACCAGCGCCCCAGCCCTGCTGGCACCCTGTGTCGGCACCGCACGGGACCCCGCGGGCACAGACAGCTGCCCCATACCCCGTCACCACTGCAACGCAGCATGACTGCGTGGAAGCTCCGTGCTCCTGCGTGCCCAGCCGCAAGCTGGGCAAGAGTCCCCTGAGAGTGCAGCACCTTCTCCAGCCGCGGGGAAGGGGGTCCAAGAAGATGGCTTGATGCCATGGCCGAAGAGGGCTCCGGAAGAAATCTGCAGGCATGGGCTCCCAGAGGCAAAGCCAGAGGCTGGGGACGGCCTTCCCCCAAACCAGCATGTCCCATTTTGCCCACAGAGCACGCAATAGCTGACGAACCCTTTCCAAGGGCAAACAGATGGGTCCTGGCACAATGGTCCCCCAATCGCATGGTACATCCTCGCTGCATGCTAAAGCAGTCCTTCATAGGACAGACACAATTTGAATCCCAAAACATAATGGCGAACATTGAATTGCTCTCAAAATACAACTGCAAAACAATCCTAGCCCAAGGGAAATTAATTTCTGCCTAAATGTTTTATCAAAAAAAAGCCTCTTGCAAAGGCAGCAGGGGCATTTCAGTAGAATCTCTGCACTAAATACATTCCTTTATATTCTCTACATACAAAGCTTGATATACAAGCTAAACCACCAAGTATCACTGGTTGTTTTTCAGGGCCATTTCTGGCAGATGACTGCACAGAGCTCCCAACTTTTATTTTTACAATTCAAAATGGCCTTATGTGTTCTTCATAGCTCAGAGAAACTGGCCCATGATGTATACCTCAAACTGCATTTGATTACCAGGAGGTAAACAACACTGGAACATACCAACCATTCATTTTTATTTCTAAGACATGAGATCTTTATTCATATTTGCACTACAAAGAAGTGAAATGTCTAGCAGCTAGGCCTAAAAAGGAGTGTGGGTTTTGAGTGGGGTGGGCGAGCAAGGCAGCTTGGTTTTTCTTTTAAATGACTACGATGTTTAGTCTGTGATGCATCTTGAGCTGAAAACTTCTGAAAGTATTTTTATGTAAACCCGTTATGGTCTGCAGACAGTTACTGAAGGTGGTAAATGCACAAGCCAAGAATCCGTGATGGAGTAAACATCACCCCGATTCACACCTCCCAGGTGCTAAAACAATTGTCTCCAGAAAAGTGGTTTCTTTAAAAAAAAATTCCAATTCTCTATTTGCTGTAGTTAATAAGCTTCACAAATCAACCCTGGAAGCACCCAGGTCGTGTCTCCCCCCCGCGGTTACCTTCCCTGTCGCAGCAATCGCGGCCGCCCTCGGGCAGCCATGCCGCAGCACAGAGCGCCGGCGCAGTCGTACGGCCCTGCCCGGCAGGAGAGCCTGCTGCACCGCGTCCAGTGTCACACCTCAACAGCCAGGAGGCACGTTACAGCCCAGAAACGACCAACACGCCCCGCAAAGCAAACATCTCAGGCTGCACCGGGCCGGAGTCTGCCGAACAGGCTGCCAGCCGCGACAGCCCGGCGGCTGCAAGGCCCCGACCTCCGCTGTGATGGGGAAGATCTTCCCCAGGCGTCTGTGCCGAGCGTTTCCTCACGCCGGCTCAGGCTGCCACGCTCTTCAGTCCCAAACAGATATACAGGTAGAGACATACGTATTTACAGTCTGACAAAGGACGGAAGGGAGGATTGCCATGTCCCCACCTCACTGAGGAGCCCTGGTGACATCCAGCAGTACACGAACGTTCAGGGCTGGGGGCTTCCGAGTGACTTTGATGGGAATTCCTACAGCCCCCCAGACACTGAAGCGCTCAGAGGGGACACGCTCCCATCTCAGCCGGGCGCACGTGGAGGGGACGAGCTTTGGCCCAGCAGGGATGTCCGTCAGTGCGGGGCCTCCACAGGCTCCTACAGCTCCCACTCGGCCAACAGAAATATAGTTTTAAATAACAGCCAGCACATGAGGGAAGTATTCCCATGTCTTCACAGTTTGAAGGTATACAGGGACCAAATTAGGAAAAAAAACCCGAACACCTATACCTTTCCACACAGTTACTGATTAGCCCGCACAAGTCCCTAGGACAGTAAGCGTTACAAGGCAAAGTTCGAACAACTGCT
>NW_009649168.1:958093-966693 GCF_000708025.1 Charadrius vociferus | reverse complement strand
AACCTTGTTGAACCCAATCGCAGGACTGCCCCGGCACACCACGCGCCCGAGGACGTGCTTCCTGCCGTCAGGGATTCTCTGCTGTGGTGTACGGCCTCGTACGGGCACTGGGAGAGAAGGAGCAACAAACTCCAAATCCTGCTCCTTCACACCATTACTGCATATTCCTTTTTCCTCATACTTATTTCCTTTGCATTGTAATTCCACCTTTCTTTGTCTCACTGCACAAGACTTTTTCCAGACTGGTGATCTCTTTCTTTGCATCTCCTCTGCTTCTGTGTCGGAGATAAGGTGAGCAGCCGCTTTCAAAGCGCTCCCTGATGCTACTGCAGAAGTAGGCAACACCATCGTGTGACCTGTGGCTCCCACATCGCTCACTGCATCCGGCCCACTCTACATGTGTCGGCTCCGGCACCCGCACCAGGGCAGAGCCACGGTGACGCCGACGGCTTCTCCCAAACAGCCCGTGCCAGAGAGGGCCCAGACAGCCCCGGCCTCACCAAACACACACGTCTCTGTACACGTGCAACGCAACTATCGCTGTAGCCAGGTTCTGGGTTAGGTTCTCATGTTGGGGCAATACTAGTCTGGATTTGTAAGAACGTATTTTCTCTATTTCTAAATGCAGCAGATTTAAGAAGAGACAACTTTAGTAACAGGTAATTCACACAATCACATTAACCTTCTTGATTGCCTTCACCACCTTTTGGAAAGAAAACTTCATTATCATGCAGATGGAAATAATGCATTTCCAGACACCGAAAATCAGAGTGCTGCCAATGTTTGTATCTCATCCACAATCCATAATCATAAGAAACCAGCTGTTAGTCTGATTGTATTTATTACCAAAAGTCAGTAATGAAACGGCACTGAAGAACACAGTAAGAATCAATATTCAAGCGTACCATGATCTGATAGGGCTAGAATTCAGGCTTTATGCTTTTTACACAGGTAAGTGAAGAGATACGGCAATCCAGAGCTTAAAGGAATTAACTTTTTACTCGTATCTCATGCAAATAATCTACAACAGATCCAGCTATACAGACTAGACTACTATTCAGCAAGTGGAGGGTGACACAGGATGGACAGTAAACACACTAGTGATTTGCAGTTTGAAGAAGTTACATTCAATGGAGAGCAACCAACAATTCCTGAAAAATTACAGGCATGAGAAATATACATATTAAAAATGCTTCCTTAAAGCTATTTTTCAAAGGTATTGATGAAAACACGCTTTGAAATCTCACTGTCAAAGAAAGCCCAGTTACGTCTAGCAACCTCGATGTGCTTTGCAAATGAAATTACATTTCCACATAAGATCATTACTTTAACATGTTCCATTTCCACACTACAAAAAAAGCAGTGACAAACTTGAACAAAAGATTGCTGTAATTGTATTTCATATTGAAAGCTACACCTAAACTAATCACAGAACACTACATGCAACCACACGTATTTGCGCCTTACACAACAGCACTGAGGGACAGCTTGTACGCAGATTTTAACAGCCAATGTGGAAAAATCAACATAAAGCCCAGTGTCCCTTGACTCGCTGCACCCACAGCGGTGATCCCTTTTTCTCCATTAGAGCCTCTACAGTCTCCTTGACACCACAGTGACAAACACCCTTCCCAGACACTCCCCTTTTCACCAACAGTATATGCTCTCACTTTTAAGACGGCTTAGCTCAGCAGCCAGCCCACCGCGTTCAGCTACCGCTGGTACATCACCCGGGAGCTGCTCCCATTCCCTCTGTGACCCACTGAGGGCCCGAGAACGATTAATTTAACACAGATTCAAACACCAATTAGCAACTGAGAAGATGAATTACTTCGGATTCTGGTTTCGGTGATGGTGTAAGAGATCAATACAAGTCTGCAATCTTCCTACTGCATTTTCCCCTCACCTCCTGTTCAGCAGAACTAAATAAGGAATTTACTCTCAAATACAAAGAGCTCATATTTTTCTTAATCCAAATCTAGTACTCTCAGGCATACTACTGCTTTGAAGAAGAAAATTGTTCCCACTCAGGGAACAAGATGCGATTTAACTAACAGCCCATAAATGTGACGAGATATTTCTTAAAAGAAAGCATCATGAATTAAAAACAAGAACCAGAAGAATGAATTCTAAGACCTCAAAACAGAGCAACAATCAAAACTAGAGTATTTTTTTCAGCTGTCAGTTTGAATGCACCATCCTTATTATATTTTAAGATTCTTTTAAGAATTATCAGCTGAAAAATATCCTGAAGCAGGTACTTCAATAATAAAGAAGCATGGTGCATAGCAAGTTACACAAGCAAAGCTAGTTTACTTCAGGAATTTTCCAAAAAGACAGTTTAGAGTGCCTTTGTTTTATAAAAGCAAAATGAAAATTCTTTAAAAAAAATAATTAAGGAAATTGTATCTTCTGACAGAGATAAAAAAAATAGCCATTTTCTACAACTGACTATCATTACATTAAAGCCAGACACGAATTCAAGAGCAATACCTGGACAAAAATCGTGAAGATGAAATCTGCTGTTGAGATCATGGCTTCTAATAAAGGTTCATGTTTATTTCATTCTTGGCTTCGTTCACACAGAAGAGAAAGCCTCCTGCCATTGCACAGCGGCAAAACTACAGTTTCAAGGATTTTAAACAAGTCCTATGCTAGCAGGTAAACCTAAGCTTGCTTTTTTTTTTTTCTTTTAAATAGAAAAACAACATAAACATATATGCAAGAATTTTAATCAAAACTGTCTACCTGAATGACAAAATTTCCTTCCAGGAATAACTGGAATAAAGTGCTTGATCGTTCCGTCCTACTGCAAGCCTCGCCCCCCTAAAGTGGGGACACGGAGGAGGTGGGTTTGGAGGAGAACACCGACTGCATCACCCGCTCTGCCACCAGCGCCAGGTAAATGCCGGCCTTACTCTGCGCTATTCTACTGGGGCTCTCCTGAGACACATCAACAAACGGTACAGGGAAGAGAATGGCTCTCCTGGAGGGAACAAAAAAGTACAAATTAAACCCGTGGTGTTACGCAGCACAGTAGCAAAAGCCACATGAGGCCTCGTTATCACTTGAAAATAACACGCCAAGAAAGAATAGAATAATTAGAGCGCATTTATGGTGAAATCATTAACACAGTACTCATCACAGTAAAATTTAAACAAAGGAGTATGTGAAAGGGAAAGGCAGTATGTTCAATGCCAAGAATAATATGTTTATATAAAGATGAATATGAGAAACAAGATTATAAATTACACGCACATACTAATACCCATCCCTTGGCAAGTGCTCGATCGTCCTCTGCATGCACGCATCCGAGATGCAAGCTAATAGCTTTGTGTGCGAGGTGGCTCTCAGACTGCTATAGGACGCACCACCGCTACTGCCAACACTTCAGAGAAATGACAGCCTCCAGCAGAAGCATTTCTCGTTCAGTTTCCTTTTTCAGGACTGCACATTTGTCTTCTGCCCAGTTTCATGAAGCCGGGATACCCTGCACATTCATTATAGCAACCCCGTACGTTCTGGGCTTTTCGTAGTGCGGCAAAATGAACCAGCCTCTCCTGCTCTTGTATCAAACCGGATCGGTTCCCCACGCGCTCTCCAGCGGGGAGGGCAGCTTTCCAGGCCAGCACCCAGCAGCCCCCACCTAAGGCGCATCAAGGACTGGAGGACCCGAGCTGGCTGCCTCCACTCCTCCGAGGAGCAGAGCAGCACATTAGTCTGTTTAATCACCCAGCTGGCCTACCGCCAGCTTCCACAGAAACACAGAATTAGGGTAATGCCTTTCCTCAGAGAGGCAAAATTATCCTAGTGTGTACTCTGATCTCTGTTTTACCACGGCACATTTAGAATTCATCTGATTTTGCAAAAACAGCCTTGGAGTGTGGCGTGCCCTCCTCTCCGCCTTAATTGCCAAACATGCGAATGTTTACCCCCACACAAAAGCTTTGTACCTACCTCAAACACAGGAGAAAATGTAAATCAATCTTATATACTCAGCTTCGAGTCTGATGTCTCAAGTGCTGAATCCTGATCTGAGTCACTGTGTTTGTCATCACCGTTTTCATTCATTCTGCTTCAGAGAAGGGACCCCCATGCACAAGCCGACTTCTAAACATTGCCATTGACTCCTGTCTCTAACGGAGGCATTAGGGATCGATCACCATCCACTTTCACCGTCACGTGAGAAAATGCATCCAGCAGTAAGGCGCTGTCTTGTACGCCTGCACTAGATTTTGATCAGGAGAGCATTTCAGTAAGGGAAGGCCTTGCTGGCTTCAAGTTCCTCAATTCCAAAGAGCATTACAGGATTTAGTGACAGATACCGACTCAAAAGAAGTTAGTCGGGTGCTGACAACTTGAGTGCTACATCCACCAGGCAGTCATCTCATTCTCTGTACTAATGCATCGTGATTCAAATAAAGCAATAGATCTGAAGCAGTTAGAGAAGTCACGTCGAAGGGCTGCAGGCTATGGTTGCGTGCACACAAAGCGGCAACATGCACCAGCTTTGGGCTGGGGTGCACTGTATGTATTGTAAACCACGGGAAGGACTGCAAAAATAAAGACCCCATGAGTTCTGTGAACACGAGCTGCAAAGTCCTCCACATGCCCCAGTTGGGAGAAAAAACATCAAAGCAGGACCTGACGCCGTACTGCAGGCCAGGCAACCCCAGAGATAACGAACAAATGCCCCAGTCGGAGGAAGAGCTCCAGCCACGACTGTGGAAGTTGGCTATAAAACAAATACGCAGGAAATCAAGGTTTAATAGTGTCAGGAGCACCGAGACTATTAAAAACATTTAGTCCGAAGGGAACTTTTCATCATTTTAAATCTTGCTCCATTTTTTGATTAAAGATCAGTTTTGACGGAACAGAGCCAACATGCATTCTCTCAATAATCAAGGGATAAAGCTATGTGCTCTGGAAACGTTTCTCAAGAGGAAGAGCTACAAGACTCTGCCCGTTTCTTCCCAGATGCTAGTTACAGTGGCCATGAAACCATAATAATTGCCACAGAGTAGCTGTATTCATCAAAGCTCCTTAGGGTGCAAGGAAATTGCGTTCCTGCCTACATAGTATCTGGCAACTCAGGCTGCAGGAAGAAGAACTTGCAGATAATCAGTAACTCTTCTTACTTTAAGTCTGCAACCTAGTTTTGATGTATTTTGGCTACCATGCTGCTATGAAGAAAGAAGGCACTCAAAGTTACATTGATGAGCTGTAGCAATCAGGCTCACCTGCACGTACAAACATCTTTCTGGCTAAACCCGAATGCAACTAGCAGACACCTTCAGAGGATGAACTTAGCACTCAAAGACAATGGATTTGACTAAAGCAAGATGTGTTAGTTTTCCCTTAATGGAAATAAAAGAAGCTGCAGCAGTGCCAGCTAGTTACCAGGCTAATGCACTAATCCGAGTAACATCGGACAGGGAAGGTCCTCGAGCCACATGGCAGCCACCGCTTGGATGCATGTAAGCAGGCGATTAGCTTGAAACCAGCACTTACCAGCGTGGCTAAAATACAAATGCACTCATTATGATGAGCCGGCCTACACTAGCATGCGTGCACATACATATAAATATCACATTGTACAAACCCCCCTGATTTCTCTGTACTGCCGTTTTGCTCATCTGATCAAGATGACAATGAATTACGCAAAAATAAAGGTTTGGTTATAATCTCAAACATCAACTAGAATGAAGGGGTATCTAACTTTCATTTAGACAACTCAGATCCCAGCATCAGTCTAGTTGTGCCAGCAGAGAGCTCCAGACCAGCCTTCTGCAGGCTCTGCTCTGTCAACCCCTACCGATACCGGCACAGAAGATCTTCCCGGTAGCCTGCACGCACCTGAGCCAGACCTCGACTGAGGCACGGCAGCTGCACCGACGACACTCGTCCCCAGCCTGTGGCACACTGGTCTTGTTCTCCACCCTCAGAACATAAGGGCAGAGCAAGAAAGGGAAGGACAAATTTCTTCATCAACAAAACGGTCCATCATTCGTGAAGAGCAGTTAACAGATGGCGTTCAAATTAACATTCGTATCTTTCAAGTGTCTTATCAAACAAGACTAAACAGCATCTTGAAATTTCCATTTTAAATTTCTATGAGCTTGCTAGAAGTATCACAGACAGATTTTACTGCTGTCAACTAAAGCTGTTGCTGCTTTTAATGAAGGACTACATCACTACGTGAAATAAAGCCGTCCACTCCCCCGCCAGGCTGTTCAAAGCCATTGGGACACCTGCGCAGACCTCACCTGGAAGACAGAGCCAGCCTTTAAACACCAAAGTTGCCCTTCTAAAACACAGAGGCAGACCATGAGCATCAAGGCCTTACACACACCCTAAAATTCAGAGACAAGGGGACAAATTCCCCGCTGTCGTGGTAAAGACACCTGAAGCTGGATCCCCTCAGACCTCTGTCCCAATAGCACTCGAACCTGGGGAGCCACCGGGCACAGGAAGGCCTGCTGGCAGAGGCACTCCGTGCCTTTCAACGCGATGGTTCGTTTGAGAGACAGCAGTTTCGACTGGAGAAAAACATGGAAAATGGGACCTTAAAACCAGTAAGGCAATTAAGGGTCCGTAGGAATTCAGACATGAGTGCACCACGCACCGCCAGCTCCCCATCCCTCGCTCCTTCACCACCACCCGCACAGCCCCAGCTGCCTTCCGAAGGTCGGCAAGTCCGGACTGCTCAGGATCACACGGGGTAGAAGGGAAGCCAAACTCTAAGTCACAGGGCTTCACAGAGAACGCCTCGTCAACAA
The DNA here is from genome assembly GCF_000708025.1 of Charadrius vociferus. Classification (NCBI taxonomy): domain Eukaryota; kingdom Metazoa; phylum Chordata; class Aves; order Charadriiformes; family Charadriidae; genus Charadrius; species Charadrius vociferus. Next base: position 959,914 of record NW_009649168.1, on the reverse strand, counting down.
CTTTCCTAAGGACGTGTACCCTAACTGGAATACTGCCACCGAGCACTACTGTGGCAATCTTGCAAAAATACAACCAAGAAAAACAGTATGCTTTAAAATACTGTATTTAAGGACACCAACAAAGTAAATTACTGCAAAAATCATCTGATGTGGTAAATATGCTTGCAGTATGTTCCAGTATGGGAAAAAATGCTGGATCTGAAGCTTCAGTTTGATTTGTTCCAAAAGTTATATAAAATCAGCATACAAATGCTAGTTCTCTTTTTACAACTCAACCTAGCGTTCAGTTACAAGCTCTGGATGACTATGCCACACGGCACAGGTCTTTGCAAGACTCCAGCAGTAGTTCCCTTCTGCTGAGAAAACCGTTCCTGTATTTTAACCAGTTACCAAACTCACAGGAGAATTCTGCTCTTATCTTTTGGCAGCTGCACTGCCACACAATGCTCACTCGGTGAGAGCCTTTATTCACGGTCGGTTGACATCCCACTGAAAGTCTATTTGAAAATCCACTACACCAAAACACTTGGATTTGATTAAACCAACCAGTGAACCTTCAAAAACCAACAGACTTTCTTCTAAAGAGCAACTCACTCTCCTTGTTAGATGGTATTTATTCATATGCCCAATAGTTTCATTCTTAACTACAGTTTTAACCAACCTGCTGGAATCAGAAGTCGGTCCTGTTGATCTCCTGGACCCTTCTCCCATTGGCACCATGTTCTCCACCTCCCACCCCTTCCACACCACCCATGATTTAAGGAACAGGCAACACATTGCCATTTAGCACTTCATATCTGGAACTCCTGATGAACATCATCTGGCTCTGGCTATTTTCTACTATTCATAGTATCAGTTTCTTCTAAATCTTTTCTGCCAGTTTTAATTTGACAGTTTGAGACATCTCTCTGTTATGGAAAGTCCCAGTACAGGAATACCCCTATTTCTCCCCCATAGTAAACACAAGAAATTCCTTTGATCTGCTAACTATAGCTTCATCTCCCTCAAGCTTTCTCTTTTTAAGAAAGACTTACTACTATTTTCCATCTTAAACGATTTCTTCCTCATTTTTTTTTTAATCCTCTTATTTTACTTTTAATTTGCAGCTGTTTGTTCTTTTTTATTTTCTTCACTCAGATGAGATTTCCGATTTTGGAAATAAAGACATCTTTCAAAGCCTACCAGGCTTCTGTAGGCGCTTTTAAGGTGTGGGTTTGTTTGGGTTTTTTTTTTTATTTGTTTAACAGGTGATACACATCAGGACCAACTGCACAGTCTCTATATAGAAGATGACTTTTCATTAGTGGTCAAACAAGGAAAATCTGATTTAAAATATGCATTACCTAAAGTCAAATAGCAAGCCAGCAGTTATGAAAGAAGTACAAGACAGGTGTTAAACAAAGAACCTGTGTGAGAGATATTACAGACTTCAGTCATGCAAATGCTGGTATCAGCTTGGATTCAGAGAAAGATGGTTTTACCTAAGACAGTTTCTTTATAAGGCATAAGGCTCACACCTGGATTGTCTGACCAGGGAAGCGGTAAATCTGAAGCTCGTTACATGGTGAATCATTAGCTCATGTGACTGCAGGTACCACTATTCTGCATTAACTTGACATTTGACAGGCATGTTGATAAACCACAACTATCTGATATCATTAGTTAATTAGAGTGTACCCCAAATTAACCCAAACCTATGGAAAAAGCACACCCGGTGGTGTTCCCGGTGGCTGTGAACCGTAAGTCCGCGGCGGCAGGGAGGGCCCGCGGCGCTCCCCGCTCCCGACCGCCTCAGCCCACCGCCACCGGCCGCGGAGGAGC
>NW_009649168.1:950783-956754 GCF_000708025.1 Charadrius vociferus | reverse complement strand
GACTCTCGGCTGCAGGCGGGCCATGCCCCCCTCGGCCGCCCTGCGCTGCCCGCACGGCCCCCAGCAGCCCCGGTGCTTCATACCACCCTTCCCCCGGTGCCCGAGTCCCTGGCTGGCGTGGGGTGTGCGGGCACCCACCTCCCCTGGGATGTGCACGTGCCGCCTGCACAGAGCACCGCTCCACATGGCCGCCATCGCACGGGATGGTTGGTTCACAGCTGGCTCGAGCATGTCGGGCCAAAGCAGAGGTCAAAACAACGGCTAAAATTTTAGATACACCCATGAAGACATTTTTTTCAAGTGGAAAACACAAATCCAGTGCATTTGCTCTCCACGTCAGCTCTTTCATGTAGCAGTGTGTCAAAGGCTCAGCGTAGCCATTCGCTCTTGCAGGGTGCGCGTTACACATCAGGTACGCACAGGGAAAATCACGGCGTTCGGGAGCGTGGCACGGCTGCTTAACAAACGACACACTAAAAACTGCTAACTACAGCGAAGTTCGTTCAAAATCAACGTCCCCACTGAAGAAGTTGAAAATTAATCCTTGCAAAGCTTTATGGTTCAAATCGAAAATTTCTCTGCCCAGTCCTCTCCGATTGTTTTTCTCTTACTGAGAGGCTGAATTTCCACTGCAAATCTTTTTTGACGTCTACAGTGTCTCAGGAGCGTCAGAGGCTCCGGCCGTGCCCGTGCGCTGCCGCCCCTGCTGAGCAGTGGGGCTGCGCTGAAACCTGCGCCCTGAGAAGGTGCTGCATTGCCACTGTTTGCAAATAAAGAGGTGTAACTTCGCATAACTCAAATACTTCTGTCCTTTGCATGGGAGGAAATGAAGAGGCCGATACCTGCAGAGTCCAAAGAATGTTTGCTGAGTCGTAAAACAATGGATTTTTGTTTCCAGGGCCATGTCCCTGTGTTCACCTCAGTTTGCACAACAGAGCACATTGGAAGTATCACCTTTCAACACGGAATGTTTTGCAATGGTAAATAGCAGCAAGTGGTTAATTTCTGCGTAGTACAGAAACCACTGACAAACCTGCTCATAACAAACACCAGTAACTTCTGCTACTGGGTATTTCCCAGTTCTCGCAGATTCCTCTTCCTTTAAGGCCTGTTAGCCCATGACTTCTGTCGTAGCTATTAACAAAAAAGCAAGAATGCTTCCAAAGAAGTTAGAAGAATGCCGATCTTATAATAAAGCCATGCTTGCTGGGGTAAAACAACGTAATCTAAACTTGTTTGGGGACATTAAGCAAGTGCTCCCAATACACCTGAGGTGTAATGCCTCCGGCATTAATGGAGTTGCAAGGAGCGCAGGTTTAGCTCATTGTGTTCGTGGCTATTCGAGGTGCGCCGGGCTGCCTGCCAACAGGCACGGATAAAACTGCCAGAGATAAATTTTCTTTCAGGCTTGCAGAATGGAAGCAAGAAGGCTGAAAGCTTTGTGGCGTTTGCAATCTGGACATTAAAAGGGACACTGTCACATTATTTAAAACCAACCTTCAATATTTTACACAGGAATTGTGACACCAGGCATGATCCGTAATTTAGGAGCTGCTGACACTGGCCTGTGCCAGATGTTCCAGAGAATACACGCAATCACATGTAGACAGCACGGACATCTCAAGGAGGAGATGAGTGTCCCTTTGGCTCGGGGTTAGCACTTTATCCATCGCCCTAAACAGGCGGCTTGCCCGCCCTAATCTTACGGAAACGCGACTCAGCCTTTTCACTGGCTGAGACTTTCAAACCTCAGAGTGAGATTCCCCACGGTGTTTACGCACCTGAAATGGGGGACAGCTTCAGAAATGCTGACTTGACGTGCTAGCTAATAACGCTAATAACAAAACAAGTCATAAAGCTTTTGTTCCTTCCATGACAGTCCTGTTGTCTTTTGCAGTGTGCTTCAATATAAATTTGAAAGCCAAAAAAAGCTGCCTAATCCTTTGTAAATTTTATGAAGCTCCCCACCTCCACAATGCCAGGAAGTTCCGCAGGTTAGTTACCCAGCGTATGAACAATAATCCTCTTCTGGAGCTGCCCGTTTAACTTTCAGGCTCGCTGTATTCTGAGAGAGTAAATGGCGTTGAATGTGTTTATTTTCTCAGCATCACTCACTAATCACCTGTCTCCTCTCTGCTCCCCGCGGGGTGTGGGTGCAGTGGCAGCATGTGCAAACCCCGCGGACGTGCGAAGCCTCTCTCAGGCGGTGCCCGCAGCCCGCAGGGCTCCCTGGGGCCCGGGGTCCCCGCTGTCACCTCTGCCGGGGTCGCTGCGCCCTTCAGGTTGGGTGCTGCTGGCGGTCAGGGCAGCCCCCCCGGCCACCCTGCGGTAGCCCACCCCACGCAGCACGTCTCACCCCACAGCACCTGCTTTATTGTTCCGTCATAAGCAAACTCTGAAACGTGAACAAACCGCTTGGGAACTGACAGACAATTTTCATTCTCATATATGCCACATGATGAGGAATACGTTCGTCCTCCTTTCCTTCCTCCCGCCTCATTACTCACTGCAGCTCACGCACATGTGAAGTGTCTGCACCACCTCGCAGTGATCAGAAGGAGCGTGCTCTCACCGCCACCAGCCCCAGCCTACCCCGGTGGGAAGAACTGCGTGTTTACTGAGTGAAATCTCGGTGAGCTAAAGGGGCCATCGAAGAGACATCCATGCTCCAGCGTCTCCGGTTTGTCGCCTGCCGTGCCATAGCAGCTGCCGTCCCTCTCTGCTGATGGCATCAGCACCTGTACCGATGCCATGAGAACGGGGTGCTGAGCTCTGCCACGTCAGAACTAAGGAAATAAACTGCCTCCAGACAGTGCGACTTCTTCGTAGGCAGGGAAGCAAAGTTTGTTTATCACACTGCCAAAGTTCAAAGGCAATCAAAACAGCAAAAACATGTCAGAGTGCTGTTTAATTAGAGCGTGAAGACACACTTTCTCAGAGAGGACAGAAAGGGAATTGTGGTGTTGCATTTGGACTCCTCGCAAGTCCTCTCCTCACACCCAACACTTGCAGTGCAACTGTCTGTGCTACACCACAGGCCCGTGCTTAAAGGGAAGAGAGACAGACAGAGGCAAAATACTCACACAACACATGCACACACAAAATAAGAACAATTCCGTCCTCAGCAAGGATGAAATGAAAGCAAGTTGCACCAGCACAGAGCAATGTGCAGACATTTGTATGCGTAGAAGTGCATTACTTTCTATCCTCCCAGGGACCGGGCACGCAGGAGCTCCGACTGTCTCACAACAACGCTCCCTGAGCACGATGCTGTTAAGGCTTTTTGGAGAACCAGCGGTGATGGTCAACTGCACTGCATTAACTGAAAATGAAAATAGTGGCCAGGGAGGAGCAGTAGGCACAGCGTTCCTTCCTAACAGAAGCACTCATCTCAAACACGGGGTAACAAATTATTCAGTAAGCGCCGTGCCTCTAAGGAAGCATAAACAAATCACTGTTGGATAAGAGTGGTTCAAAGCCGGCCATTTGCTGTTCTGTGGACAGACACATCCAGGACTGTCTATTTGAAAATTGTGTGACCCTAAGATACGGTTATCTGAAAGCAAACTTTTAAACATGTCATAAATTAACTTGTACAGGAGCAAAAGCTGCCATGCAAGCAGATCTTACCAGGGAATTTCGTCAAGCTCCAAAAAAGCTTAGAGAATAAACCCAAGTCTTAATAGAGATCTGTGTCAACCTGGGCTGACTAAGCCCCGGTGTCTGGACTCCTCACCTGGGAACAGAAAACGTGTCGGCCCCAGCAGGCTGTAGATCGGTATCAATGAATGCTTCACTGATACAAAGTCGCTCCATAAATATGTCTGTATCTAATACACGCGTCGGCACAGCATGCAAACGAGATGCAATACCAGCAAGAATAGCACTCACGCAGCATTATGTCCTTCTCTCCTCTCTCTGTCCCCCTTCCACAAATAAAAAACCACCCTTGAGCAATGCAGATATTAACTGGTGATCACTACATATGACAGGCCTTGAATGTCTCATAAATAATCGTGCAAGGTTTTCAAACAACAGGAGCATTGGTCTGGGAATTTACTATATTTTGACCAAGACTTTATAGTAAATTCATTCGAGTCAGATTCTCTGTATGCCTCAACTTCCCAGCTACACATTCAACAATATTTCATACCAGAAACACCACAAATTCCTTTAAACTAATGCTCATAAAATGAAAGAAACCTCCGTGGAGGGAGGCTGTGCATAGGCAGATCCCTGCAATGGAGAACATGAAAAGAAACGACACCAACTGGTTTGCTTGCCTGATGCACGCATCTGCCAACAGGTTAAAAGCCTGGACAACTGACAAGTCTGCTCCTGACCTGTGTCGGACACGCTCTGAACAATGACAGCAGTGTTTAGTTATCCTCAAGCTGGTAAAAAAAAAAAAAAGAAAAAAAATGAGGGGAGAGAAAAACAAACAAGGCACTGCTGGAAGAGGGGAAATAATTTCCATCAGCAGCTGTAATGCGGGTATGTACAGAGCACACAGTAATATGTTCTCAAGCACTTTTCATCTACTTTGCTGTTTCCTGGGCAGTTCACCCTCAAGAGTCAAAATTTGCAGAATAACAAAAGGTAAGTGCAGAGATTGCTCCACGTACGCCTGCTGCAAGTGCGGCTGGTTGCTGCTGTAGCTTTCTGTATAAGAGTTAACAGGATGATCTAAGAGGACTTGTCAAAGTGAATAAAGAAGCAGCCTATGCAAATACCCCTCCGCCGCTCGCTCTGGGACGCACACGGAACGCCGCAATGCAATGTGATCAAGCACTGCAGATGCCGATGAATGCAAAGTGGGGATAAAGGCCCAGCCAAACAGTGAACCGAGAGTCACGCAGTCACACGGAATCGCAGCTAAGCATGGGTTTGAAGTCTACACATTGGATTTAGAGCCTGAAAGTAGTAATGGAGCGTTTAAGTCTAGATCTAGAGCTTAGTGCTTTGCAGACAAATCAAGGCTGGAGAAAACCAGTGGGATGCTGTGACATGGCTCGAGGAGGCACACAGGAGCGGGGTTCGGGTGGTGAGGCACGAGTGCGGCGGGGCCAAGGCAGCGGCAGCGGGGGCTGTCGTGGCAGACTGCTGGTAGAGTCCTCTGGGCATCTGCAGTCCGGGCAGGCGCAGGAAATGAATGCACATCCCTTAGCGAGAGCTGACCTGATGTCCGCTGGTCCCATCACCTGCTGCTCTCCCTTCGATGTCTCCATGTCCCTAATTTGCCGTGCTGAGGCACTGGGACCATTTCCCGAGTAGCCACAAAGCTTTTATTGTAGGCCCATACCCTGCTACAGCAGAAGTCCTCTCCTCCTCCCCGCGCGTCACTGCAGAGGGCCGATCGCTGCTACTGAGTTCATTGTCCGGCAGTCGCTGCGCCGACCGCAGGGTGCCACGCTGGTTCGTGGGTGCCACGGGCCAGCTCTCCTCCGCACACCAGACTGGCCGGTGAAGAGCAGGCGGTTCGCAGCGATGCCCTCAGATCTGAGCGCTTCCGAAGTCTGCTGCACGCCGGGTTCGTTGAGGCGGACCTTTACTCCTGACAGCACTGCTGTGCGCTCTGTGGTTTAGGCCGCTGCCAGCCGAGGGCTTGAACCTTTTGACTTGGACCAGACAATTTAGGAACTGAGAAAAAGGACTCGTTTCTTGCTCTTTTAAGCTAGCCTTGCTTGTTTGTCTACTTGCGTACTGGAGGGAGGGCCTTTTGTCTGTGAATCCATAATCATTCATAGGAACAGGATTACCTGTTGCAAACGTTTCCTCTAAAGAGCTTACCTAAACCAAATAAAATTCAACCACAGTTTGAAGTACTGCTTCTGGTACACTATTTAGAGCATTTATCAGAAACAGTAGAAGCTCTTGGTTTGATGATATTTTACCACGTTCATCAATTCAGCCATTTGGGTGTGTTTCTGATCGTCACCCACTGAAATCCCTTGCTTGAACCCTTTCCCTG
>NW_009649168.1:945945-950741 GCF_000708025.1 Charadrius vociferus | reverse complement strand
TCAGCTCTTTCAGTATTTTTACATCTTTAATAGGATCTGAAATATCTGTAGCAGCCTTGTCAAGTTTTATAGCCCTGTTCACAGGGATTTGGGGTAGCTGACATGGTCCAAAAGCCTATCCCAGTCTCTGCCTGATAAATGTAATCCCCAGCTCCGCTCTGATTCCTGCTCCTTTTCACCCGCCACTTTTTCTCTCCCAACTGGTATCGCTGCGTGAGCAGTGGGGGAAACAAGGGGGAGCGGTCCAGGCTCATGGAGCGGCACGACAGCCACGCCGTGTCCGTACAGGCAAACTGCCCTGGAAAACCCAGGGGAAAAGCCAGTTTATTGAGAGCAGATGCCCATTCCTGTAAGTCATTGCATTCCGGGACCCCGAGAGCCCTACAGTTATCTGCAGGCCATACTACAGCCTGCTCGTGTCTTCCAGAGACAAACTGTTTCTGTCACAGCGGCGAAGGTGGGTTTGAACCAGGCGGAGGGGTGAGATGCTGTCCTGCCTCGCCGGCTGCACTGATCCTACTGAAAGAGGAGCCGTCAGGGAGGAGAGGGGGGTTGAGCTGACACAACATGCTGGCAATTTCCTCTATTTCTAGAAAATAGGATGAAGGAGGAGCAATGGAGAGTTGGGACCAGAAAAACGCATCTCCTGCCCATCCTGCATTTGGAAGGAGACGTGGTTGCCTGCCTCTGCGAGCTGCAGCGCGCACGCCAGCCCTCCCCGGGGCTCGCTCCCCACTCTCCGACGGGTTCAGGCTATCACAACCGGCCCTTTGTTTTGCTGCTATTGTACCCGTAGCCGGCTTTGTCACTTCGAGGAGCTCTTCCAACCTCACTAACATTTCAGAAAGCTTCATTTGAGCAAATAAACCTTGCTCAGCTGAAGAAGGGCGGCTGCATTCATTATTCCTAGCAACACAATAATTCATATCTGGTTACATTACTCTGTACAAAGCTATATGATTAATACATTTCTTGTCTTTCCCTGATTAGTATTTAAGCGGCAGCAATGACATGCAAGGGTTTTTACAGACTTATTTAGGAAAGACTGTCCCCATTCTTCCTTTTTTAATGTTAATAATGTAGTTAGAGTCTCAGTAGATCTGTCATAAAAAATATTATCAAAGGAACCAAGATAAGTGCAGAATTATTTGCTGTTCCAAAAATCCAGACACATCACAGAAAGCAATAATAACACAAAATAACTTTGATAAAAGTTTTAAAGAAAGCTTTTTTTACAGCCCCAGCAGTAATTACAGCTCATATTGAAATAAGCTTCTTACAGTGGCTTTAAGTTAATTTACATTTTAGTACAAGAAATCAAATAACGTGCTCTGACAGAACAGACTTCACCTCGAGGGAGGGTCAGCCAGGTGTTGCTGCTATAGATGAAGATCATGGACAGAAATGTACCCGGGGTTCAGAGGAGATCTCTAGAGAGTCTTCTGACCCCTCTGTTTTGCTCCTCAGCACTGGGCAGGAGCTTACGGTGGTGGAAAAGTGCCTCCAGGAGTCACACCAGCAGAGCCCCCCCAGGCTGCCCCCCGGACGCCAGCACAGCTCGAGCACGAGTCGCGGCCCTGCGAAACCCTCTGCGCGGGCAGTGGCTCCTGCCGTGCCACGGGGCTCTCGGCGCTCCAGCTCCCAAGCAGGAGCTGCCGGCAGCGCCCCGGCGACCGTCCCCAGCCACCTCCCACCCTCGGAGGGGCTCAAGCGGCTGCTGCCCCTCACCCAGACCTCTCCGCGCTCCAGAAATAACCACCTCCTTATTTCCCTGGCTACCATGGCAATCTTGCTGTGAGGCGCAACGTCTGAGCATCCACTAACCGAGAAAGAAACTGTCATCTTTCCACTGCACCATCCAAGTCCTAGACAGGGTTTCTCCATTTCCCCATGGTTTTCAGCACATTTGAGAGGCAGTCTCAGAGTCAGAGGCCATTTACAAACGCCACTGTTCCTCGAAGAGGGCTGGTGAGACACCTTTCTCTAAGTTATTTTTTTCCTCCCTTCCTCCCTATGCCCAGTCATATCGGCCAGACAGAATTACCACCACTACGTTATGACATCCATAATTCTGGAAGTCCTGTTCTATTTTAATTCAGTCTTAAAATTATTGCTCTAAACACAGTGAGACAGATTTTTTTTTTTCCTGGCAGTGTTTATACAGCAATACCTGTCACTGTAGACCAAAACCTGATTAGTACTTCTGGTTTTTCTTATCAAGTTAATAGCAGAGGACTCTTTTGGAGTAAATGGGATATAATAGAAGCTTCATAGGTTTGCCATTATACTTTACCATTATCATTTAGACCTAGTTTCTTTTGTAGTCATTAATGAATAATGACAATATAATAATCTTCAAAGCTCACCATTCCAGCACCAACCTTTCCTCTGACTTATAATTAAGATGTCAAAATTAATTTCCCTCTCAGAAAGCAGGGACTCTTCTTTCTTTGCTGATGGATCTGTTTTACAGCTATCAATTCTCAGCTTCCACAGCTCGGCTCGACCTCACAGTGAAGGACAGTGCGGCGGAGTACACGGTTCTCCGTTTTTCAGTGTCAGCCCTCAAAACCGGTTTCACTGAGCAAGAAAAGAAAAAAGAGAGTGACTTGCTGGTAGCCGATCCCTGCGGGCTTGGGCACTGTTATCACCTTAAGGGTTGGGAATATAGAATTTAGGTTGGAAAAGACCTTTAGGATCAGCGACTCCAACCGCCAAGGTCTTTCACTGGTCTCCAGAGCACGTATATGGCGCCTTTCATTTTTCAGTGAACAAAACAAGACGTAGCAAGGACACGCAGAAGCACCTCCAGGAAAGGTGGGAAGACAAGGAGCGCATCGGCGAGGCGGTGCAGGCGCTGCGAGGCTGCAGAGCTATGCCTTGGACATGCGTCTGACGCCCGGGGAGCGCTCCTCCTCTCCACTCGAGCTGGGCTAGCCTGAGTCACAGAGATGTGGGTATCCTAGAGAATGCCCTCATCCAATTAAACATTCATGTCCTCTTGCTTCTTCTCATGTATTTTTATTACTAACAGGTTTCTCGGCTGATAACACACCAGCAAATACATTATTCAGTCCGGCTCACTGACTGCCACTGCCGGCTGTCTCCATTACACCGACATCCGACGACACTTAACGAGCGGGGAACCCGGGATTCACTCTGCCACGTCCTGGCTTGGGATCCCTGTCCCGGCTCGGTGAAGCACGAGGGGCTTCTTGGGGCTGAAATGCCACTTATGCTCCTGCCGTTACATTACAGAGGGTCCACTGCCGCAACAAATTCCTTTTCCCACGTGCACTGTGCACATAGCAATTACCTTTGCATGACACAGGGGGGCTGTGAGGCTTAATTAATTTGTGGGTTTTGGTGCCTCGTGCTCTCAAAATGCAGTGTGTTTAATTCCTTTGTTACTTCACAGTTAAAAGCACTATTTATTTGGGGTAGGGCGGTCCCCCCAAAGCCTGTGCGATGACGGGTTCTCGATGCCATATGGTGCACGGGCAGTGGGGGGAATGGCCCCGGTGCGGGGGATTGGGGTGGGCTCAGGAGGTGCTGGTGGCTCCTGCTGCATCTCGAGGTGCAAAGCCGTAGGGCAGCGCCCGTCCCTGCAGGGTTACTCCCTCCTGCGGCCAGGTCAGGGCTCCCCAGCACTCCCAGGGGGAACGCTGCCTGCCCAACCTGGCACTGCTCCCCCCGCACCCCGGGCACTCACCGGCACTGGCAGCACGTGGACGTTGCTGAGCGGGACATGCGCCTGCTCGAGCCAGCGTCTCTGCTGCCGTGACAGGGACCAGCCTGGCCCGGCTCCCCATCACCCACCAGTGGGGTCCCATCACCTCCCCAGGTGGGTCTGTGTCCCTGCGTGCCTACGCTCCACAGGGCGGGCAGAGCCCACGGCAGCACGGTCCCCGGTACCTGCAGGCGCTGTCGTCCATGGGGAATATGCCATCTGGGGGCGATGAGTGGGGCGGGATGAGGGGGATGCGGTGCCCGGAGGTGAAGCTGAACCCCCGCTCATCGCAAGGCAGCCTTCGTGCTCAGCTGCTTATACAGACCTACCAAGACAAAAATTAAACAGGCCATTAAGCAGCACTCTGGTGGATTAACGTTAGTCTGTCTCCCTTACGCTGCAGGATTTCAAAATTCCTTTGAAGTTTGCGTATTAGAAAATCACTTTCCAAGCCACATAACTTTGAGCTTTAGATGTTTCCTAACAGTTCTGCGGTTGAGGAACAGCTGACTAATCCTTTAGGATTTAATGAGGTTAACTAACATGCACAGCTTTGTAGGGGAGCTGTAGCTGATATTTTGGTAGCAAACATGAAAAACAGTGACAATAAGTAATGTTCTGTAAAGAGCCATTATGGGAGCACGGCATCATTTCGGTAACTTTGCCAAAGCTTCTTTTTCCTTCAAGGAGCACAGGTAGGGCCTCCTGTCTTGTTCAATCACAACAATTAATAATGAACGGCACTATTTGCTCGTAACTCTCACTGAAGCCAATAGATCACACGTTTCTGTTCTCTGCGGTAATTTCTGGTTTTGTAGGTTGTTCTCCGGCTGTCCAGGGAACCCCTTCCATGTGCCCGTAGAGCACCAGCGGCACTTTGCTCGCAGCCGGTAGCTGTCGGCAGCCGGGGCAGGCGCAGAGCACGCCAGGCGCAGGGCTGGAGCTGGAGCCAGCGTCCCCCAGTTTGCCCAGCAGAGCCCGAACCCGGCCCTGGCGAGGGCTGGCACCGAGCCCCCCCCTCGGCTGAGCGCTTGGCACAAGGACGAGCCCGCAGTGAGGAGCCTGC
>NW_009649168.1:944739-945827 GCF_000708025.1 Charadrius vociferus | reverse complement strand
CCTCCTCCTCCGCTCGCAGAGTCGGCTGCGGAGTACCTGTGCGTCGGGAGCCTGGAGACGGAACGGGGAACTTAATTTGGTATTTACAGAACACGCCGAAGTTGCACGTAACAAGTTGACACACAAATTCATTAGGATGCAATTACAGCGATCAGAACGTAGGCTACTCAATTATTTTTAGCAAGAACATGTAATTAACTGCAGGTTCACGTCAAATGCTGCCTGCTGCCATGAATCAGGTTCAGAGATTGGCTTGCCCGGGAAAACACGGCAGTGGGGCTTTCCCGCCCGGCGGGGAGGCGGCAGGCTGTCGGGAAACAGCAGCCAGCCCGGGCGCAGCGGTGTGGCTCAGGGGGGACAAGCCCGGGAGAGACGAGAGGAGATGAGCAGAGCAGCTTCTCTGTCACCTGGCGCGGCTGACGGGGACAGAGCCGCCCCGAGAGAGGGCTGCAGACACCCCAAAACAGACACGACTCCTCACTGCTGAGGCTGGACTCTCGAAAGCCGTGCACGGTGACACGTGTGGAAGGGACATGAAGCGTGAGGCAGCGCTGCCGGCACTGACACGAGCTCCCGGGAAAACTTCAGGCGAGAGGAGGCAGGAGAGGAACTCACTGTTGCGATAATGGCTCTGACAATCTGTGCCACACCACACTGATGGGGACAGTGGAGAAAGGGGTAAAATGTGCACTTTGGTGACGTCATGAAAACCCTTGAAGTGCTTTCCTAACTGGACACTCAGCTGGTAACCAGAAAGAACCACTTGCCAAACCATCCTCATCACTTCCCAACTGCTGCTCTGTTGCCATTTCACCAAAGACAGTGCCGCCTCAGCCGACAGTGCGGACCCAAAGCTGATTCTCCCACGTGGGGAGCACCGGCACAGCGCTGCAGCTCTGCCCATCCAACGCGCAGCCGGTGCTCCGCAGCAGCGCATGTGCAGAGGGCAGAGTCGGAGAAGCCCTTCAAGGGAGCGCCCACCCCCGGCTGTGCCGACACCCCCTCACGGCCCCCCCGGCGGGGCCGCCCTCGCTGCTGGAGGCAGCGTTTCGCCAGGACCAGACGGCGGACGCAGGACGAACACTGCA
>NW_009649168.1:929228-944659 GCF_000708025.1 Charadrius vociferus | reverse complement strand
GGGACCCAGCAGTGTCCCCGAGATGTTCCCCCCGCCCAGCCCGGGCTTGCTCTCGCTCTCACCCGCACAGTCGCACTCGGCAGCACCGAGGACGAGGACATGGAGCAGGACGGTCCCCGTGCAGGACAAGTAACAGACCTGTCCCCGCTGCGCCAGGGACGCGAGCACAGCACATCGGAACCATCGGGTACTATTGCTTCTGCACCATTGCTGCCTCATGATTAAGCACCATAAATATTTATGAGTTATTATAGCTGCTTTGGAGAGATCTGCCTGTTACGGCTCATAGATCATAGTGGCGCTGGAAGAAAATAAAACTCTGTAAACTGTTTGCCTGTTGCTCATTTGTAACTCTCCCCCTCCGCTCACAGCAGCCCGGAGAGAGCGGCCGGGGCTGTTCTGCACAAGCTGTTTCCTCTTCCACTCGTGAGCTATTTCATGGGAAGAGTTCGTCTAATACCAAGAGTGGAAAATTCAGTGTGTCAGTTAATACCTCAGTCACCCTCAGGCCTTCATGGTCCCTGAGAAAATATACGTTATGCAAGTAAAAATCCCTTACAGAGCAGCAGCCGGGCAGGTGGCTGCTTCGGGGATGTACATGAAAAGAAGGAAGGAAAAAAAAGAAAGCAAATCTTTCAGGATTTACAGGATGCGTAAAGCAGGAGAGCAGCGTGGGTGTGAGCAGCGTAACAGGACCTGGGAGATGTGGCAGAGAGTCCTGCATGTTACTGCAGTTAATTTGGTTAATTGTGGTCCCTCAGGCCCGCAGCAGCGCCTCAGGGCGCAGGAGTGCGCACCCGCTCTGCCTCATGGCTTCGGGAAAGGCTCCTGCGAAGAGCCCAGTCTTCCCACATCTCATTTGCAACTGGACTTTTAACAGACTCCTACCGTCTGCCAAATAATAAATAAGAAGCCTTTACAGTGCAGCATTCAGCTTACTGCGGAGCGCTTCGAACAGCGCCTAAGCAGTACCTGATTTAAGAAACGGGGTTGGGAAGGCAGCGCGGCCGCGCTGCAGCAGGCGGGCGGGCGCCTGCGGGAAGGCACCAGCCAGCAGCGCGTGGGCACGGCCTCAAACACAAAACCTGTTCCCGCGTTTAAACCCATCCCCGCAGAGCTCTCGTGCGGTGGTGAAGGGGAGGCATTTGGAGCATTACAGAAAAAGCCTTATTACAGCAAACTCACGCGCCTCTGGATTTCCCTGTTTCCCGCGAGCGGGCGCAGGGGCGCGGGGTGGCGCAGCCCGGGCAGGGTCCTGCCCCATCCCAGCGGAGCCGCGGGGCAGCCGGGCGCTTCCCAGGGCAGAGCAGAGACAGACATGCCCACAGACTTCCCAGGCCGGCGGCCGGGAGCACCCCGGGGTTCACGGCAGCTCCGCGGGGTGTACCGCGGGGGCCGCGGTACCATTTATACACCACTAACTCATGTACTTCCCTGCTGCATTATTCATACCTTTTTAGCTGAAGATAAAAACTTCACAACTGCTAACGTGCAAGTGTTTATTAACGTGGAGGCTGCCAGACAGACCTCAGATTTGGAAGGAGCTCTTGAGAAAGAGCCAACGTCTGTCCTCTGTAAGCAGATTTCTTTTTTGAAAGCTACTGCCTGGTGGGTAACAGGCTCCAAGCGCTTCTCTGGTGGCTGCCGAGCTGCTGCTTCATCGCGGGGCCCCTGAAGGACTTGGAGCATTGTAGAAGCAGAAATAAAGAAATGGATCATTTCCTTTACGTGAGGCTGGGTGCTGGATGCGCCGTATTGTTCGTGTTCCTCTCCTGCACACAGCAGTAAACCGAACACAGAAAGGAGGAGATAAGAGCGTTCATTCCCACGAGTAACACAGATAGGATGAAAAACAAGTTTTAAGTCATGTTCCGTGCAAGGTTGTTTATAATGCCTGTAACTATTTTTAAACCTGGGAAGTGAAGGGCTGCTCGCTGCAGAGAGCCCTTGAGGATAGGTGCGTTGTGTTATATATCACTGTCAGATGAACAGGAGCGGACATTCGGTACCTGAGCCGCCGTGGGGACGTTGGTGACACCATCCCTCCCCTTCCCCGGCAGGAGCCCGGCCACAGGCGGCTCCACGCGCCCGCTCTTGGGGTGACACCAACCTTCACAGAGACAATGTCACTGCAAAAAACCTTCCCAAAGACATTGTCAGGCGAAAAAGGCAGTTTCTGGGTCTAGAGGGTGGCGTGGAGAAGCCGTGTGGTGCCGCCTGCTTTGCACGTCCAGCAGGACGGAGGCACGCGCGGGCAGGACGGCTTCGCAAGCACGGGGCTGGAGGCAGGGCTCGGGCAGCTGCCTGCCGGGCCTGCCGCGGGCACTGGCAATGGAGCGACGTGCGGGAGATGCCGCGGGATGCTCCGGCTCCGTCAGCAGGGGAGGGCGAGCGCAGGACGGGCAGGCAGTCCCTTCCACCTCCCGCCCCATCGCCGCGTGCCAGCACACGTTAACTCTCGGATGCTGACAGCAGCTATTTTGAACAGCCTCTGACTCGGTAAAGTGAGAAATCAATTCCCAGAGCCAGAATTTCTCTCTCTAGCATTTTGGAGAGATTTGAGGCCACCCAAGCTCACGCTGTAGGATATCACCGCGGTGCTTTGACCGAGCTCTGCCTCTGTGAAGGGCCTTCCCACGGCCCTGCAAGGGCGACCCAGCCGCCACAAGCACAGCTCTTTGCCGTGGCACAGCTCAGCTCCCCACGGCTCCATCCCGGCTCACCGGAGATCTGCTCTGTCTTTTCCTGGAGGTTTGATATGTGTTCATCAAATTGAAAGGGATTAAAAAAGAAATTAATATCATAAATACCCTAAATGAAATGGACCTAGAAACACTTTCCTGGCACCACTAGCCTACTGTCAGTATATATAACATTATTTAAATAATAAATTAACAACTTTTGCCTGTAAATTAAAATATCTTATTGAAATATATGCTGATTACAAGGCAAATGTCTTTGTTCTAATTATCTTAATTACAGGCTTTTAATGGCAAGAAGCTGTAGAAATAAAAACACACATAAATGGCAGCTTATAACGGCGATAGCTGCACCTGCTAGCACTTCTGCTGGGTTGTCAGGGTAATTAATGCGGTGATTCCTGTTGAAGGCGCGGAGAGCGGTGGGTTTGCAGGGAGCCTGGCTGGGGGGGGTGTTCGCACACGCCTGTCGCCTGAAGTGAGGGTGGCAGCTTGGAGAAACCCAGTTCAGCATCCCCGTGTACACAGCACCCACCCCACGGGCATGACGCGCGGGGGCTTTGCTGCGGCGAGCGGGGAGCAGCTGCTTGGGAGGGAGGGGATCGGGATCACGTGCCGGTGCAATCCGCCGGGCACTGTGGCGCATTGGCGTCTCCACCAGCCGGTGCTCCCCCTGCTCCTCCCCGGCACAGCCTGTGGCACCCGTATCTCTGCCGCCTGCCCGTCGCCCAGCGCAGCCCCCCGCTCACCCGGGCACACGCCTCGGGCTGAGGCAGAGCCGGCTCCCTCCAGCCCTGGCGATGGCCGGGTCAGTGCTCAACCACAATTAGTTAATTCATTTCTCATCATTTTGTCCTACCTGGCTGGAGCGCTGACGCGAGCGCGGCATCCCTGGAGGAGGGTTTGCTGTGGACCAGCTCGCCGGGAGTCCCGTCTGCTGCGCCGGTGGGTCCGGCAGTGCCAGCGCTGAGGGGTCCCCGCAGCGATGGGCACCGACCTGCCGCCTCCCCGCCGCCGCCTCTTCGCAGGGGCACCGAGTTTAGTCCGTGGGTGCCGGGACACCGGGCAGGGCCACTTCCGAGCAGAGGATGTGTGCGGGTCTCTGCTTCACAGTGGATGGGCAGCAGTTCCCCCTTCTGCAAAGACACGCAGAGAAGGAGAATTAAATTCTATTTGCTCTGGTTCAGTACTAGTGATCGCATTCAACCTTGTGGGCTCCTGACTCCACTCCCATTGCCTGTGCCTGACAAACTAATGAATTTCTGTTGATTACTTGTCTGTGCTGCGTCTGCTACCTTCATTTTATTCTCATTTTAGCTCCTTATCTTTCTTCACACTCTTTTAACTTCAGCCTGTGAATGGCTTCATCCTTTCCAAGTGCAGCTGTATGCCTCTCGCGGGCTGGCTCTTATCTCCGAGAGCACAAAAAGTAATCACCCACTTTGTCCTATTGCTGGACGCCACAGCCCTCTCAGAGAGACGGGGTTGAACTCACTGGAGAATAATACCTGGCTGATTAGTGGGTAAAAGAGCCCCGGCAATGGAAGCCCGAGCTGAGGGCTGATGCCTGCAGGCCTTCGTCGCAGCATCGCCGTCCTCAGCAACGCGGCTACTCCATCCTCCGGGCTCCCGCACCGAGACGCGGCGGGTGGGAGACTCCTGACAGCCGCCACGTGGGAAACCGCACAGGGGCAGCCAGCGAGGCACGCACGTGCAGACACACGGGCTTCGCGCTTGTGTGCAGCCACACGGGTACCTGCAGCGGGGCGGGGGGCAGCGCGCCGCAGGAGCAGCGGGGAGGAGCGACCCCATCTCCCCGGCTGGCGCTGGCGGAGTCTCCCCGGGGCACCTCTCAGACGGAGGGCTCTGCCGGCTCCTGCCGTAACCTGTGGCGGTGCAGGCACGGCTTCTGCAAAGCATAAACCAAAAATAGATCAGAACCAGGTTTTATTTACTTTCAGATTTATGCAGGCATGACAGCTTTTGCTCTCCAGCTGTGCATTATCCTGCATAGCCTGGGAACATGAAGTCATGCCCGAACAATTGAGATGGTACAATTTCAGATTGGATTCCTGGTCTCATGGCTGCAGATTATAAGACTTACTTCTTTTCCAGCATTTGCTGGGTAACCTGCTATCCTGGCCCAGTTTAGGTTTATTTTTGAATTACCAAACATACTTAACACAATTCAGAAAATCTCAGCGTTACCTGTTTACACTCAGCTGAACAGGGACATTATTTTTCCTGGCGAGGTATTTGAGTGGTGCATGAAATCAAACATACAAAAGGTTAAGTCTATTATTCACAAGAAAACCAACCCCCAAATCCACCCTGTCGAAACAAATGCAGCAACAACATTCACGGCCCGGGGAGCCACGCGTTTTGTCCTCAAGGTGAATATTACAAACCTTTCTAGAGGTTCCTACAGGTCATTTATCAACATCACATCCTAAGAAAGAGCCTTTCCCTCAGGCTCTTTAGCTGCACCGCCAACAGCAGGAGCAGGGCAGGTGCCGGGGCTCGGGGACACCAGCCATCGGTACCGGCCGTCAGTCGGGCCATCGCGCCGGGCGCGGGACGGACCATCCCTGGCGATGTGCCGGGGTCAGTGAGGAGGAGCTCTGCGGGCCGGGTCTTTGCAGAGGGAATGGCTGGCTGTGGCTCCCCCCTTCCCTGTGGGGGTCCCTGGGGAGGTTGAGGACGGACGAGCCCTGGCAGTGCTGCGGGAGGTGCGGGGCAGCCTCCAGCCACAAACCCCACTGTGCCCCGGGGCTGCCTCGTGCCCCGCTCCGGCTGCTGGCTCCGTTCCTGCTGCGCCGAGAAGGGACCGACGTCCGAAAGCATCCTGACACCTGCGGCTGGTGCCGGGCTTTGCTGTCAGGACCTGGAGCCACGGCCCGCACAGTCATTTCTTCTGAGGTAACTTACTTGGCTGAAATGCCCTTGTGGTGACTAAACCTTAGCCTAAGAAATACTGTGAGCTTGCAAAATAGTGTTTATTTATTACACTAAAACCAGGGGTTTTGAAATATCACAGGGAATTTTCACATTCCTTTCGCAAGTAAAGCCAGAAGTCAGTTTTCATTAGTGAGACCCCGGCACTGACTGCCTGGATGTCCAACGGTACTTTGGGCTGTCGCGTTGTTCACTTGGCTGGTGAGTGTCCTGCCCGGTCCTCAGCACGGTGCGGTGCTCGTTTGCCTTCAGAAACGGCCCCTGAAAAGGTTCTCTCTCCTCCACACACAGCCTTGCAGTGCGTTTTGGAGAAAACCAGTGTGTTGTAAGAGCAGACCAGCAGGCAGATTTCAGGTTGTTTTTCTTTTCTATCTGGACATATGGATACGGGAAATCTTTGGAGACCTCGAAGAGGAAAAGTGCCTCCCTTTGAGTTCCTAAACCGATGGCGTCTCTAAGAATAGCCTCCGAGGGGAGAGGGAAGATGAGTGACATGAGGAATTCAGCACCTTTTCTTACTGAGTAATATTCTTGAAATTTAAAAAATGAAATGCCACGCGGCATGAAGGAGAGGGGGAATAGCCAGTCACGCCGAGGACTTCTGGAGGAGTGTGCCGTTAGGTAAAGTGAGGGATGGAAAGTTTAGCAAATACCACTCTTGCCCCCGGGAGCCCTTCTCGTGCAGGAGTCATTAGTGCACTGGCAGGATAACAGATCCTCTCTGCTAATTCTCTAGGTCATAAGCAAATTAAGACAGAAAAGCTGATCCGCCATCAATCTACATTAGGCACAGCTGACCAACTCACCTCTCTGGTAGCTGCTGTTTTACAGAAAGGTTAGGACTGGAAATATCGAAGTCTTCTTGTTAAACCGAGTACTTTTTCTCCATAGCTGAGCCACGGGGCACCAGGAGAGGATGGGGCTGCGGGGTCCAGCCACTCCCGGCACGCCTCCGGGTGGGAGCGCCGCAGCAGGCGCGATTCCCGGTGCTCCAGGACTTCCACCGGCGCCGCTTCGCCCCTTCGAGAAAGTCCGCGGCATCGGGGTCGCAGCCAGGCCCCATGGCCGGGGGCTCCGGGGGCACTTGCACGGCCTGGCAGTGCCTGGCGGGGAGAGCCATGGCTGACCCGGCTCCTGCTGGGCTCAGAAACTCGCTGCTGGCTCACGCTGGTGCAGCGCGCGGTTTGGAGAGGGACAGACTGAGAAAACATTGTTCATGGGACGTCGGAAACCCCATCCCCAGGCGGGAGTGGGCGAGGGAGGGCGGCGGGGAGGCAGAGGCCTCCGTGGGGCAGCCCGGGTCTCTCTCAGCGTAGGCACAAAGTGCTTTTAATAACCTACAACATAAACTGCTCGGTGAGATTAAAGCAACCCACTCATGGGGAGGATTAAGTGCAGGTCTGGAGCTTCTCCCTCACATGGACACATCGCTCCGGCAGACGAGTGTCCCGGGCACGGCGGCGTGCAGGGAGAGTGATCTCCGCCACCGGAGCCATCCTGCGGCTGCAGCCCCCGTGGGAATCGCCCCAGCCCCGGCTGCCCTTGCCCCTTCCTGTGGTGGTGGTTCACTCCAGGAGCTGTGCCCAGACTTTGGGTCAGTGGCCATCTCGGCCTCTTGCCGTGTCTCAGATGCCCACCTCGTGCCGCAGGGCGAGCTGTCCCCAGCCCCGGGACCACCCTGCGCACACCTCCCATCTGCCCTCCGACCCAACCGCAGCACCGGGGGGGACGGCTGCGGGACACTGCGCCCTGAGAGCATACGCCAAGAGGAGCCCGGGACCCCCCGCGCCTGGGAACACCCCTGCACCCCCGGGGGCAGCAGGTGCCCACAGCTCCTTGCCCCTGGGTGCCTCGCTGGCACGGTGGCCCTTCGGGGTCGCGATGGGGAGGCGGCGCTGGAGAAGCCGCGTGTAGGAGCTTTGTTGCACGGCTGCATTCTCTGCCTACCTTTGGCTCCGCGAGTCATCTCGTGTTCAAGCTGCGGCAGGACAAGGCACAGGCGCAGCAAACCTCGTGGAGCAGCGGAGCCGACTTCAAACAGAAACGCTGCCTGCAAAATCTCCAGAGTCATATTTGCAGTGAACAAAAACACCCACCCGCATGCAACGCAGCGTTTCAAATCCTGCCTTTAATCTCAGGTTCCAGTAACAACCTTCTCCCCATCCAATTACTTGTCTTACAATTGACATCGCAATATTAAATTCCTAAGAACTAAAGCGCTTTGAAAATATAACCTACTTTAAAGCAGACAAGATTTATAGTGGAAGTATTTACTTTCTAGTCCTTGACGCTATCAAAGTCACTGGTGCCTGATCAGCAGCCCCTTAAACGAGACCTCCAAAGACGTGGTCTGGTTGGCATTTGCCGGGCACGTTTGCAGGCTGCAGCCCTGCTGGCGAGCGGCCAGCACAGCCCCAGAGCCGGGCATGCTCCCGGGGGTTCTGGTCCCCGGAGGCTTTGGTGCTGGGCTTGGCCGGACTGCGATCTCAGCGCTGGCGAGCAGCACGGGAACTGCAGAACACGCCTTTGCTGTCGCAGGGAGAGGCGGTCGATCAGTTGTCCTTTGGAAGGAGTCACAGCACGACCCGCAGCGGGGCGACAGCCGAGCGCCTGGGTCTGGGCTGTGGGCACAACCCATTCGGTCAAACTGTGTAAAAGTGAAGAACAATTGGCCTTACGTTAGATAAACGCTGCCGTGGAGGGAGGCTTGCGCAGCACACATGGCCCACAGTGCGCTGTGCCAGAGGGGGACCCCGCGGTGCCGGTCCCACGGCCCGGGGCACAGAGGCTGCTGCATGCGGCTTCAGCTCTGCGGGCTCATCGCTGCGCAGCTGTGCCACCCAGGAGCAGCTCAAACATGAAATGGGAAATCTTTCCACTAGTGCAGGCAGCGAGTCTCAAGCCGGGCAGGCAGGCAGCGGTGCTCCTGGTACACGTTTCTGCCTGGCCTCATCCCTAATCATAAATTGCTGCACTAACCTAAATGGAGAGGCATTAACTTTCACTCCCGAAACAAGGTGCAATTAGTTGGGCATAAAAGAACACTGAAGTGATGCTAATTACCCTCTAAAAGACGAATAGAATTGAGTCAGAGAAGCAGAAAATTACCTTTGTGGGAAATCGGTTTTGGAGTTTAAACCGAACCAGTGGTGGTGGCTGGATGGGCACCGCGAGGTTCAGTGCTGCTTCTCCTCCTCCCCGTGTCCAGCCGCGCCACGAGCCCCCATGCCAGCCGGGCAGGACGCCGGGCACCGCAGCGGGGTCTGCGTCCCACCCACACTGCCCTTCCACCACAGACTTGGCCACGACCACCCACTCGCGCTGCCCCTGGCCAAGGACGGGCAGCCGGGCGGGAGGATGCTGTGCAGCTGCAGCATCTCAACCCCCAAAGCAAAGAACTTGTCTTTTAACAACAGTTCACAAGCACCTTGACTATCCCATTTTGTTTATTCCTGGAAACCGTCCAGATTTTTAATTAGCCCTTAACTATTCCCTACCCATTTAGCAGCATTCAAGGAATCTATCATACCGTTTTCACATCCATCCCGCAGGCTCCTCCGTACTGCTTCACGGCGCTTTGCTGATCAGTAATTGCTTCCGATAACAGCATGTAATTCATCACTGACAAGCTCTCCTCGTTGCAGCCTGCTCAGACGGGCAGCAGCTCTGCAGAGGGGCTGAACCCCTGTTACTGGCCCTCCTGGGGAGACGCAGCTCCTCCAGAGCATTGCACAGATTTGCCCCAAACCACCGAGCCCCAGCCCATGTCCCAGCCCCGCGCCCAGTGTGTTTGCTACGGTGCTGCCTGTGCCGGCTGCCATGGGGTGCTCCCGCTGCACGAAGGGCCCTGGGTCCCTGGCACACCTTATGGTGACAGGACTCACAAACAAACCGGGATCTGCCCCAGGTTTACCCTCCTGCAGCAGTGAGGAGATCCGTCTGTAGGGGAAAGACCTTTTGACTTCAAAGGGAAAGACTTTCTGACCTCAAATCCTTCACCTGCAGAGGACCACTCTGCGGCTGCGTGTGCCCAAAGCAACCCGGAGCATCTGCTGTGGTGCTGGAAATCGAACACGTCAGCTTCAGGGCTTTGCACGACCAACACGTGCAGCAGACGTGCCACGAGCAGCCCTGGTGACAGCCCTCTGCGCCAGCGCTGTATGTGACTTTCAGGCCTGAGCAGCCAAGGTGAGGCGACGCTCTCGCCCTTCAGGTTGCAGCGGCGAGGCTGGCGGCTGCGCCGCACTGCCGGGGCTCCAGTGCTCAGGCCAGACCTGCCCAGCACATCCCGCTCAGAACTGGGTTTCCCCAAGAAAAAGCTGGGGGTCGCAGGGGGTTTTATCCAGCGCAGAACCACCTGCATCCGAGACCTCAAGGAGCTTCAACCCCATCTGTTCCGTGCAGGCAGGCAGCACACCGTAGCTGCCTGGGTACCGTGTAGCTCCTGGGACTTTTAATAGTGATTAACAATCTGTTCTACTCAAACCTCAGTGCTAACGGGCACGGGGAAGCCGTCTGCCGAGGTCTGCAGCAACGCACCTACCGGGAGGGCTCTGACACGGCTGCAAACGCCGCTGAGAGCGGAGCGCGGGCTGGCTGTCTCCTGGGCTGGTACCTACCTCCGGAGCCTTCCCTGCTGCTCTCTGAGTGCACTCGTATAAAACCTTTATGTTCCCATCAAAGCTACTCCCAGATTGATGCTTACAGGAAAAGCTCATGGAATATGTTGTGGGAACTCAAGGTTTAAAAAGGCAATTTGAGAAGCAGTCCAGGAGGCAGTCTGCTTCCAGGTACGGCTGCCGCTTGTTCTCGCTGCTGCACAGGACTCGCTGTGCCTGCAGCACCGGCTGTTTGTTCCAGCCTGGCTTCGAACACTCTCTTCATTTATAAGATGCATTATTTACCAGTCTGACATGCAGCTAATTTAAAAACAAGATTTATCAGCAAAAAAGTAGTGCTTGCTATGGTGGCTTCCAAAAAGCGCAGCAGCGTGTTTCACTGGGCTCGTGCTGAATCTGCAGACTCCTGCCCGATCCATCACCGCAGGGCGCTGCCAGCGCAGCCCCGGCCCCGCAGCCTCCGCACACCTCGGCCCCGTCCCAGCCTGGGGATGCCGCTCGCTGCGCCACCGGGACACGGCCCACGTTGGACTTCCGATTTCAACAGACGGGGCAAGCAGGAGGTGGCCCACGCCAAGGGAACAAGGGCCACAGGGGAACTCCAGCCTGTCCCATGCCCCCGGCCGGAGGTGGCTGCCTCGGCGAGAGGCCGAGGGAACAGATGAGCATTTGCCACACCATTACCCAGGTATTAAACGTGCACGGGAAGATAGAGGCACATCCTGCGCAGCCCGCATCCCGCCGGTACCCCCCGCCCCCGGACCCCTCGGGCTCTCCGAGCTGCCCCTTCCCACGCCCGGGAGCCGGGTCTGCCCCGCTCCTGCTGCCGCCTCTCGTAGGGCACTTTGCGGGTAGAAACAGCACCTTCCCGCTGAACAAAGCCGGAGGAACTGCTCCGGTGCCAAGGAATTTTTAGCAAGCCGTGGGAAGTGTCAGTCGCTTTGCAAAGGTGCGACTGTTCACAGAGCAAAGCGTAACCAGAGCTCATCGAGAGATCAAGATCCACCCAGGAAACGTGATATCGGCTCTCAGAGGACCAGTGTCCTCTCCCCGTGTGTTCCCTTCCCAGCCGGCACCCCCCACCCCGCTCCCCCACCTCCAGCTCCTGGGACCAGTTGCCCCATCGGGCCATTAACCAGCATTAACCAGCGCTTTGTTTGGGTGGGGGTAAACCTCAGCGTGGACAAGAGCCTCTGAACGCAGCAGCAGAGCCACGGGCACACGGGCCAGGGACAGTCGTGTCTGGCTCAAAAATCGCTGAGGGGTCCGTTGCCGCCTCCGTCACACCTGCGCCTTCGCTCACCGACACGTGCGCGCACACGCACTGCTCCTGGCGCCGCTGCCCCTCCCCTGCAGCCGGGAGCTGGAACACGCTGTAAACACAGATAAATATTTAATGTTCAGAGAGAGAGTTTTTGCGATGACCTAGATTTCTTTCCCCAGACACCACGCTGGGACCCCAGGGGACTGCGTGGGGCAGGAGCGCGGCCGCTGATGTGCACGACCCCCCTGGTGCTCATAGTGGCCCCCAGCCCAACTGAGCCAGGACAGCGCACTTTCCTGCCCGGTGCCCGGTCCCCTCAGGGTTCTGTTTGCGCCAAGGTGGACACGCGTCTGCGGGTGCCGCACTACTGATGTGCCATGGGAGCGAGCACAGAGGCGGGAGGCAGATGCTGCGCTCTCCTCCGAGGCGCAGGAGGAGCAGACAGGATGTTTTGGGCCAGATCGGCCCCTTTCCCGTGGCAGCGGTTCCCCCAGGAGAGGGGCCCACCCAGAGCATCCCGGCCTCAGCGCCCACCTTGCCGCCGCCGTCCCTGGCTCTTCTCCCACCTGCGCAGGCCCGGGGCAGGCTGACCTCCCCGGGAGCACCCACCGGCACCGGCAGGGCTGAGGGTGCTGCGCTCCGACAAGCGGCCAATTCGCGTCCTCCAAAGGCAGCGCTGCCTTATCAATAATAAAAGGCAATTTCCCCAGACAGAACCAGGAGATTACCCAGCCCTTCGCACTCTTCATCTGCCGCTGACAGGATGGGAAGAACTTTAATAAGATGAGATTTGACAGTAACACAAAACAACAACAGCATTAAGGGAAGAATAACGGCAAAGGCAGCTGTCAAAAACCTCATGTTCTCTAACCAGGAGAAAGAAATCAAAGCTGTCAGGCCCCGGCAGAGGAGCGAAGGGCGGCCGAGGGAGGGCAGGACCGCAGTGAGCAGCCAGGTACCACCGCCCATGGGGATACCCGGCCACCGCAGGAGGGCACCTTCAGGCAGGAGGGCAGGGAGGACAAGAGGACCCAACGCAGCGCCAGCCCGGTGGAGACCCCAGCGTCACCGCAGCCAGCTCAGCACCGCGCTGGCTCCACGGCCCCGGAGCCCAGGGGAGGGAGAGGCACCATCGTGCACCAGGAGTGGTGCGGGGAAGTAGTGCTGTGTGGCCGTCACGGGAACAGCAGGACACGGTGCCCTGTGCCCACCGGTCTGCACCGCGCACCGAGGAGCTGCGCGCCACGGCCCCCCGCCTGCCACGGCTGCTGCAGGGGATGGGACCTGCGGCCCGGGCTGGCTGCAGAGGGGGATGGAGATGGGCCAGGCGCTTTTGCGTCAGTCTCTGTGAAAACGAGCCAGAGGACATCTGATGGTGTTGAAAGACAGAGAGATGAAAGGTATCCAGAGGAGTCGTGCTCTGGGAGGTTGTGCCAGCTCAGCGACCCGAGGTCTGCGGCCCAGCAGCTCACCGCGAGGATTGAGGCCCAGGGCAGCAGTCCCGGGGGCACCCGACGCAGAGGGGGAACTGCCACCCCCAGGGGTGGCACTGCCGACATGTCTCAAGACAAGACAACATGAGGGGACGTGTCACCCACCCCATCCCCTCGCAAGGACCCCCTCCTCTAGAGAGGGTGTCCCTGAGCCTCACTAAAGACCTCAGGAGAGTCAGCTCTGGCCAGGCGGCCCCACAGCGGTCAGGATGAGGGTCCGACTGGTGCCGGGACGAGCGGTCCTGCGCTGCAGCGTGCAGGGGGGCGCAGGCTGACGGCTCGGTGCCAGGTTCTGGGGGATGCTATGTGAAGCCCATAATAGCCAACACCTCCTCACCAGGAAAGGCATCACGAAGCCATGCAGAGCCGACACGTCCCACTGTCCATCTGAGGTCCCCCATCCCGTCCCTGCTGCGCTGATGCCTGCGGGATGCTGCGTGCACTGTGCAACCCGCCATGCAAACCCCCTGTCCCCAGCGGGGCCAGACCCCTGCAGAGACGACGCTGCTCTGCGGGATGGATGGACACAACCTGCAGCAGCAGGCAGGGCAAGGCTCGGGGCAGCCAGGCAGGCCGGGCGCGTGCTGCGTGTCGGCAGCAATGGAGGGAAAACCCCTCTGTAAAATCACTGGCGCAGCCCCAACCCTGCACGGGAACCGCAGACCTCTGCGCCTGCTGCTGCTCCGGTGGCTCGTGACAACGCGGGGAGGGAAAACACCAGGTGGAACAGTGACATCCTACTTCGGACACCGGGAGCCCCTCGCTGTCAGAAGCACCCTCCCGAGGATGAGCAGCGCAGATGGCTCTGGTCAGCAGAGCTCACCGCATCACACGGCAGCAGACGTTCCGCTGAGAACTTCTCGCGCTCTGGATCCATCCGTCTCGGAGCACCGGAGCGAAGGGAGGGCCTCCTCCTGCCCGTGCTGCCCGGACCCCTGCGGCTGCCAGGCCAAAAGCCACTCAATAAAAATCAGCGAAGGGTTTGATAACGTGTATGCCTGGAAAGACAAACAAACAGAGCTTAATGAAACCTTTATTTTAAAAATATGTTTTTTAATTTAAATGCAAATTGGGTGCAGTGTTATCTGTAGGTCACTTGCACTGACACACTGCTTAATTAGCAGGGATGAGTCTCAGGAAGCAAAGGCAGCTAATGGCTGGCCCTTTCCTGTGCATTTGTTTTAAGTTAATTAAAATTTTTCAGAAAGGGATCTGTCCTGCTCGGCAGAACAGCTCCTCACTCCGTTCAGCCAGTCCTTTCCTAAGCCAAACACGCTGCCAGGGATGCTCTCAGCAGGCTATTAGCTATTAATCGAGCAGGGCACATTTATTTCTGCATCCTGAAATCGCCTTTGGCGAGTCACAAATCACAGCCCACCGTTCGATAGATGCGCCTGCAACATCCAGCGTCAGGCAAAATGGTATCAACAATAAATCTGAGCAAGGACATGGGAGATTTTTCTAAATGCGGGAGTGAATTACATATATAAGTCTTCAGAAGAGACATTAAACCTAATGCGAAATTGAACCTTCAAAGTGATGAGCGGAGCAGTTATCCCCTGTGTTACACGCAAGTTACACGCAAGAGGATCTCATTTAGAGAAAATCTGCCTTTGCCAAGAGAGATGAGGTGGAATCGAGAGCCGTGATCCGTGCATCAGGGCTCCGGGGACACAGCTTTAACCCTTCGCCCGGCTGCTGCCGCCCACGGACCCCCAGCCCGGGCAGGGAGCGGGGTCTCCTCCGGCCGGGACAAGCTGTCAGTTGCTGAACGCGCCCCAGGTGGGGGGAGACCTCGCCAGGGCGGCCCGAGCGGTGAGGCCGGGCAGTGGGAGGTGTGGGTGGACGGCGCCAGCTCAGTGTGCGGAACAGGAGCAGCCCCCGGCCCGGTGCAGCACCAGCGTCCCGCTCCGGGACATGGCTTGGTCCCGGGGGGGAGGAAGGCTCTCCCAGCCCTGCTCCGCCAGGGACAGCCTGCGGTCGGCTTCCCTGCTGCAGGATGAAGTGGCTGTCAGCTCACGAGATAAACCCCGGTATGAAACGTTATCAGCAGAAAGTGGGAGCAGAGCGGGAGTGACCCCGCAGCAGCGGTGGCTCCCCCGGCACGCGGCCGAGCGCAGCAGCCGTCAGGGCCTGTCAATAAACGCTCACAATTTAATCAGCGTATGTCCCTCCACAGAGCAAATCGATAGCATCTCATTGGGAGAAAATGAGATAAACAGTAGCCTTAATAGCGCTCCATTTCCCTGCAAATAGGAAGCCCAGCCCGGGTCTGCCTCCCGGGCGCAGGACCACGAGGCCCTTGATGAAAGGACAGGCTCCAAGGTTGCCCGTTCTTTGCCGCGCTGCCTTTCATCCCGATTCCCGTCCCGACCGGCTCGGTGCAGCGAGAGTGCGCAGA
>NW_009649168.1:901711-929098 GCF_000708025.1 Charadrius vociferus | reverse complement strand
GGAGGCAGCCCCCCGGCGGTGCGCCAGCCGCTATCGATCTCCTGGGGACCCACGGGCAGTCACGGTGCGTTTGCACCCTTGGCGCTGCTGGCCCCGGCCGACACCGTCCGTGCTCCCACGCCGCAACATCTGGCTGCAGGCAGCCGCCCGCTATCCAGGGGGAGGTGACCCGGCTCCCCACTGCTGCTTTTCCCAGTGAGCTACTTCAGGGCAAAAGCCGTAAAAGTTAGGATTTAGAGCTGATTTGTTCCCTATGCTCCTGTCTCCCTAGGAATGCCTAGTTTCATTCTGAAAAAGGATCCTGCCTCTCTTCCAGCATCCTGCGCGTGAGGAACAGCAGCCCAGAGCGTGGGGAGGGCTCCTGGCACAGCAGAGCTGCGGCTGCGTCGGCACCAGCGCCTGCCCTGCCAAAGCCCCGCTGGGACCGGGGCTCCTGCACACTGAAGGACTCTGTTCTCTTCCCACCTCAGCTATTTGCTTATTCCCTTGTTAAGCACGTACCCTGACGGACTGGAAACACTGGGCTCGGTTTGGCAGAGGGCGAAGCTGTTGCCCCGCAAGGAGACGACCTCTGCGAGTGGGGGACCCCAAGGACAGACGGGGTGCTCCCGGAGGGGGAGCGCCTCACCAGCGCTGTGCCTCTGCCCACCTCCCCGGGTCCCCTGACCGCCACGATGGGTCACCAAAGCTGTCAGCAGCGTGTCCATCAGCTCCGCTGCTCCGCGGTGCCCCGGCTCCCACACTGCATGTGGGGACGTGTGTGGGGCAGGCGCTCACGGCACCGACCAGCACCATCACTCCTGAGCCTGGAGCCTCACCTGAGGGCTCCACAAACTCCTGCGGGAGGGGAGGAGAGAAGAATCTGGCAGGCAGGAGGGAAGGTGGTTTAATGAAGTATCCAGTATTTTAAACCACGGAACGATTAAAGCAAGGAAGGGATAGGATCTTCCACAGAAACTCAGTCATTAGCGAAGCCCGAGGGTAGACGCAATTGTTTTCTGTTTTTTCCTCTCTTTGATGACCCAGTTTTTTTAATCTCATCAGCACCAGGCTGCAGTGTTAATTTTTAAATATGCTTGGGTAACTGAGAACATTAACTATTCATGATCTTATCTTCAATAGCTGTTGGTTCTCTGACACTGTGCCAGGGTTGAGACGTACATAGTGAACCAGGGAGAGCTGAACTTACCGGGGAAGGTGATAGCTGGTTTTTCCTGAGCATCTTGTTGAAAGGATCACAGGATGGGGTGCGGTTGCACAACTCTCCTGGGTAAAGCGAGGCTCGTGGGGCGGGCTGGTCTCGCCGAGGCCATCCCCTGCATTGCAGCGGCTGGAAAACACAGAAGAGCACGCAAAAAGCTGGGATCTGGGGAATGCCGCAGACACTCTGTGAATGCTTCAGCTCCGGTCCCCTGGGACACCCCGAGGCTGTTTATAAATCCGAGGGGAGCCTGCTGAGCTGGCCGTGGCCGCAGGCGGCTCCGCTGTCCCCCGCCCAGCCAGGCACAGCCCGAGGCCAGGCACCCGCACCAGCGGAATCCCGCGTTATCAGGCACGTGCGCTGACAGATGCAGAAGTCGAGAGCCCGCGCAAAGATAAAGCGCAGCCCTGTAACTCTTCCTGTGAAGGGCGACAGCAGAAGTAACGACACTTGCTTACAGCCTGGTTTTGCTTCTCGGGTGTTGCGGCGCAGGTCCTATGGACACGACACGCTCCCCAGCGCGTGGCAGTGGGCACAGGGCACGAGGAATCAGGCAGCGCTGCCAAACGCATCGCACGCTGCCACAGAAGAGCGGGCAGGGACCCAAGGGGAGGCTGCCAGCGCCTGCCTCGGCCTCCGCCGCAGAGCCTGCTGCCACAGCTGTCGGCGAGGCGGGAGCCTCTGCGCGGACGGGCTGGCGCTCCCGGGAGCTGCATCTGGGGACGCTCCCTGCCAAACTGCCGCCCTGGGCAGCCCTGGCTGCTGCGGCCGGAGAGCAGAGCCCTGCGCGGGAGGCTCTCATGTGCTGCGCTTCAACAGCAGCGTGCCAAGCTGGGTGACTAACTCGCGCGTCAGGCTGCGCGTACACCCAGCTCTCGTGAACCATGCCTTCCTTGGGTGCAAACTTCCCTTGTCAGCAAGAACAGAGGATGAGGCGCCTACAGGAGCTCAGGATGACTTGGGAAAAGCTACATGTGCTGAGAGCTGTGAAGAGGTAAAACGGTGAAGCATACAAAATGCAGCACAGGAGAGCAAAGGTGATTCATTAGCAGAACATGAACCAGCATAAGAATACAGTGATAGAAACAAAGTTTTCAATGGAATAAAAAACTTACACCGGCTTTCAGAAAGGATGGTAGCTGGCAAGGGTGGGAGAGAGGCACCTCTCCCCTCCGGCAGCAGGTATGGGGGAACACGCTCTCACCAACTCCTTTATGCTGACAGCCCGTTGCCAGACAGAAAATCTCTTTGGTACTTCCAAGGACCTGAATAGCGGGAGGAGAGCGTTGGGAGCACAGTGATCTGCAAGTCTCCTGGCCCAGAGTCAACAGCACGGCGGGGAAGTACCCACACGTTTTCAGAAAAGGGTACAGGGTGTTTCCTGCTGCAAAACTGAAATAAGGATCACAGACTCAGAGAATGGGTGAGGCTGAAAGGGGCCTCTGGACGTCACCTTGTCCAACCTCTACTCAAGCAGGGGCACCTGGAACCAGCTGCCCAGGAACATGTCCAGACAGAGTTTACTGTATCCCCGCCCCCCCAAAAATTAAATATCATATAAGAAAAATAAATTATTTAATCTGCAAACTAACAAAGTTACAACAGATGCTCAATGTATATAGCATTTTATTGAATGAAGGTATATTACAATAGACAAACATATATTACACATGCTATACAAAATATACATTCTTATGTGAAAAAAATATAAATAGACACTAGGAAATAGCAACAGGGAACAAGAGCAGCTTTGTTCATGCTGTCTTGTGAACCCCCAGTTCCTGTATTGTTAGTGCTTTGGCATGGATTGAAGAAACTGTTTGTGTTTACTGAAAACAGAATGGCCACTCTGCCCTATCTGCACCTCCTGGAGGAAAGGGGAAAGAAGAGATACCTGATTTTTCCTGCAAGTCTGCCGAGGAAGTTTTTCCACAACGCTAAGGACAGCAAGGCGTTCACCTACTCGGAAGCTTCAGCTACTTACAGGCAGCTTACGGACTTAAGAGATACCATTGCTCATGGAAGGATGCAAATGTCCTAATTCATAATGGCAGCTTTTATAGGCCAGCATCTTACAGAAATCAGTGCAGCTAGCACTTCGGTGTGTTTTGGTGCAGACAGCGCTAATTTTAAAGTCTTGGTCTCAGCCAAGCACATCTTACCTACCGAAAGGGAAGTCAATCACACTAGGCAGTTGTGCCAAAAATATACCTAAGGTCTGGGCCTCAACAGCTGCACTGTGACAGATCTGTACTAGCTCAACTCCACAAAAGAGAGGGATGAAAGAAAAAGTAATAAGCGTTTGCCAAATGGTGATGGGAGCAGCATTAGGAGTGCTATTTTCTGGCTAGTGGGAAATCGCAGCTCTGCACGTGCCCAGAAGCACTCTGCCACAGCAGCCTGTGGGAATACCTGGAGAAAGCAGAAAGCAGCCCAAAAGTATGAGGCCTTTCTGCTGCTGCAGTTTCACGACCTGACCTTTCTCACGTGGATTTAAACTGACAGTACTGGGTTCCTGCAAGACAGATAACTTTGGATTGAAAATAAGCACCATGTCTTAAATGCTGTCTTGAAAGGAAAAGCCTGGAGGAAATAAAACCAGAAAGAAATGAACTTAAGATTCTTCTTTTAGCATGTGTGCTATTAAAACATTTCAGATGTCAGAGCCCAAAAAGAGTTTAAACACACCTGTGTTTCGCTCTGCTTTATCCAAAGGTCAAGGACAATGAGATCCTCTTCCTACTGAAGCTGCTGGCTATCAAAGCAACCACAGCTGCTTTGAGAGCACGGTAAGAGCCCTTGATAATATGTGCTCATTTGCATAAATCTGACTATTATTCATGCCCAAAGAGCTGTGGGAAAATTAATCCTTATTGCCAGCATTTCTTCTCTCATTTACTCAAATAATCCACAGTCTCAAAAGTTTCAGCTGTGATTCTGCATGACTGCATCTGATACTTGAGTCACACACCCTTCCATCTAGGAATGGATCAACGGGAAGTCTTGCATACCTCTCTTGGGCTGGTCCAAATAGGTTTTTTTGTCTATAAAAATACACCATGCAGCTGTTTTCATTTTAGTACATATCCCATGGCTTGAAAAAAAAAATGCAACAACCACCAGGAAGAAAGCCCCTTGCTCTTCAGGCGTGAACATACAGCAGAATGGCGACGCAGTCTAGCACTGAGCACAACACACTTGCTGAGACACCGTTACCGATGAGTTTTTCACCGCTGCTACACAAAGGTGCATTTTCCCAGAAAAAAGAACTTTTCAGGCAGTCTTTATAATGCTCTTCCTCCTAATTTTGTCAGGCACATTCTACTGTAACTAATGAAGTCTGTGCTTCCTGTGTCTCAGCAAGTACTGGATTTTCACTATTGAGTGGGTCCCTACATATTGTTTCATTTCTCACCTGTCACATATGTAAACATTTTGTCCACCCTGAGGCCTAGGGAACTATTAAGAGAGTTCAACAGGGCAACAATCTTGCCTGATATTTTACAACAGAAAAGGACACAATTGTTTTAAACTGCACATGCCTCTTGGCTGTGCAGAGGAAACAGAAAATCCACAGCGTAGGTCACGGAGTATTTATCAAATGCTCTCCCAATTTATCCAATGCTTTTCATCACAACATTCTTTCAAAAAGTTCACTTAACTGTCAGCTAGGAAAAATACGTGTGGACCTCGCAACATAGACAATATGAAGGCTTTTTTTAAAGATAAAATTTTAGATAAACTTCTGAAACAAACCACTCAAAACTCTCACCTTACAGCTATTTTACCAGCTGACCAGAAGGAAACATTTTGTGTACTGTTCTTTTTGTTTGCTATTCCCGAGAACTTCTAGAAGTTGGATACTACAGCCTGGAATAGAGGTTAACTCTGCTTGTTACTGCAGGGTCTGTTGGGCTTTATGCTCTACTGGATGAGACGGATGCCCAATACAGAGATTTAAGGACTCGCAACACTTAAACAGGTCAGACTTGGAACTCTGCTAACGTCACGGAATGGACCAGCTTGCAGACAGGTCAGCCAGGCTTAATGCATGCAGGGTCGTATGTAACGATGAAATGTCACATTTTCACCACATACCTATAGTAAATTCACTTCTTTCCAAAACGAAGACAGCTCTATCCCCTCAGAAACAAGCTTTCAGTCCCACCAAAGAAATCCAACATATGGCTTGATACGCAGCTGTCAAGACTAACAGTATGATACATACTTTGGCATGATAAAAAATATATTTACATTACAGCCAACACATTTATATGCTTAGTGTATACAAAATATTTATAAATGCAAATTTATTTACAACTAGAGTCCATTATTCATAGGAGAAAACAAGCCCCAAAGTTAGACTGGTAACAGCATCTGCCAACAGTCTAAGGAACAAAAAGCTGGCCAAGAGTTTTATGCTTACAATTACTGGGGAATTCCATGAGGAGGCCCTGAACATTTGTTTTCAAGCAGACAATGGAGTGTGAAATAGCTATGCATTCTTGAGAGATTTTCAAAGCATGCACCAACACAAAGGCTGCTTCCAACATCAGAAAATCCACGTTTTAATGCTATTCCTGTGGATATCGCTAATCATCCATGTGTTCTGTTGCACATTCCCATTTTCCAGTACACAGAAATCCATGGAAAAAGGGCATGTGCCACCTCCTCCTAGACAGTCTGACTCTGTTTAGTCAGCCTGTAATTGCGGACACATGTACACAAGCATCTTTGGCCTTGGGATTAGTCCTGAGGTAGTAAATACAAAAAGTCAGTTGATATGGATTTGCTTGCAAGACTTCATATTAGTGTCTTACGTGGTTTCACTATAGTCATGAATGTTCTGTGTCCTATTAAAATCAAAGTTATGTTCACGTAACCTGTGGCAAGGTCTGGGTGAAGCAGCTTGTTCTCGGTCACTGTCAATAACGCCCTCGCTTCGAAGAGGTCGTGGGGTCTCACGGGCTGACTGCTGATGCAGAAAGTGCGAATGAGAGCGCGCTAGGTCTTTGTTTACTCCCCATAAAGGCAGCTGAAAGGGTTCTGGGGGAGAAAAATTAGAAGATGAACAGGAGTGAGTTCATGATAAACACACTCAAATTTTAGACAGATTTGAATTGTGCAACTCAGCAATAACAGTCTTTCTGAGGTTATTTTCTCAGGTTTTGAGCACATATTTTACTGGATGTCCTTCCATTTCAGCAATTTGTTACAGTAATCAGGAACAACACACACAGTTTCAATGGGTATTTTTAAAAATACCCATTACCTGGAAGGAAGTCAAGATAAAAACAATCCATTTACCAAACAAAAAATAATCTTTTTGAGTTCTTTGAAACTCAGGCCACCTCAAACAGAAAGACTATTTGAATTTTCTATGTGAAGCTTCAACTCTTGGCTAATAGATGTCCCTGAAGTACATGCAAGCGATCCCATTCCACAAGCTTTAAGAGATGAACTGCAGATTAAGAAATACCATCTTTTTAACATTACCCTCTTCAACTCTTGGGTAAACCGAGGGCTAGTTCAGAGAACAGGTGGTTAATAAACAGACAAAGTTACTCCACAAACTATGGTCACTTGAAGAATTAGCTGTGTATCAATAGTGAAGGGCAGCACAGGGAAGGCCAGAGTTACCAGGGAACACAAAGCAACAAAAGGGAAAAGGGGACACTCACCATTAATCTGCTGAGAGGAGATTTTCTTTTCACTCATTTTGTCGTGATTGGTAAGGAAGACAGACATGTCTCTCTCTGCTAAGAGATTATCAAGAGCGTTGTTTTCATGCTGGGTGCGTGCTGTATAGGTTTCCTTAGGCATCTGCACCATGAGATTAGGGAGAGTTGGATCCAAGGGGTCCTCTTCTGTGATGTAGGCGTAGGGACAGTACTCTCGCGTCCTGGAGTAGATGTTTGCATTGTCATAACAGTCTGAGCAGATCACCAATGGCGCTGCACCACCTGATAAACACAATGGAAAAACAAAATACTCTCAAAGTGGATAAGGATGCTTGATTTCCATAGACTCTTTCATGTCTCAGCACGATCATGTATTACAGCGGGACAGTTTGAAGGGCCTTTATACAGTTAACGTGGTAACAGAGTGCTCAGCTTGACTGTTTACTGAAGCCGTCACATGAGAAATGCTCCAGGCTCACCACCATCCAAACTCCCAATAGCACCGCCCTTCTGGGGCCGACCATGGGAAAACCACAGACATGAATATGAAGGCTCTCGTGTTTGCTCTCGTGTTTGCTCTCCTGTTTCAAGGGCAAAAGGGTTCCACGCAGGCCCAACCAGCTTGGGCACCGGGCTGAAACAGCCCTGGAACCAAACCGGGACACCTATCCACATCTGCTTACGCTCTTCTCCAGACTGGTACCCTGCATGGCCATACATCTCAGACCAGATGATAAAGTGGTTGTTGAGACAACCTGCTTCCCAACTCCTTCCTGATACAGACTCTAGCGTAATAGGACTACAGACTAGAGGGAACGGATCACGGGACAGATGTGAAAAACTCACACTGAACAATCACTTTCGAAAGCCAGCCTACATGAGGATGGCTCCTCAGCATTTGGATGGCAAAAAGTAGCATCTCTGGAGACTCAATGACACAAATACCCGGAAAAGCATCCAAACAACGCAGGGATATAGCGTAGACCCTGTAGTTATGACTGTAGCAAGCAGATTACGTGTCTGGCAGAAGCAGTAATTTTATGCCAAGGACAAAAAAGTACAGCAAGTCAACTTCCAAGTGAACTTTATTTCCACCTCTTTTGCCTGGACTCTTGAGATGCCAAAGGAAAAAAACAGCATAAAAAGCTACCTTGACATTTAACCTAGGAATTCTCTAATGGCATCCCCACCTTGCTGAACAGATCGCAAACCCTGCAAACCCTGAAGCAAAGAGCCTCTGGAGGGAACTGTACTACTGTGGCACCCAAAGGACAGCGCTCATGACATCCACATGCAAAGGCACTCATAGCAGATGTCAGCCCAGACATTGCAGGACCAAAGATTAAATGACACACACAGAATGCAGAAGCCTTGACAGCAGAATATAAACAAACACTAGAAGAAAAACAGGAGATGACTCAAATGCAGAACAATCAATGGAAATTTTTGGATCAACCTGAATTCTTCTGTAGGAAAAGTCACCTTTGATGTTAATATAAGTACGATGCTGCATTGTGCAATACTGCTGCCAGCTGCGAGGGCCGGACTGCGCACTGGCGTCCTACTGAAACGCAAGCTAAGCAACACACGTGAGGCCTTTGCTTACCGTCTGCACCTTTATGCACATAGCTACCGGCTGGAGGCATAAGCTGCTGATGGCTTCCTGCCTCTGAGTTACTGTAGCCTTCCTGTGGCTCTGACAGAGTTCCTTGGGAGGACAGATAGCTGGGAATGTCTGCAGGTAGGTTCATCTCCTCTGCAAGGCAGAATTAACATTGAAACCAGCTAAGTCTGAGGATTTCAGGGTAATAGTCAAAACCGTTACCCACATTAACAAAAATTGTCATCCAGAATTTCAACTCACATAGTTCTCTTTTTTTCTACCTCAGTGATTAGAAATGCATACAGCTAGTTCAAAACTAACAGGGCAGAATGGAAATTTACACGCAGTATTCCCCATTCTGAAAACCTTTGCAAGTTTGATCAAAAATATTTATTTTCCAAAGTCACTGTTTTCCCTTAATGGAGAACTAATCTAGTGTATAAGGAATAAAATTAACACACTTTTGATATTGAGAAAAACCTCTAAAATGAAGGAATTTGAGCAAATCTCTGAAGAGATTTTAGAAGGAAACCTTCAGTTCTTCAATCTTATCTATCTGTAACGAATCCAGAAATGTCACCACTCTTAACAAGTGTTTTGGATTAGAAACAGGGCTGAAGACTGCTGCTTTTGCACTTTACCTGTGTTGGTGATGCTGTAATCTTCACTCTTCCTTCTCATGTGGTAGATCACGATAACCCATACCAGGGAGGTTCCCACAACACAGCACACCACAACAATAATCACAATGCCGACTGTTGTCCAGCCGTCCTCCTCATGGACAATGCCGCTCTGGGAAGAATCACAATTTGGGGAAGCCAGGACATGTAGGTAAATATGGCCACGCTCGGTGCCCAGTGTGTTGGACATAATGCACGTGTACTTCCCAGCATCCTCTAGCCCAGCATCCACTATGATAAGGAGTTGATTGGCCGCAGCAAAAAAATGCCGTTCTGTGACTGTCAAAGGACCATCGTCTTTAGTCCAATTGAGGCGAGGGGCAGGACTGCCACCAGCGATGCACTGCAAGACAGCAGTTTCACCCCGGGTTACCGTTCTGTCTTCCAGAGGCCTAACGAAGGAAGGAGTTTCTGTGACAGCGAAGGAAAAAAAAAAAAAAAAAGTAAGATAATTCCATTGTGCAACACCAGTGTGTACTCCGTGATATTTAAAAATCTGATCTAACAACCCAAATGTAAACTTGAGCAATGAGAGACAGGATTCAGGAAATCCTACGAGTTCGGCTCTTCTATGGATCACTGCAGCAAACACCCCCAAAATTACACTAGCCACAGCCTGCTTTATGAATTCCAATTCTAAATTTGCCTATGACCATAATGTTAAAAGTCAGTGTCTTCAAAATATACTGCACTCTAGAAGGAACTGTCCTTCCATTATTACTCAGTATAGTTCATGTTACCTGCGACTGAGTTTGTTCTAAGACAACATAAATTATTGATCTAGTCTACACTGTTGGATTGAGATATGCCCCTCAGTTGTCTCCTGCAAAGACCATACTAACTTCACTGGTCAGCACTGTAGCTTAGCTTCTAAAGCTTTACTATTCAAAAATCATGTCAAGTGCTGCATTCAAATGCCACAAAACCATGCAAAGCAGTTAGAGATGCTGTTCCAGACGCAGCATCCTTAGATTTAAAGTTTAGGGGAGAGGGGCAAACATGGGAGAAAAAAGAAGTCTCCTCTTGTTCCTTATTGCAGAATACCATCTACAGCTAGAAGGAAAGGAAACT
Source organism: Charadrius vociferus (assembly GCF_000708025.1). Lineage (NCBI taxonomy): Eukaryota > Metazoa > Chordata > Aves > Charadriiformes > Charadriidae > Charadrius > Charadrius vociferus. The sequence continues at coordinate 918,862 of NW_009649168.1, read as the reverse complement.
TCGCTCTTTGTATTGTAACTTCATTCCTTAGGACTTAAGCTTGCTACTTGCAGATAAGAGACACTACCCCTGCAGAAGTGAAGCGATCCATATGCAAGCACAGATTAGCGCTTACCCAACACAGTCAGCGTGGCATTTGCTGACAAACCACCTGCAACGTTTTGTGCCATACAGCTATAGATTCCCATGTCTTCTATTTTCACATTTGCAATAAAGAACACATCATCCTCAGGCATGACATGCATCCTCCTCTCTCTTGCAGCAGGGAAGTCTGTCCCACCGTCTTTCTGCCAGGAGATCTGCGGAGTAGGGTGGCCCTCGGCAGCACACTCCAGCCGGGCCATCGCCCCAGTGCGGATGGTAAGATCCATGGGGGTTTTCAGGAAAGAAGGTAGCTCTGGATCAAAGCAGACATGGTTACAGTATTTTTGGTACGGAAAAAAGCAGCAAAAGCTCCACAGCACAGAGAACAGCTGAAAACAAACGTCTGAAACACACCTTTCCATAATAAAGAGGGGCAGATTCTTCTAAAGAACTGCACAAGTTTTCAGTGGTTGTTTCTAAGAGCCTATCCTCTAAATTTAAATACAGCATCTACAGTGTTCATTTAAGATGATCTGAAGAACAACATTTCTCTTGAGGAAAAGACAGGGAAAAGGTTTAGCCTTCTTCAAAAGCCCTTTGTTATACTTTTTTTCCCCTGGTAATAGGGAAGGTGAACTTCCATCTTATCAGTCCAAGTCCACATTAGCTGTTCTGGACAAGCAAAAGCAACACAGGCACCTCTGCTCTCAGACGCAATGGGGATCAGTGGTCTACTGACTGACCTGAACACTGTCTTCTTACTGCCCTTCCCTCAAGCCAAAATAAATAGAATCATTACGGCTAAAAACAAAGGACTTCATACTAGATTTTTCACAGTTTGTATTCAGTCCCACAAGTTATTTTTAGTTGAATCCTCCCTAGCTTTACAAACACAGGAGAAAGGTGTTTAGTTCTGAAGAGACAGCAGAGGGAGCTTTTAGTTTAAGAGACTTCTACCTCCATTTAACCAGACGAACAAATAATTGTGTTATAACAAAAGCAGGGGAGATATCTGCCCCTTTTGAAAGGTGAACAGAAGGCTTTTCACCCACAAAAACCCCAAACCACTGCTTTACAAAAAAGATGTTTGATACTTCTAAATACCAGTGAGAAAGTCTTGCAAGACTGTTTTGGGCCAGCTCCAGTGAAAAATAGACCTATAGCTACTTAAATAAAGCTTTAGGTTAAAAGTGTTTCTCCTTGTTTACCATGATTGCTTACCATTGACAGTCAGCTTGGCTTTGTTGGAGTAATTGGAGCCAAAGTGATTGGTGACGATGCACTGATACTTTCCTTCATCAGTGAAATTCACGTTGAAAAGGTGCAAGACAGTGGTATACTCGACCACCTCACCACTTTGCTGCTGGTATCTGGCAAAATTCTCAACCTCTGCATCATACAATACTTCACTGTCTTTACGCCAGGCAGTGGACATGGGTGAATCACTGCTGCTCACAGCAGTGCAAGTCAGAGACACATTCATGCCTCGCAGAGCAATTGTGGTCTCAGGATGCACTCTTATCTGTGGTTTAGGGAAATTATCTGAAAATAAAAGCACCAAGATTAGTTACTTCCCTCTTCAACTTGCAATTAATATTGCAAGAAAACTCACTCAAAAGACAATGTAAGCAGAAAGCAAGCTTTGGGAACAGATGTCCTGCTTGATGTGCACAGATCCAGCTGTTTTCAGTTGGAAATCAAGCTGTGAAAGAGGATTAGAACCACACGTAGGCATACAGAATACGCATGGAGAACAATCAGTGTAGAAGCATGGTCTGGAGCAGCGCCCTGTATTTTATACAACTGTCTGGAACTTGCTATATTTAGATCACACACAAAAGCCGTGCTCGGCTGAAGAGCTAGACTACCTTACGAAGGACTGAGACTTATTTTCAGATAGTTTAAATATCCTGGAGAGCCTTTAAGTTCTACAAATACAAAGCATAGCAAGCTGGCAGTTCACTGTCTCATCCCACTCGATGAGAGTTATTCCAATGTCTATTATTTCACCAAAGACTTCTCATAGGCACACACAGTGTTCAGTGTCAGGCACCACGGTGGTGATATTAGAATGGAAAAGTGGGTGCTTGCGCCTACATGATGATTATTGTAGCTTTACCACCAAAAGAATGAAAGAATTACATACACACAAGTAACACTTATCAGATTGCTCACCCAGAAAACGGAACACCAGACTATTTTCAGGCCTGCCACAGACTTCAACGTGACTCTGGCCAAAGAGTCTCTCAGTTTTCCATCTCACAGTTTGGTTACAAAAATAAACAGGATTATGTCTGAAACTGTGGTGGCAGAGACCAGATAAACATTACAGATAAGGAGCACTGGAAAACGCACCCGAGTATTAACTACTCTGACCTCGCTGGTATGGACAATAACCAGCAAGGCAGCATCAAACAGCCCTTCCGCAGCTAAAGGCATTCATGAGCAGGGAGAATGGAAGCACAGTTTTTAACAGTAACCTAAATGAAAAACAATGCAGCCTCACAGATTATCTCCCTCAGGTTAGCTTCAGTGCTCAAATACAACAAAATAGAGCAAAGAGAAACAGAATTAAATCCCAAACTCCAAAGCAGACCCAGTGATATGCACAGGCCCACATGTGCATCGTGGCCAAGGCTCAGTACCTCCAGCACTGCTACAGCCCTATTTCAGAAAGGTACCTGCATATTTGTGTTACCGTGTTTGTGTATCAGAAGTCATTAAAAATACAAACCACAGACAAAGTCATCAGGGTCCACGCTGAGAAGGCTTCGTCCTGCCAACCATTCCGGATGAGCACAGCTAACGTTTACAGCCTGCTGTAACTGGCTGTCAGAGAGCCACTGCGGCAGCCACTTCAGCTGGCAATCACAAAGCAAGCTGCTAGTATTCAAAATTCTGCAGAAACAAGGCAAAATAACAGTGTGACTAAAGTTTAGTATTTCATATCCCTACATGTGCTTTCATGCAGCAAAACAACTTAAAGCATACACGTTGAGAAATTCCAATATTTACAGTATTTTTTTATGCCTATGGGTATTATAAAACGTTAGCTATATATGTTATAAACAATCCACGAAAACCTTCCCTCTACATCAGCATTAAAACCTTACATCTCTTTTTAATTCTGAAGAAAACAACCTTGGATTTTCAACTCCTAAAAAAATACTAAGCCTGTCTTTACAATTATCCCACCACTCTTTAAAGCAATTAAAAGGAACATAACACTGCAGAGCAGCGCTGTGTCTCAAACTAAACACACTTGCCATTATGAAATAAGTGTAAGCCTCAATATTCATTTTCACACCAGCTAATAAATATTTAAGAACTAAAGTGATTTATTTCAAACAGGTGTCAACTGCAGATTGTTTTCTCTGCTCCACAGAAAAACTGTGAGCAGGAAACAACGATGGGTCCCTTTTTCCCCACCACCTGCTTTCGAAGTTTCCTAAATATTACGTACAAGTATGACTGACTGGAGAAAGTCCAGCATTTTAACACTAAGCGATCTGCCGCAAGACGAATCCAGTAGTGAGAGGGGAGAGGCACACCAACAAGCCAGGATTCCATCCTGCTCTTTGCCCATACATACCAACAATTCCTCACCTTTAAGATACATTAGGCAAGTCTTATCTTTAAACACCTAAAACATGTCTCCTCAAATTGGCAGATCTTGCAGACTAACAGTCCATCTGGCCAAGATTAACTAATTGACTAACAGTTTTAAAACAGATTACACTATATTCAGAGACTTTATCTCATAGAGATGACTGTGTTACAGTAGGATTAGTCTTGGTGTGAAGGTCACTTCACATTACAATACTTTAAATGTCTGAAGATCACACGAGGCTCTAGCCGCTTAAGCACCTGCTGAGCAAGTAAAAATTTTTGTCTAGCTGTGCATTTTAAAGCCTTTCCCTAGCCCCAAACCCGGGAAGACAAAATGTAGCGTTTGCTATCCCCTGTGAAAGATTCCTGATGAGTAATTTCTTTTGTTCACTGTCTACACGCTAACGTGTGCTGAGTTTGCTGCAACATCATAAGATATGAAAAACCTAATGGTTCAGCACTGCAAGAAATAACGATTTTCTACTAATTGCAACTACGGAAATGGAAGTGCAGATTTTATCAAACTTTAAACTTAAGTACACTGCTACCAAATTTGAGTTGACCATTCATCAGGATTGGTTTAAATATTCCATGATGAAAGCAGACACACTTCAATCCTTCAATGGCTGAAGGATTCATTCCATGATGAAAGCAGACACACTTCAGTCAATCCTTCAATGGCTGAAGGATTATTTACACGGCAGGACTTGTAAAGAATCTGTAAATGACTGTCATGAACTTACAGCTCCTTCAGGTGAGCCTGGGCAAATGCATTTTCTTGGATGGACATTACTGCATTGTTGCTTAAATCTCTGTAAGTTAAGCAAAGAGAACAATAATGGCTAAGTATGATCTCATACGCTACCTTCACTTAAATTCTTGAAAATTTGAGAGCGAAAACAAGACTGACGTTGACAAATAATTAGAAGTTCTACAAAGTAAAGTACTTACAGATGTTCAAGTCCCTCAAGACCAGAGAACGCTTTTTTGGTAATGGACTTAATCTGATTTCCTTGCAAGATTCTGAAAGACAAAGACCCCCAAACCCAGAAACCAGTCTGAATGTCAGTGAGTTCACAAATAAGACCTAAAGGAAGCTCCCTATGATATTTAACTAAGTTTTTTCTAATTCTAGCTGAACTAAGAGATCAAATACTATTTTTTGAGTTTAAAGGCTCAAGTAATTTTTCCAAGAACAGGGTTTCTTTTCCATTCTTAACTTAGAGTTGGGTTAGAGACGTGTCAGAAGATAACTTAAGACAGCAGAATGAAACAATGGTAAGTAGAACTTGGGAGTGGAGCAATAACATCCTAATACCAATCTGCCACAACCACAGTAGTTCCTGAGACTGCACCCTCACACCAAGTTAGCCGTTCTAAGTAACATCTGTAGCTCCACAGGATGGAGCTTCCTATGGCACTGGATGAAAAGTGCATATTCTAAGTACTGAAAAGCTGTTAATTCAAGTGTTTTTATTTGCTCAATTTTTTTTTTTTTTTTTATAAGTGGTAATTTTTACCCAAACTAAAGCAGCACAAAGTGATAATCATCACACAGCAGGACTGGGCTATTCAATAAAAAAAAAAATGCAGTCAAATACATATGCTGAATTTCTTCAAATTGCTGCCGCAAGGTGATCCAGCGCTACACAGATGCAACGCTCCTGAACATGGAACCCAAGCCTATATCAAGAGGTTGTAGCACAGAAGTGGAAAGACACTGAATACAGCTGCCAACTAGAAAGGCTTTCCACCTCATGTCGTTGATTTACAATTACTTAATACTTTGCACCCTCCCTCTGCTCTGCGCGCCTGGGAAGTACTGTCATTTCAGTGGTTTGTAATACGTACAGTTTGTCCAGCCTGCCGAGCCCCACAAATGCTTCATTTGCATCTTCTATGGCCCAGGAGATCTCATTGTTCCGCAAGTCCCTGCAGGAGAAGAGCTTTCTTGTAAAGAAGCCTTGTAACATCATCATGACCACAGCTAGTGGCGAGCCAGGGAAGAGAACTCGCTGTTGTACAGGCCTGCTACGGTGTGCTGGCACTGTGTCACCTGGAAGGTCTCAAATCTTTTCTAAAACTACGCCTGTCTACTGACAAGCATGATGCATTCAGAGATGCAAGGGAAAATAGAATTGTTCAAGATCACTGCCGCAGACAGAACCACAAACAAATTCTGCAGTACAACTTCTTGATGTGGTATTGAAGGAAAGACCCAGTCTGCCCAGCACTTGTCACGTGAGGGACTATTTACCAGAAGCTGGGAGAGGCTCCTGAAGCAAGTTGGTTCATGTAAGTGAATTAACCAATACACTAGCAGCATTAATCCTCCCGAGTAACAGGCTTTAATAGCATTAGCATATTAAGAGATTACACACAGGTTATAGTGTAAGACTGCCAGGCACAAAGTAGTAGATTTTCAGAATGAAGTTGATATTCTGCTCACAAATCTTGTTACCAGCTAATGGGATTTCTGTTTGACCTCTGCACAGCACTTCGGCCCCTCACCTAGAAAAGCAGTCTAAACAGCAAAAGCAATATAGCAATATGGTTTGGAGAGGACTAAATACTTTTTAGAGAGAAGGCAAAATAAATTCAGTTTCATTTTTAGCCTGAACAGCAAGGACTGAGCCAGGAGTTTCTGTCAAGGCAAAGTTTTTTGTCTGATACCACTGTGCACGGAAGTCCCTGCAGACAGAAATGTCTTTAAAGGAAAATACTCCAGTGAAAAATAGCCTGTACTGCACTTTACCAGATATTATATGCATCAGCTTGACGGAGCCTCCAAACAAGTCCACTGACACAGAACGCTAGCTACACATGCTGGCAATTGTATACGTCATCTCATATAAACACTCCTTTCCTTGTGCAATGGTGGAAAAATGGAATATCTACTTTCCCTTGGGTAAGACTCTAAATTGTGTAGATCACCATCCCAAAAGAGACTGTGACCAACCTCCAGGACATTATCAGTGGTAACACATTATTTCTCATTTTTCTGACCCTGAAATATGGAAGCCTTGTTCTTAACGCCAAGCAGCAGTCATTTCCACAATTAATATATGTAACACTTTAAAGTTTAGGACAAAAAGAATTCCACGATTCATGCATCACAAGGTCTTAACAAATAGGGCGTTGATACTTGCTCACATTAAGCACTTTCCTCTGAAAATTATTCAAGCTAAGGTACTCAACGTGACCTAATGAGAAGAATGACAAGATGAATAATATGCCAAATGTATTTCCAGGTTGCTCACTCTTGTGATTTGAAACTTGTTTCTAGAATTATCTCCAGGTCTGCTTCGAAATTTTAGATTGTGAACACTGGGGGGGTCACAACGCCGAGCTACTCACAGTGTTATGAAGTAAACAACGAGATAAGATGTAAAACTTCAAGACTTCAGCGTTATTCTTAGATACACCTTTAATCCTACCTTGCTCTTCTTACCTTGTAGTTAATATACAGTTTTACAGTTTATTCTTGTTAATTAAAGCTACATTGCAGAATAGCGGCAGGAGCTGAACATACAGAGAAATATTTACACCAGCCTTAGCACTGAAACAGCCAGTATACAGGCGACCGTGGAACTAATCCGACAGCAACACGGTCTCTCCTGTTGTTTGAAGCAGTTTTACACTCCACTACGCAGACCACTAAGCAAAATGAGTGAGCAACCCAAAAGAAAAGCCCCTCATTGTGTGAGCCGAGGAGGTGGCTCCTCACGCCTGGCTGGGCACGAATGCCTGGAGCCTTGTTAATCACCCCGCTCTCGCCCTGCACATTCCAAGCCCGAAGCAAAGGGCCAGCCTCTCAGCTGTTGACGCCCCCGAGGAGCCCAGGAAAACCCACTAATTAATCTGCTCTTGTTCTTTTCCATGCGACTCTAAATCTAAGAAATTAGTTTTAATTATTTCATTAAAAGGTTGCATTAAGGTTAACAGAATATGACTGCTTCCATAAATCTCTTTGGTGAGTTTGCTTATTTAAGCATTTATTTAATGAACTGACAGAGGGGTTATAAACTTTCACTCCTTTCTCAACTACCACTGTTTAGGATGATCACAACTGTTCAGATCTACTTGGGACACTTGGTTTTTTATTAAGAGCCAGGATTGAGGCTTTTCTTGTCAGAAGTATCGAACAGCGGCAGCTGCTAGGAAAGGTCCTGGCAAGTGCAGAGCTGTGCCTCTGGCTTCAGCAGGGCGGGCTAACCCGTACCTTCTGCAACCCAATGGATCCACCGCTTGGTTCCTGAGGTTCCAACCCTAGCAAAACCCTCTGGAATAATGAGAGGTACAGGCCGACCATTCGCTCCACCACTGGCATTTGTGCAAGCTGACTCTCCACAGCTTCTCCAAACCCCTATCACGTGCAACTGGGCACCCAGGGGGACCAAGGCGCTGCTCCTTATCACCACCAGCATTAAGTGGTTGGTTTGTTTTAGCTGGGCCAGAATTCTGTTATCTCAGCAGACCAAAAGATTATCAGCCTCACCACACCTGCAGGCAGGACAGCACACAACAATGCCAAAACACCGATCTCAGGCTTGCACAGTGCAATATTCCTTGTCTTCACTTGCAAAAGCTTCACTGCATTAAACTGAGATTTCAAATAGAAGCTTTCTGTACTTACAAGGTTTGAAGATTTGTCAGACCTCTGAACACACCATCAGCAATGTGACTAATGTGATTGTCACCCAGGTTTAATTTCTCCAATAAACCAAGTCCCACAAAGGCAGACTCCTTGAGGCGAGTTAGCTGGTTGTACGACAAGTCTCTAGAAACAGAACATTGAACGTGCACTTTAAAGGTAAGTGGCGGGGATTAATTATGAAGATACTACCAGACTTGATTAACTATTGCATTTTAATTTCTCTAACAGAACACTTACAAAAATAAGTAAAATACGCATCATTACCATGGGCCTAACAAGGAAATTAAGTACTTCCTTTGGTAATTCACTCTTGCTACATACATGCTATCCAATCTGTTATGGCAACATTACAAAATCCCCAATGAAAAGCAGCCCAGGACTTACAGCTCAGAAAGTCTTTGGCAGAACTCCCATGCATCTGGACTGATCCTGTTAATGGCATTCTGGCTAACATAGAGTTGTTGCAATGTCCGCAGACCATACAGCCAGCCCTTGTTTACTTCTGTTAAGTTATTATGTTCCAGTTCTCTAAGGAATTAGAAGGAAAAAAAATTTGCCAAATAGATAATTGATGAAACATACATTTACAAAATTTCACCTTGTGCAACTCAAAATGATTTACCAACATTAAACCTTAGGCAACCTGAAATGCACAATTATATTAATTCCATTGAAATCAAAAGAGCGAACTAAAGTATATGAAGAACTGAATAACCCAACAACAGCTGCAGTGATCCAGTGGCAGAAGTGGAAAGTAATCTCTGTTCTCAAGGATTACTTCTTTTTTAAAAATCTTTTGCTAACACAGCATGGCACACCCCTGCGCGCTCTCTCTGACCAACGGTCACACAACAAAGAGTCATCCCATGTTATGGGGAGTGCAAATGAAAACCAGCAAAAAGCAACCTACAGAGTCAAAGCATTCTTCATGACCAAGTGGGAAGAAGTTGGGGAGAGAGCCAATATCTTTCCACCTTGGAAGTAACCAGACGTGATATCAAAATAATGGGAAAATACAGATCTGCAAACATTTCCTGTGGTAATCATCAATATTTCGGCACAGCCTTGACGTAAGAGAAACCATACAGGACACCACCACCCTCCACAGCTAGAGAGAGTCCCTAAAAGGAATTCCACAACTAGGTATACTCACAATTCTTCTATATTACCCAGGCCAAAGAACGCTCCATCCATTAGTCTGCTAATCCCATTGCGCTGCATTTTTAAGGATTTTAAGGATTCCAGTCCTTGGAATGTAAGACTTTCCACTATTTTAATCCGGTTCCTTTTCAGTTCCCTTTTATAAAGACAACATTCAAATATTAAGACATCTTTTGATAAGCACCACTTTGTGAAAGTCAAAAACACATACTGAGACGAACAAGACAGCTCTAAACACTACGTTTTTAAGCTTTCAGGATGGCTACTTACAGAAACTGCACGTGAGGCAGTTTGAAGATCTTCGGGGGAATCACACTAATCCTATTTCTGTTCAGCTTTACCACCATTAGTGAGCTAGACAAGTTATCAAGACAACCTGCTTCTAGAGTAGTTATTCTGTTGTTACTCAGATTCCTAGGAAAGGAAAAGAGGCCTTTCAGAACATGGAGAATTGTATGAACAAAACTGCACAAGCACTTCAGAGCAACCACTTATTACTAGAACTCAAGTTTCTCGCAAAATCGTATCAAAAATCTTAATCACAGTATTCCAAACTAAATAATTTTTCCCAAAGGAATCGGTGCTAGGAGCTGATTCTTACTGCTTGCCCACGCTTCAGTTAGACATGGTAAAGACAACATCAACAGTGAAATCATTCCATGTCCCTGCTGGCTTAAGTACCTGCCCTTTGACAACAGCAGTTACTGTTTTCCATGCTATTTGAGGAACTACAGTACAGATTGGTATGGAAAGTATTTTATTTCAAGCACTTTTGTAGCTATGTTGAGCGCTGCTACCAGTTTAAAGCCATGCAAGGCTGCCTACTTTATGACAGTAACATAGAGTAGATGAGTACAACATTACTGCTGTAGCGCCAGGAATCCCAGACGTAACAGATCACTCGTACTTACAGGTACTTCAGTTGCATCCGTGGAAAAGAAGAAGCTTTAATTTCTGAGATAAGATTAGAACTAAGATCTAGATTTTCCAATGAAAGGTAAACTTGGAGTTGCTCAGCATTTATTTCTGGAATGGTATTGTGTACCCTGAAAAATACCAGCAACAAATAGGACTATCAAAACATCCCATCCTTCAAGCTGCATAGCTGAAAAAGCTATAGGATTCTGTATATCAACATTACTAGCAAGCCTCTTAAATGGGGCATGTGGGACAAGCCTCTTAAATGGGACACACTTCAGAGTGTTAATTCCTAAAGCAATACTGAAAATCCAAGAGCTATTTGCCACCCTGACATATGAATAGATTCAAATTCTGGGGCCTGTAGTTGGGCTGTTCTTGTGGGAACTGTCATTCCTAGACTGAATCCCTCCCCTTCAAAGCTGCCCGCCTTGGTTGACTGCATTTTATTGGTAATTTAGGGTGACTTGATTGTCTAACTGATTTGTATTTCTTTAAAGAGTGCTTACATATTCCCTAAAGCACTTTAATGAGCAGTATTTCAAGACAAAAGAAGCTACGCTTTCCTACAACTTGATAGCAGAATTCTAACTCAATTCTCCCATTCGTGAGAAAAAGGCAGACAAGCTATTACTTACAATGAGAGAAGAGTTATATTAGAAGTCGTTTCTCCAAAATACGGAATTTCACTTAGCTCATTGTAATTCATTTTCCTTAAAAAAGAAAAAACAACCACCAAACAAAAAAGATTATTGACACTTCAAAGAGAAAAACCCTTCTGTAGACAGCAGAAATAACACAGAACACATTTAACAACTTTGTTATGCTAATAATTAGTATTTGACAAAAGGATTCCCTAAAAGCTTAAATACTAATAATTTGAACAATGTAATAGTGAAGCATGCTAGTTTTTACCATTTTCATGGATATTATTACTTCTCTTTAACTTAGAATCAGCTATAGTCAAAACAAATGCCTCATTTCTTTTAAGAAATATTTGCCTTCTAATATTTTATAAAAAAGTTTTCTGCTCACAAAGCATCAGTTTTACACAAAAAGTGTGCTGCTAACACAGAGTGTCCATTTTTAATTAACTGGCACTGAATATTTCTACAAGTCACACCAGATAGCTAGACATGCAATGAAATGTACTAATTAGAATCAGGTAGAAAATCTTTAGAGTTTATCCTCATAAAGAAACTTACACTTCTTGTAGCGTATGAACAGGCAAATCAATGCTCCAGTTGGATGACAATAAATGATTATGACTTAAATCCCTAGAGAACAGAAAGAAAAGTTATTTTAGCTCCCGGAATAAAAAACCACATGTACCCTTTATGCAATGTAAAAGTTTTAAACCATATTTTTGATACATGCGATTCCTCCTTCGCCAAAGGAAGAAGAGGTTCCTTCTGGTTTGTTCTAGTGGTCACTCACAATAAAAGTCTACACTCTTCTATGTCTCTGAATCACATAACTTTTTGCTAAAAAGGCTTCTTGAAAGGAAGATCATATCTCTTGAAAGGAATATTGTATCTGGTCAGAGCATTTTTCCTTTAAATCATAGGCTTATTGACAATACTTGCCTAGCGCAAAAAAGAAAAACTCGCCAGTGACATGAAAATAATTTCTTGCAAACTGCCTGTTACCGAACTGCTTTCTGTAGCAACAATCGCCATTTTCTCAGCCTGCCCAGCTTTCAAGGCAGCTGACTAGTCAAGGCAGGCTTATTTTAAAGGAACAACATACACACAATTACCAAACAAGCTGGAGGGGAGAGAAACATGATGCTGGGAAGCTTAGAGAAGGCATGCTCCAGTGCCAGTTGGTTCTGCTTATTAGAAACAAATGCAGGAGCTGGATTGTTTCAACGGGCAAGAGAGTCATTAAATCCATTTTTAATGCCCATACTGGATGCTGATGCTATTCCCATTGCTTTGACTTTAAAGTAGCATTTTACTTTTGCCCTGGACTTGGTGCATAAGATGTTATAAGCGAACCCCTCAGGCACAGGCTATCTCTATTCTGTGACATGACTCAACGCGTGACCAAAAAACCAGTCAGGTTTGTGATGGAAGCCTGGCAGATGTCACTCCAAACGGTGAAACCAGCTCATCTTTTTGACACATTTGTGGCACAAGTCCAGAACGGAGACGAATCCCCAAAGCTCGTGCCAACAGTCCGCGCCGCTGGGCGCTGAACAGGCCTGGCACTGCCACCAAGCTTGTGAAACACGACTGACACCCTCACCGCAGCCAGAAAACTGTCAATAGGCGCATATAGAACGGAACACCGTCTAGTAAATCGAAATGTCCGTCTCTGCTAGCTCGCTGTGCCTGCCTGTCAGCAAGGCATCACGCTTCTCACTCCATTTCCAATTCTGACATCGAATAAAGAGCTATAATGAGCTATTTGCAGCAATCGCTGTTCACCTCCTGATGACTTCCTCTGATGAGGTCCTGTATCACTGATTCTCTTTCATAATTACAGAAGTAACAAAGTACGTATTTATTATGGCTAGTTTTAATATCATCAGGCAGTCTGCAGCTATACTGACACAGGAGACATTATCCTTAAAGAACAAAACTACCGTGTATCTGTTAAAAAAGAATATTAAAATGTAATCAATCACAGTTAAAAATATTTCCGTTGACAGCCAGGCTCAAGCGCTCACAGCACCCACGCGCAGGTCTGCTCTTGAAACAGCTTTGGGCCTGTGACCAACTTCAACCACACCAAGGGTCGAAGCTGTCCAAAACCCACGAATAGGGGAAGAAATTGTACTGGTGCCCCTGCTGAAGAAGGGGTTGCAGTACAAATTTAACACTTGCTGGGTCACGTGAACCCTCCATGCAGGGAAGACTTGTCACTAACCAGAAGACAACCGGAGCAGGACCTGGTTTTATTCACCCCACTGCTCGTGGCACTACCGATACACTGTTGATCTGTGAGACCAGAATCTACTGGGAGGGAGCAAGGACTTGACAAGACTGTCGTTAACTTCCACTCAGGCTCAGCAATAAAGGTACCGTTCTGGCAATGAATTATTAAAATCCTGGGTGTCATGTCAAGTCAGATGGTTGTTAATGTATTCTTTTAATTACATCCAGATGTAAATTACACAGATACAGCAGCAAACAGGTTTGCAAATAATTATTCAATCCTACAATTAAAAAAATAAAATCAAGGGAACCTGGAGAAGAGAACAATGCACATGCAGCCACTGAATGCTACTCTGCAGGCCTGCTCCCTCAATAAATATAATAGTTAAGCCAATAAGGCCCATAACACATAAAACCAACTGAGTACGAAGTGCTGCAAGAGCAGCCTTCCCACGTCAGGGGAGGCTGAGCACTCCGGACACCCTCTCGGGCTGTCTGGACCTATCCTGCCCACCACGGCCGGAGCCGGGCTCAGCCTCGGGGCTCTGCGCGCACCAGAGGAGCTGGCGCGGCCACGGGAGCCATCAGTCGCGCTCAGCGGAGGGGGCAGCCAGTGGCAGCGCTGATCCCAGAGCCCAAAGGAAGAGTCTTTCCTGGATCTTTCAAACACGCCGGTACCCAGCCGGTGCTGAGGAGATTAATCTTGGCAGCAGTGGGTTTAACCAGACTGCGGAGTACTTAGCCACACTATTTCCAAAGGACCTGAGCACAACCCGTTGGAGGAAGGATGAGACGATGGACACAGAAGATAACACCACAGTCCTTGAGGTGTCCAAGTAGTACATTGATGAGCAAAACCATGCCATGGGTGCTGAGCCAGACCAACCTGTACGTCAGGCGTGGTTAGTGGGCACTGACAAAGATCTCAGGAGTCAGATTAATATGCAAAGAAAACAGAAACTTCATTTTTTTTCTAAGGCTTTCAGGAAGAATACCATATCATAGAATACTTCAATTGCAAGGGACCTACAACGATCACGTAGTCCAACTGCCTGACCACTTCAGGGCTGACCAACAGTTAAAGCAAATTATTACGGGCATTGTCCAAATGCCTCTTCAATACTAACAGGCTTGGGCCTGGGTGATAAGGATCTGCTAACACTCAAGTTTTCCTCTCCCCAGAAGCCTACTGTCTTTCTACTAAGTTAGAAAATAAGATTTTAATTTAGAAAGCCCAGGAAAGTATTTTGCTATTTACTCAGATTTGGACTACAACAAAGTTTTCATTAACAGTAAGTCCTCTTTCAAGAAGCCGGCTATAGTTCATACTTAAAACAGTTCTAACATTATTTATATCTAGTTACTGATGCTTTTCTTTTTGAAGTAGACTGGCTGATCACTACATACAAAGTTAAATACACCGTCTCATTTTCTGTCTTTATAAATCATTCAATCAAAACCCTAAGATTTCTGCTATTATGCAGAACCAGATATACTCCCTTGCTCTGAAAAAGCCAAAACTGAAGAACCCGTCATTTTAGAAGCACTTGCATTTTTACTGTGAGGCCCATGTTATGCAAGATACAGAGCACACATGCAAAATCTGTATTTTAGAGATTCATCTGGTATTGTATATAAAATCATCTAAACATTCATTTTGAGCTGAAGTGGTATTCATCTAAAGTAAATAAAACAGAACGCACACACCAAATTGATTACTGTATACTTAGTCCTGGAGAATGATCTTAATTCAACCCAGCTGAGCGTACCCGCTTCTGCCCCATGGCACTGTGCTGGCACAGGTGGTGAAGCAGCAACGCAGCCAGCCACTGGAGCTGCAAGACACATAGTCTCGCCCAAAAAAACTGTTGTGAATGGAACTAGCTGAACTAATTAACTGATACCTAACCTACTTTTATTCACCATCTCCCTAGTTACCAGCATATACAAACACACTTTCAGGCACTAGTATGCTCGCGGAAGGCAGTGACCACCAGCATCGTGCTTCCCTTTCCCCCTGCAGATGACTGCCCTACAAGCAGGGCTTGCATACCTTCTTCTAAAGAACACAATGTTAAGATGCAGATATATAAAAAAGAAAATTTGCTAACTCTTTGACTTCCCCACCCTTCTCGGCACCCACCAGATTATCCACAAAACATATGCAATTTAGTTGGAAACAAGAAGTTACATTTGCCTGGATACTTCCATAGTGAAAAAGAGTTCTGAAGGTTTACTCTCCTGGCCTTATTAAAAAAAACCAAACAAACAAAAAACCAAACAAACAAAAAAAAACCAAAACCAAATCAAAAATGCCACACACTAGAAGCATCACCTGCAATTAGTTTGAAAGTTAGGAAAACCAAGAATTTTTAGTCCTCAAAGTTAGGTGAAATGATATCACAGAACTGAGAGGGAAAAACACATCAGGAACTTTTTCATGCAAGAAAAATTAAGCTTTGATTAATTTTGAACAGCTTGTATGCATTACAGCTTGTTTAGATTCAGAACTGCTATAGTAGTCCCACTGAAGAAAAAATGTCACCCCCCTCACACACTTCGTGTGCCAAAATCCTGAAAGCCACAACAGAGAACACACACTTAATTATTGTTTGCAGCACATGTCAGATTGCATAACGTAGCACAGCGCCAGCACCGCTTCTTCCCACTGCATTTTGTGCCAAGCGGTTTTAAACACACCCTCTATCAGCTTGGAGAAAGATACAAGTATTTGTTGAAGCTTGAAAACTTGCTCTCCAAACAGCATGGATATCGTTTTGCTTATTAGCCACCTGATGAACTGCCAACTCACTTCTCCAGGCACTGACACCCTCCCTGACAAGTGCTAATGTTAAGATATCCTTGTACTTTTTCTAAGAACGAAAGGTTTCACAGACAAGCTAGTTGTATTCCTGTGCTGAAATACATGTTTTCTCTTAAACACTTCCAGTTGCTTACCATACAGGGAAGGACACGAAGGGGCAAGAAGGTGACAAGGCTTCCTTAGAGATCCCCAGTTTTTAATACAGACCAGAATCTTAAGTCCTGCTAGAGGGATTCCTGGAGTTAACTGAACAGTGGTTTGCATGTTTATACTGTCTCCCCAACAGGCTTTTTTTCTTGGTCTGGAATACTGTTATTTCTATCAACAGGGACACACGATGACTCCAAAAGGGCCTGAGAACTCCTCTGTGCACAAAAGTGGTTCTTCATAATCCTCATACTTCAGCACCTCTTCCAGCCCAGTACGCTGTGGCCAAAGGTGACAAATGCAACAGTCAGTATGACAGTGAGGGTCAAGGAAGGATAAAGGCTTGACCAAGTGTGAACACTATTTAGCATGTTGTCTGCTTAAACTCTCCAGAGCAGAGACTAAGGGTGGCTCTTGATTTTTTTGTGGGATTTTTTTTGAAAACCAGCGGCAGCAAATGTGAAGGGGAGTCCAGGATGGTTTTCCAGAGAGAAAAGGAGGGAGTCACTGAGTTGCGAAGCAGCAAAGGGATGCAGAGGAAGTCAGAAGCAGTAGGAACTGCCACAGCACACAGCTGAAGCCTGGGGCTGGAAGGAATATTTCCAAGCACAATCATAAGGGACTGTGTCCTACAGCCCGACCTGAAAAAACACTAAGTCCTGCCTCGACTGGCGTTCCTGAAGTCTTACTAACCACAACCTGCTTCTGTTTCACTCCCCTCTCAAACGTTATCCCGCACGGCAGAGGTAAGGGAAGCACAAAACCTGTGCCATGGCCACCCCCAGGCATGGAGCCTGCCTTCGGGCGGCCGCTGGGGCCGGGGCCCAGACCCTCTTCGCCCCGCACCTCCGCTCCGCCGGCTCTGCCCC
>NW_009649168.1:900067-900645 GCF_000708025.1 Charadrius vociferus | reverse complement strand
CCTGGCCTTGAACACCTCCAGGGATGGGGCAGCCACAGCTTCTCGGGGCAACCTGCCCCAGGGGCTCACCACCCTCACAGTGAAACATTTCTTCCTAACATCTCATCTCAGTCTCCCCTCTTTCCATTTAAAACTGTTCCCCCTCATCCTATCACTCCACCCCCTGATCTAGAGTCCTTCCCCAGCTCTTCTGGAGCCCCTTTAGGCACTGGAAGGGGCTCTGAGCTCTCCCCTTCTTCGCCTTCTCTTCTCCAGGCTGAACCCCCCCAACTCTCCCAGCCTGTCCTCCCAGCAGAGGGGCTCCAGCCCTCCCAGCATCTCCGGGGCCTCCTCTGGCCCCGCTCCACCAGCTCCGTGTCCCTCCTACGCTGTGTCCCCAGAGCTGGCAGCAGCTCTGCAGGGGGGTGTCCCCAGAGCAGAACAGTGCCACTGTGAGAGGGGAAGTGTTTCCTCACAGGATTCCTGTCAGTGGCTGCCACGGCAGCGCATCTCTGCTCTGCTGCTGCTGGTGGAAGGGCAGTGCCTGGAGAGCCCCGAGGTCTGGCTCCGTGTTCCCTCAGCCAGAGCCCACAGGGCCT
>NW_009649168.1:898535-899115 GCF_000708025.1 Charadrius vociferus | reverse complement strand
AGCGGTCCCCACTGCAATTTGCATTTAAAAGAGTATTGCCATGGCAGCAGAAATTTGCATATTAATAGAAGCCAGTCCTAATTGTTGAGCTGCTCCTTATGTCTCGGAGCAGAAAAGAGCCTGCTGTGTTTTACCAAGCTGCTGCTGCCGCTGCTGGGGCCCTGCCTTCCCAGCCCAGCTCCCTAAAGCTCTCCCTGCTGCTCCCTGTGCCAGCCCCAGCCCGGCGCGGCTCCCGTCAGCTCTGGGCAGTTGCCCACAGCACCAGTTTGGGAGTGAAGGCCTGGGCTACCATCCTGCCTGCTGGGAGCCAACTGCACACGCACGGCTGGTGCTGTACGCAGCGCACC
This sequence comes from Charadrius vociferus, assembly GCF_000708025.1. Classification (NCBI taxonomy): domain Eukaryota; kingdom Metazoa; phylum Chordata; class Aves; order Charadriiformes; family Charadriidae; genus Charadrius; species Charadrius vociferus. The sequence goes on along the minus strand of NW_009649168.1, from coordinate 898,768 downwards.
TCCTGCGTGTGCGGGATTGCCCGTGGCTGCCTTCACGTCCCCGCAGACCGTGCTGCAGTGCGCACAGACCCTGGTGAGGTGGGCAGAAGTGGCACACGCAGGACCAGCCAAAGCGGTCCCGCTGGAGGTATTGCCAGCCCGTCCAGAAGCAGTTTGGCATGGGGAAGGCACTCCATCCCTGTCCTGCCCCGGCCGGGACAAGTGGTGTGGCGTGGCCCGGGGCTCCCCCGGGG
>NW_009649168.1:878817-879263 GCF_000708025.1 Charadrius vociferus | reverse complement strand
GGCCGCCCTGCCGGTTGCTGCTGGCAGGCACGTCAGCGTCTGTACAGACAGGCCTGAGCTCCTTGCAGGGACAGGGGCGCCACGGTGATGCTGCCAGCTGGGGAAGCTGCTGCCCTTGTCGCCGTGGCTGCTGGCAGTGCTGTCCCCGGCTGCCCAGGGCCGCAGGCTCCGAGGGACCTCAATTAGGAGCATCTGCTCAGACAAAGTCCAGGGCCCAGCGCAGGTCTCTCCCACAACGGTTCCCACTGCAATTTGCATTTATAAGAATATTGCCATGGCAGCAGAAATTTGCATATTAATAGAAGCCAGTCCTAATTGTTGAGCTGCTCCTTATGTCTCGGAGCAGAAAAGAGCCTGCTGTGTTTTACCAAGCTGCAACTGCCGCTGCTGGGGCCCTGCCTTCCCAGCCCAGCTCCCTAAAGCTCTCCCTGCTGCTCCCTCTGCCC
>NW_009649168.1:874584-877841 GCF_000708025.1 Charadrius vociferus | reverse complement strand
GAAGGAGGGAGGGGGCATTCACTGGCTTTCCAGGGGTGGGGGATGTAGCAAGGTCCCCTGCGGCGCAGGAGAGGGAGCGCGCTGTGTCCCCAGACAGCCTGCCATGCTGCCACGCAGATGGTGGGCAGCGACTGGGGGTCCACAGGGTGCTCGGGCAGTGGTTTGTTTAGGCCAGACTTTGCAAAAGATGCGAAAGATACACGTGATTTGCCTGAGAAGCCTTGGAGAGGCCGGGCACTGCGGGGGGGAGGACGCCCTCATCCTCAGACCCTCCCTCCTGCTGGCACAGCGCTGCTCAGGCGTGAGGCTGGTCCAGGGGCTGGGGCCCGGCTCCGGCTGGGGGCTTGGTGCAGCCGCCCCCTCTCCTCCAGCCCCTTCCCAGGGCGTCTGCGCCATCCCAGCCCTGAGGAGTGGGATGCAAGTGGACGACCCTGGCTCCCGTGCCCAGGGCACGGCGCTTGGCTGGCAGCAATGGGGGAGCGCTGGGGGGCTGGCGGCACCGCTGCCTCGCCTGAGCACACCGGGATGCAGCAGTCTGCTACGTGACCGTGCCGGGAGCCGGGTGCCAACCTTCCCACAGCCACCCTGCCTGCAAACGGCCCTTCAAAGGGGTGGCAGAGCGTGGGGAATAGTGTCCGTGGGCCTGGACAGGGCTCGCAGGTCTTGCTCAGAGCATGCACGGAGACACCCCGCTGGCCCCACACTCCTTTGGTTTGGTGGCTACAGGAACACAACCCCACAGCTGCTGACGTGCAGCAGATGAGGAGCTGCCGTGCCTGTGTGAGCGCTCGTGTGCGTGCGCCTCCCCAAGTGCAGCGCCTGCACGTCCTCTGAAACACCCGCTGTTTGGCCGAGAGCCGGAGCCAAGCTCCAGCAACACCGGCCACCGGCGATCCCGTGGCACGCGTGCTGGAGCGGGGCACCAGCACCTCAGCTGGTGCTGCCACAGTGCAGCCAGGAGATGCAGAGCTGCAGTTTTGCAGTCGTGTCTGCTCGTGGTGTCATTCACGGCATCGTCATAGAGTAGCAAGAAAAGCCCCAAGCACCTCTGCAGGCCTCGGGCTGCCCCGAATCCACACCCTCCCGATCACCAAACGCTTCCCAGGAACGGTAAGGAGATGTCCAGGCCTGTTTTTCCTGGGAAATCACTGCAACACAATAGCATCTTCAGCTGGAGCCCAGCTTGGCTCTGCAGACATGTGGCCAACACCTACAGCTCTTCCTCCCCCTCCCTCCCCTCCCCGGTTTGTTTGTTTCCTTCAACATTTATGGGTCAGCTGGAGTCAAGAGAGCTAATGAGCATGGCCCCAGGGGGTTCCCAGGCCCTCACCGGTGGAATGCTGCACAGGGACAGGGATGGGGACAGGGATGGGATTGGGGTCATGGGGATGGGTTGGCCTGGGGGAGGCTCCGACAGCTGCGTCGGGCGACCCTGCATTTCCGTGTGCGGGCCCGGCTCAGCGACTGTGGAATGGAGAGTTACCTATCTCCCGAAAGTAGGTCTATGAACAATAAATTAGGAACAGTTTAGTATTTATCCCAGCATGGAGACCAAACACTGTGATAAATTGAACAATAAAATAGAGCTGTTATTTTATTACCTTTAACCTACATTTAAACTAAATGGAAATTAATCTTTTAAAAAATCTGACTTTATTCAGATTGACATTTTCATCATCAGACTATATCAAAGGATTTCTTGGGGAAGTTTATTTTAGGAATGTTTCTGGGATGTACACCTGTGATGTTGCTCTATTTGGGGCACTCAGACTACGACAGACTGCTCACAGCTCGTCCTCGTCACCCTGCATTACTCCCAGCAGTGGGAGGAATCGCCCTACAGATCTGCTCTCTGGTGCGAAAGAGCGCCAGATGCAGGCAAGGAGACGGTGCCCCCTCCAGTGTCTCCGGCAGACCACCGCGCCATGCTCAGCCCAGCTGGGCTGAAGGCTCTGCACAGCCGCCTCCTGGTCCCTCGCTGCTGGTGGGTCCTGCTCAGAGGACACGGGGACCGATGATGTTCAGGAACCGTGGCCACACAGCCATGTGAGCCCCGGGCCTTCGCCTGCTGCCCGGCCGCCCCACAGCGGCAGCCACAGCCGCGTCCTGCCCAGGACCTCTGAGCAACTGCTGCCCCGGGAGCTCCCGGACCCAGTGCGGGATCCAAAGAGCACGCTGACGTCAGAGCCAGGGCAAAGTCTGGCAGGAGGCAGGGAGGTGTGAAAGGCAAAGCGCCATCACATATGCCTGATACACGTGACTGCCGGCAGAGGACCAGCGCCCGCGGTGCCTGCCCGGTTCTTTGCTCTGGAGCGGCTGCATCATGGCACCACGTGCGGGCAGCAGGAGAGCAGGGCCAGGCCAGGGATGTCTGCTGGAGCAGGCAGCAGGAGCAGGGAGAAGCATCCCTTCCCGCAACTGCCAGGTACCTGGGACATACCGCACTGCAGCCATGCTGCCGGCGCCTCGCAGCTGTGCTGCACCGTGTGTCCCGACACCATCCTGGCCCCCGGGCACTGCCCTGGGATGACCGCAGCAGCCCGGGCCGGCGGTGGCCTTCTGCCGGTGAGGCGCAGGGATGAGCGGGTGCGTGTGAGGGTGCCTGCGCACCCCGGCCGGGGCATCGCCTTTCACGAGGCTTTGTCCACACCATCACTAATAATATCAAGGTGTTCTGCCAAGTTCCTTCCAGCAAACCTATGACTTCATTCAAAGTGACAGGGGACCTGATTTATTATACTAACGAGCCGGCGATAAATAAACATGACCTGAGAGAATCCCAATCCCACAATTCCATTCTTGTTCAGCTCCTTGGGGGAGATGAAAGGTTTCCTGCAATTTCCCAGTGCTACCCAGAATCTCCCCTACTTGATCTGCCAAAGCTTTCTCCTGCTGTCGAGCCTGGCATTTGATTGAATTGACAGAAGCGGCTTATTAATTGTACTAATGAGGGGCTCAGCAATATGGAGCTGTGGAGAGAGTCCAGTGTGGCTAATAAAACGCTCAAAGCTGAGCAGAGCATAAGGTCACCGTGTTGCCAGGCTACTGGCTAAGCTGCCTGAAAAACGAATATGTGAACCAGTAGGTGACTCTGGGAAAAATATTGCTCCATAACTCACATAATTAATAGGACAGTGATGCTTTATTTTCGTAGGAAGAATATACAGTAGGGAGGATGTGAGCGCACAGGCGTCGCAGCCGTCCCCGCTCCCGGGAGCAGGCAGGGACCGAGTGGCTGGCGTAGCCGGGGCTGCAGC
>NW_009649168.1:871974-872928 GCF_000708025.1 Charadrius vociferus | reverse complement strand
CGGCTGCCTGTGCTGGGAGCAGCCGGGGGCTCTTCCTGGCCTGGCGCTTTCCCGGCAGCACCGTGTGAGCGGGAGCAGCACGTTTGCTCCCTGCGCCCAGGCGTGCCGGAGCCCAGCGCCGGGCTCCTGGGGAAGGCGTGAGGAAGGTGTCCACGCCGTGAGGGATTCGGTGCGGCCTGAAGATTTCGGATATCTGATAACAATGAGGGAACTGTCCCGTGTTTGACCTGTACTGGTTTCCCAAATACCACCGCAGGGAGAGATAAACAAGGCTGATTAGAGCTAACAGCAACTGTAAATTTGGCAAGGGGATGTTCTCGGGATCTCTGATCTCTTGAGACAGTAATTCCCACTGGGAGTTTACCATACAGCCCCCTGAAGGGTTTTTAGCAATAAACAGGAATATTTTTGCTCCAGTAGGAAGGAAAAAGGAAAAAAAAAAGACAAATATTGATCTTAATCTCTGTCTTTGCAACCAATTTTGGACCCCCCATTCAAGTTCTCCAAATTGCGCCTCACCAGGGGAGCTCATTCTCATACCAAGACCGTTATCTGCACAAAGCCCCGGAGCAGGAGCCCTCTGGTTTGCAGTGGCGGCTCTGCCTAAAGCAAACACCGAAACAAGGTCATTAATTCCCGTCTCTTTCAGGCTCAGCTGGGACTGGGAGTGGTGGCACTGGGGGCTCCCTCTGCCTGCTGCCATGCTGTGTGTGAGGCTGTAGTGCGTGAGCTGCGGGCCCTGCGCTGGGAGCATGAGCGGCGTCCCCGCACAGGGACCGGGACTGTCCCCCCAGGAGAGAGCTGCAGGCCACTGCGCCGTGCGCCGGGGTACTGACGTCTTTCCCGCTCCATTGGCAGGAGCCGCCTTGCTGCCCGCAGAGACACGGGCGTCAGATGGGTTTGGTTTGCCTTTTTGAGAGGCGTTGACACGGCTGCGGTGGCCAGCGAGCGGCA
>NW_009649168.1:871113-871533 GCF_000708025.1 Charadrius vociferus | reverse complement strand
GGTTGCCACGCCGTCCCTCACCCCCGCGGCTGCCGAACAATGGCAGGGAAGGCAGCGGGGAGCTGGGAAGTGCGGGGGGTATGATAGGACACGCTCCAGTCGCCTGCGCCCTGCTCCTGCCAGGGCCCAGCGGGCTCCCGCCTGCTGCCACTTGCCTCCCGGCCGCGGTCCATCACTGGTCCCACAGCTCCCTGCCCCACTGCTCCTGCCCTCCAAAGCAGCCGCCCGACCCTTCCCTCCCAAAGCTTTTCTTTCCCCTCTCAGGAGGGAAAAGCATCTGAGGCTCAGATTTCCAAGGTGGAAAAGCAATTTCTTCCCCTGCAAATTGCCCCTGTTTTGCTTTGTTTCCTGATCCCCGCAGGCTCCGCTCGCCCAGGCTGGGGGGGCCGGGGCAGCTCGCAGGCACCGCGGTGGCTGCCC
>NW_009649168.1:869348-870724 GCF_000708025.1 Charadrius vociferus | reverse complement strand
GGGACAGGGTGGTCCGGGAACACGGTGCATGGGAGTTTCAGCTGTATTCCCTCCGCAGCTGAGGTGAGATTCCAGGTTTCCTGGCGTGAGGGCTCCGCCGGCACTGCCGCAGCGCGCTGCCCTGCTGCCTGGGGTCTCCCGGGCAGGGCGGGCCACACCGAAGCATCCTGCCTGCGCCCCCGCTCCCCCAGCGCTGAGGATGCCGAGGGCCCCCCGCCAAGCTCCCTCTGCCCGGCTCCTCTCGCCAGCTTGAAATTCACTTGGGAAAAAAATACTTAGACTAACAAATAACAAACCTGGCAGCTGGCCAGCGATTCAAAGGCTCCAGAAACGAAGCCGAAATTTGCAGCTGGCCACGCTCCCTGCCTGGTTTGGCAGCAGCACTGGTGTCTGAACACCTGCCAGGGCCAGCAGCAACTGCGGCGCCTGCAGCGGAGCGCGCCGAACCGGCCACGGGGCATCGTGCGTGCCCTGGCACCACTGCCGGGGCCCGGCGGTGCTGGTGTACCCGTGCCCCGGGCTTTATTCTCACAGAAAGGGATATGCTGGCTGCAGGGAGCAGCTGCTGGGACAAGGAAAATGCCCTGGAAAACTGTTTGCAAACAACCGTGCTGCTGTGGCAGGCGCGGTGCGTGCCGGGCGCTCTGCACAGCTGGGGTCAACAGGGCGGCATCGCACACCTCTCCCACGTCCCGCAGGCCTCCCGGCTGGCTGGGCCACTCCGTCCCCATGCCAGGGAGGTTGGCATTGCCACTTGAGCCCGCTGCACGCCAGCCCCAGCGGGTCTGGTGCTGTGGGGCAGGGAGGGAGCGTGAGGGCGGCTGGGCAGGGAGGTCAGCGCAGTGCTGGGGAGCACGCAGCCGGGCGAGAAAACACAACAGAGCCTGGCAGAGGGTCGGGGCTCCCGCGGGGTAACACAAACTTTGCTAATCTTAAATGACACGGAGGCGCAGGGGCGCAGAGGAGCTGAGCGGGCGGCCGCCGGAGGGGCAGGGCGCTGGGCTGCAGCCCCCCGGCCACCCCGCGCCCGGGAAGGGGTGTCATGTGGAAGGGTAATTGGATCCCGGGATTTACTGAATGATACCGTGGATTATTTCACAGCCATCATGTCACAGGGTAATCTTGTTACGGCATTACACAGCCACGTGCACGCGCAGCCCTGGCGCGGCAATGGCTGGCGACACATGAGGACCTGCCTGGGACGTCCCTCTGCTGAGCCTTGGGCTGTGACCAGATGGCAGAGGAGGGGGCGGTTAGCCCAGGGTGGCTGGTGCCACTGGGGACCTGGGGCAATCCGAGGTACGCAAGAGGCTGGGATGCGGTGCCCGGGCTTTGCGGCAGCGCACAGAGCCCTCGGGGGTGTGAGGGGCATTGGC
>NW_009649168.1:865287-869094 GCF_000708025.1 Charadrius vociferus | reverse complement strand
CGGCTGCCGCTGGCCCCACGACAAATGTCTCCTGTGAGCCCAGACCATGCGTCTCCCCCTCCGCCCCCTCAGCTCCCTGCAACACAGCAGCCGCTTTTCCGAGGAGTAACAGAGGCGAATCCCGTCTCTGAGGTGGTGAAAACATGTCTCACCCCCCCGAGGTGTGCAGGAATAGCAGGAGAGCCAAGGCAGAAAAACAGCCGTGACCGCAGCTTCCTGTCATGTCCCTGCAGCCCACGGAGATGGAGATGATGGAGACGGCCCTGCGCTGGGGCACCCGGAGCCGCACGGGGGGCTCGGGGGCACTGCCGGGAGGGGAGGCGGCCGCCCAGCCAGCGTGGAGTCCCCAGCCCATGGGGACCACTGCCAGGATTCCCCTGGCCCCAGCGCTGCCGGAGGGTGGTAGGAAACCCCCTCCTCCTCCTCCTCCTCCTTTTTCTCCTCCTCTTCCTCCTCCCTCGTCCCTCCGGTTTGGGATGGGGAAGCGGAACCAGCGAGGCAGCATTGCCCGTCCCTGCAAGAGCTGCTGCCATCTGAGCCGCGGCACTGGGCACAAAGTCTGTGTTTTACCGGGGATTAATGATCTTTGGTGCTTGTGCCCCAATGAACTTCCACCCAGAAAATAAGTATTTGTACCCAGCAGCAACAGGTTTAATCAAAAACAAGCTTTTATAGCATTTTTTGGTTTGTTTGCGTCCAGCTGAAACTCTGAAATCTGAAACATTGCAGATGCAGCCAACTCTCCCACAGCAGCTTTCCATCAGGTTAACTTTGGACTGGGATGATAACAAATTATCTGCTAAACACACATGTGAAGGGAGCCTGATGCCAGCATGTTTCACTCGCCTTTAGCTGCTTCTACTCTAATTTTCTCTGACATTTTGTATCACTCCATACATTTTGTTCTTTTAAGCCTGTGAATCGGGGAAAGATTTTTTTTCAGCGCCTTTATCCTAAGATGGAGCACGACCTTCTGCTTAGAAACAAGGGCTGGCTTTATTTATCCCAAAGTTGGGCTTCGGGATAACAGAAATGTTTGTTGTCCCACAAAAGACCAAGTTATCAGCTATTATTAGAGTAGAGATGATAATTCAGGATGAGCAGCTTATTAGGCACGTTTAACCCCGTTCTCTGTTTATGGAAGATCTGGGATTTGTTTAGATGGTAACTGTGGTTGCAAAGATTTTCTTCTGAGGCTCTTTGGAGACAGAGTGCGCGCCCTGCGCCTGTGCCGGCGTCGATGCCAGGGGCTGTTGTGCCGCCGTGGAGGGTAGGTAGGTCAAAAGACATTTCACGGGGCACCTGCCCGGGTGAGGAAGCAGTTCTGGCTTGCATGTAAGACTCATTAAATTGCTTTATGCAACTTCTCCTGCCTGTACAGCGCAGCCACCAGAGTTTGTGTAAACCACACAAAAAGCACGTGAAGAAAGCAGAACTGAATTTGCCAGAGAGAACTAGTTTTGACGGACGCCTTGCAGTATTTACGCAAGCCTTACCCCTGGTAACGAGGACTCAGAAGGCAGCGCTTGGGGTCTTTAAAAGTGTTTTCTCCCCCACAACAGTCTCCTGCTGCTCACCGCTACGGACGGCACCGTCTCCCGCAGCCCGGCTGTGCTGCCGGCCACGAGGCAGCACCAACGGCGCTTTGTGAGGGGGCTGCGGGTGAGGAGGAGACGGGGGAGTGGGACGGGCAGAGCGGACAGCGCGTCCCGGCGGGGCAGAGGTGGGCGGAGGTGCGGGCGCTGCAGCGGGCAGATCCCTGGCGAAGCATCAAGAGCCCCCTGCATCTCGCCCCGGCCCCCGTGCCCGCAGGGCATGAGATCCCGGCCCCCGCGGCAACAAAAGGCAAAGCCTGTCCTGGGGCCAGGACGGCCTCCAGCTTTCAGTGTACTTTGGTGGTGCCGGACTTAGGCCCGTGTTTGTGCAGGGAAGGGACTTGACCCACTTCAGAAGGAGCCGGCTCCAAGCGAGCCTTTGGGACAGGCTCCAGCCAGTGCCCGGGGCCCCATCGCCTCCTCTCCCGGCTCAGCCGGCCGTGGGCACTGCTCCGGTTCCTGCCTTCCGTGGGCCGGGAACGTGGCTGAGATGGGCCCTGGAAGGAAGCAGAGCACACGGGGTCCCCCCCGCTGCCCCCAACCCGGGGCTGCTCCTCGCCAACAGCGAGCCTGTGCCGGGGCACACAGCAGCCGCGAGCTCCTCTCCGGGAACTCTTTCCTCCAAACAGGCACGGTCGAACAAAGCCGGGGGGATGGAGGCTTTCCTGACATTGTCAGTGCTGGCTCTTTGGGAACGGAACAAGTCGGGTTTTGGAACAAGCAGCCCAAATGTGTATTTACACGTGCACACAATAGGTCGTGTGCTCACCAGCGCTGAATGGGACCAAACTGCGGCCGTCCTGCTGCCAGGTCCTGCCAGCGCGGGAACGATGGGGACAGCAGCACCGACAGACTCAGCCAGGAAGACTCTCCCAGTGCGCAGAGCTCTGCGTTCCCTTTCCTTTCCCCCCTGCCCACCTCCGCGCAGCCCGCGGGGGCTGTGGGTGAATGGCAGCATGTTTAGACAACTCCTCCGAGCTGTGCTCTGCTCTCCCCCATCCCCGGTGATCTCAGGGACACGGAGCACAGTGCGCTCGGTGCCAGCGTGCCCTGGGCACCTCTGGGTGCAGCACCGCCAGGGAAGCCGTGCCTGCCGAGAAGGGCAGGCGGCCGCCCCGGCCAGGGCATTGCTGGCTCTGCCTGCCACAGGTGCCGCCTTTCTCTCCCTTTTTGCCACCCAATGGGCTCTGGGGGATTATTTCAGGGGAACTTTGAGGTATTGAGCCAGGCCTTCTCTCCAGCCACTGCCAGCCCGGAGAGGGAGAGCGGAGCTGGATGGTCCACGCTGCTGCCATCCCTGTGGGCGAGAGGCTCTGCAGGGTGCTGGGCCGGGGCGCCTGGGCAGGGCTGCGGCGGAACAGACACACGGACCGATGTCCCCTCTGCCTCCCCACGGCCCCAGCGTTGTGGCTGTGCCAACCTCACGAGCCGGGTCACGTTCACTCCACAGAACATGAATGTGGCTCCAGAGGTTCTCCCGCTTGGGCACCCAGTCTGATCCATCGGGAGCTCACCCGCGGGCTCTGCATCCCCTTACTGCTGCACGAGAAAGTGAGCACGTCCCTGACCTCCTCCCTGCAGCTTCTGCCCTTCCTTCCTGAGGGTCGCGCAGACACGAAGCAGCCCAGGCTGGGCAGTGCCTGTGGCACGGGGCTCTGCGCCGGTGCCGGCCCGGCAGAGGGAGAGGGCTCCGTGCCTCTGAGGAGGATGGATGGGTGCTCAGCCCCCGGGGGGCTGCACACACGGACCCCCGGGATGGCACGCATGGCCCGCTCTGCAGGTGGTTCCTTCCCAAGCGCTTGCCAGCTTGGTTGTCACGTTCAGCCGCGCACCGAACGGGGCCACCAGAGCTTCCCAGGTAGAGTGGCAGGAGCAGGCTCCTTGCCGCCCACGACCTATGGGCTCAGGCCAGGAAATCCCAGCCCTCCGGTACTTGCCAGGCTCCAGGTTTAAAAATACTTAAGGAAAATAATCCTCCAGTCTCATCGAGGCCAAAGCAATTCTGGGCAGGTTTCAGAACAAATACTGGGGGTTGTGTTTTGTCTGTTCTCGGCAGGCGCTTGGCTCAGCGCTCGCTGCCTCCCTGGGGACTCGCGCAGCTGTGACGTCTCGGCGGCAGTCCTCGGCCACGTCGCGGCTCGGGAGGGGACCACGCCAGGCAAGACATCCGCTGCGTGCCGTGGGGCGGGAGCGCTCAGCCCCACTTATCAGC
>NW_009649168.1:861756-865065 GCF_000708025.1 Charadrius vociferus | reverse complement strand
CCCCAGTGCTGAGGGAAGCCCGCGGGATGGGCGGTGGGAGAAGGGCGCCCGGGCGCCGAGAGGCACCTCCACAGGCGTCAGAGCCAGCTGGGCAAGCCCTGTGCCTGCAGGAGGGCAGGACACCTCCAGTCCCCTTGGCTCTCAGGCTGCCTGCAGTCCCCTCCCCTCCTTCCCAGACCGCTGAGAGTGCCCCAAGCTCCCCCAAGATGATGCAGGACCAAAAATCTCAAGTACTACGCGAAGGAGCTGGGCTTTGTGCGACATCCCAAGGAAACAGCCACTACAGGCGCTGCAAAGCAGAACCAGAGCTGGAAAGCAGCCTGGAGCTTCAGCTTATCCCCATGGTGATGCTTCCCTGAGATCACTGAATGTGCCATCCTCCCAGAAGCAGCCCAGTCACCAAAGCCACCGGCAGTGGAAACCGATCCTAAAGACGCATCGCGTGGAGAAGGAGAGGCGCTGCGGCCTGTTTGAAGATGAAGAGACGTGGCCATGAATGCTGCCAGCCTGTGACAGCTGGGGATCAGGCAAGGCAGGCTAGGAACCAAAGTGCAAACAAGGGATACAAAGGAGACTAAAATGCAGGTGAGGCAGTGTTATCGACATACAAATTTATTTCGTGTAGGATATGGTTAAACTTTTTGCAAAGCCCCCACCTTTTCCTCCCCACCCCAAGAACAGGAATAGAGTCATTAAAACAGCATGTTCTGGGACAGCGGTGGTCCCACGGGACAGCTGGACACGGTGAGAAGGACGCCGGCCGCCATGGCCTGACCTGGTACCGCTGCCTCTTTGCTCAGGGGTCCCCGTGCCTGCCAGAAAGCCTTTCGAGGAGGATGATCCCAGCATCTGGTGTATGCAGCAGAGCAGGATCCTGTGGCTGGTCGGCCTGGTTTGGGTGTCCCAGAGGGCGCTGACCCCATCTGGAAAGGGACAGCAATGTCGATGGGCTGTGGTTGGGTGTTACCCACCAGCATCACCCTGAGGATGGGGCCTCTGTGTCACCTACAGCACACGGCGGTGCCCCATCCCAGCAGTCCGCACACTGGCAAAGGCGCAGTCGCTCCCTGGGGTGAGGTTCACCTCCAAGCAGGGGGCTGCGCCCCTCCTGCCCGGGGAGATCTTCGCCCCGGCCCCTGCTGCGCGGGGCGCTGACAGCACCTGCGGTACACCCTATACCGTGGGCTGCTTACTTGAGCGGAGGACCGGCGCTGCCAAAATGTGCTTGTCAGGCGGCCAGCACTTGGGAAACGAGGAAGGAGAGCGTGGAAGGAACGAGTCACTGCGCTGGGAACATATGGGACGGCAATCTGCAGGGAAGGACGGCAGCCCCCACACTCCCTGAGGAGTGAGCAGAGACCCTCCCGAGTCCTCACGCAGCGGCAAATTAGCATTGGAAAGTACATCGAACAGCATCACTTTCCTCCGGCTCCAGGGACAGCATGGGAGGAGGAACAGAGATACTGTTTCTTGTGCCAGATAAGCTCCTTGGCAAAAGGCAACACATCAGTGCACGCTGCAGCGCGAGGGGTCCATGGAAAGGAGCCAGAGAGCGCTCAGCCCAGAAGATGAGGGAGAAGCGCAGTGCAAGGGTCAAGGGAGGAGCACAGCATACGTGAGATGTCTCGTAACATTTGCTATGTGGTCTCCATGTGGTCAAGGACTCCTTATTTCAAGGCAAGCTCGCCAAGGAGAGCATCCTTCTCCTGGCAGCGAGGACGAGGCGTGACAGCTGCCGGGATGCGGGCTGGAGCCAGGCAGGCGGCACGGTGCAGCGATGTCTTTCCTAGGCAGGACGCAGAGAAGCTGAGCCAAAGCAAAGGCCAAGTTCTGCACAGAGCACAGTTGCCCTCTTCCCATCTAGCAACCGTGGGGCAAGCTCACCTGCTGCCACGGGCCCCTGACTGACGCCATCCCACACCATCCTCCTCGCCTCCCGCTTACCCCAGGGCTCACGTGGAGGTGGCAGTCACCCTTCGGTCAGGGCTCCTGGGAGACACTGCCTGAGCCCATCTTCTTTCTGCCCACCTCACATCATCTCACGCCCCAAATCAGTGTGTTTGTCTCACCACTCACTGGTCACACCATGCCCCTACAACTGATTTCGGTGAGGAATTAGTGCCGCTACCACTGGGTAATGCAGATTGGGTGCAATTAGTGTGCTGGGCGATTGCAAGAGAAACCTCAACTCCTCTTCATGCCGGCACGCCAGCAGAGGTGGGTCTGTCTGGCGCTGTCATGAGTGTCTGGGCCCCGGGGACTTGGGACACTTTGCAGAGACACAGCCATGCTCAGGGGTGGTCTGCGTGCCCGGGGGGGCGTGAGTGAGCCTGACGGCAGGCGGGGGACAGAGCAGCAAAAGGAGCCCAAATGGGTGAGAAGAAGTGTTTACCTACAGGAATGTCAAGATGACCACAACTGCAGAGGTTTTCTGTGGTGTATTAGTGGCCATTTTGAACATCTTATCGGCAGACGCTCTCTTCCTAAGATGGATTATTTTCTAAACAATGACAGAGGCCATTACACCAACACACCCCTGAACAATGTCGTGCCTTTACCATCCGATGGAGGCAGAACCGGCGCATTCCCGGAGGGGAGCGCTCCGACGCCTTCTCTTCCCCATCCATTGTCACAGGGTTGCTATGATGGGTAAACTCAAAGCCTGGAAGCTCAGTTAAAGTGAAATGTGAATCCAAAAGTTCAGAAAACCTTTTTCCAAAGCCTAGTCAGGAAACTTGGGATGGATATCTTGAAAGAACAGACTTTCCCAAGAGATTTCCAATAATTCCTGGATTTGGACTCACGTTGTTACCTCTCTTATCAAGCAGGACATGCGTACTCATGACAGATGAGACAGTTACTTTTACACCTGCTAGAGACATTAATTCCAAGAGAAACCAGAGCTAATGATTATGTTTTAAGATTACTATAGGTTCTTAGTGTTTACAAGAGGACACAGAGAGCCTGAACATGAGTTGCTCTACCGTGGCCCCTCTCGTACTCTGGAAGTAAAATGCTTTGGCTGTGCCCAACTTTGAACTCGATTAGCGTCCACAACAAATGCAGCCAGTAGCAGGACCGCAAGGCTGCTTAGCGTTGCTTTTCAAGGACAGCTTTGTTGCCCAATATCCTGAAACAATATCCTGTTTTCCGCACAAGAAAAAAATTCCTAATGGGATTAATATTAAATCCGTCTTTTAAAGGAGACAAAAATGCAGCGGCACAGAACAGGAAGGACTCCTTTCCACGAGATGAAGAAAGAGCAGCAGCAGCGGCTCTGTCCTATGGCTTTTCCCCCTCCCCGCTCCA
>NW_009649168.1:860687-861665 GCF_000708025.1 Charadrius vociferus | reverse complement strand
CTGCCAGAGAAAGGACACGCGCTGCGGCTGTCATGCAGCTTCACTGGTCCCAGTGGTGCTGGGTCTCCTCCGAGGAAGCTGCAAGGCCGTGTCCCGGCTGGGACCCCCCCGCAGCTCTTCCCACCTACAGCGGGCGGCTCTCAGCCCGGGCAGCGCAGGGCACTTCATTCGAGTTAGCGTGTTAAAGAATGGCAAAGCGAAGGGGCACTTTGAGTTTGATCCAAAGTTGCCCTTTTAAATTATTATTCATTTTGTTGTCTAAGCAAAACTGAGCGCAGACCTCTCCCTGCTCAGTCACACAGGAGTAGACGCAGCAAGAAAACCTCCCACCCACTCGCTCTTTGGTTTACGGTGTCTTGCCTCAGAAGTGGGTGAGTGAGTTTGTTGTAGTCCCTGGCCTTTCATCGGGCGCACCTGGTCCACTCGGTGCCTCGACATGCACAGCGCACACCCAGAGACACGCGGGCTGCGATGGCGAGGGGCAGCGGTTTCCTTTGGTACCAAAGTGCCTGCGCCTCCTCTGCCGCTGCTCCGGCCTCCGTCTGCGGAGTGCCACCGCTTTTTCCCTTCCCCTCTCTTGGCTCCAACTACACCATGATTCTTTTGGCTCTAAAACAAATTAGAGCATTACACATGTGACCCAGAAGACAATTAGCATCATTAGGCCGCGAGAGAGAGCAGCTCATGTAAAGCATTTGCAGGTAACTGCGCTTCTGTGCAGCCTCTGGTACCCGCGGGGGACGAGGAGCACCGGGTGCATCGGTGCCACGGGCAGTTTGGCACCTCCAGGGTAAGGAGCTCTGCGTGGGATGTGGACCGCTTCCCGCGAGGGCCGCTGTGGCACCACCAGGCGCTGGGCACGCTGAGCCCAGGCCCATTTTCTCCCACAGAACCAAATCGTGTGGGGAATGCCTGTGGCATCCATCCCGGCCACAGCCCCCGGCCCCGAGCAGGCCGCACCGGGCTCGCGCCCTCCAC
>NW_009649168.1:855353-858704 GCF_000708025.1 Charadrius vociferus | reverse complement strand
TAAGGGGTGAGCGGTGGGGGGGGGTTGGAAGGTGACCTGAGGGACGGGGAGAGGGGAGCGCGGGGAAATGGTGGACAACCGTTGGCGGTGGTGGGAACGGTGGGATTCGCGTCCTTCCCGGGGGGGCGTGTTGTCCGCTCCGAGGTCGGGCACTTGGCACAAGGGTCACTCGTGTTCTTGGGCTTGACCTTTCTTCAAAGGAAAAAAACATGTTTTTTCTTTTTCAGTTGCATCTCAAGAAACCTGAAATCTAATGGTACTGGTTTAGTGTTTTTTGGTGAGCCTTAAGCCTTTCTGTGGAGCACAGGCATCCTATTGTGATGCTAAGTCAGGTAGTTTAGTGCTGGCTGATCCTCCCGCGTGTCTCTGCGCTGAGCCTTCCCTGGCCGTCTGCGGGAGCGAAGGAGCGGGGCTGAGAACGGGGCGGGGGGGCACGGAGGAACCCCCCGCGCTCCTCTTGGGCCGCTTTGGGAGAGCCTTTCTCAGTCGTGGGTTAATCGTTGGGGGGTCGATCTCTCCATTACAAACAAGTGTTTTGATGGAGTACCGCAGACCTCCCTGCCCCAAAGCCACGGGGTGCCCGGCGCTGGCCCGGGGCAGGTGTGAAGCATCCTCCCCTTCCAGGGGTGGTTCCTCAAAAGGTGCGAATCGTTTCGTGTGCTTTCTGTTGGCTCCTGTCTCACGATTGGCCTGGTTTATCTGGCAGCTAAGGTGGAAAATACCCAGTGACTTGCAGGCTCTTATTTTATATATCCTTTATGAGGAGTTGAAAAGCTGCACGTAGGCTGAGGGAGGTGAGTTGCATCTCATTAAGCACTATAGCGCTAATCTCATTGTTGCGCTTTTATGGCTTTTCCTATTTCCTTCTGTGGAATCAGCCTATAGCAGGGACTTTGAGAAAGTGGGAGCCTCTCACCAGTGGTGTCTGTATGACTCACTGTCAAATGTGCCCTTAAAGCCGCTGCAGTGTAGCTGTGCTGCAGCCAAAGAAAATTCATGTGGGGCTGTAGTTAATTCCTGAGACCGCAGTCACCTGAGTGCTGCTGGGGTGTCAGTGAGAGTCTCCTGTCTCCATCCCTGTGCTCCTTCGGCCCTGGTCTGGGGGCTTTAACAAAGTGATAATATGGCGGTGGCTGGGCGCAGAGACAGCTCAGATCTTGCTCTTGGGGAAGAGAGTGGCAGTTGTGTTTTGACTGTGAAAGCTGTGACTTTCTGGGGTTTTGCAGCCTCCTGCCACCCTACTCTGCTGAGAAACCCTGTGGCCGCATGCCCGGCTGTGGTGCCAGTGTCTAATGAAAGAATGCCAATGCTATTTGGTACCACATTTTTCTCATTCTGAGGATTTCCTGGCGGGCACGGGGTGTCCCGGGAGCATTCCCAAGCACTGCTGGTGTGGGGAGGATCGGCTCTGCTCCCTGGCAGAGCACAGCTTGTGCTCGGGGTGGGACTGTGGAAACCCCACACAGAGGCTGCGAGCCCACTATGTCCCCCTGAGACTGGGGGGGCTGGCGGGGGGGGCTGACAGCCGGTGCTGCGGGAAGCCCTTTCCGTAGGGATGGGGTGATGAGCAGAGTCTGGGGCTGCAGTGCCCTTGTTCCCTCCCCAGTACCTCTGCACCAGAGGGACAGTACCTTGCACTGCAAGGGCGGCTCTTGTGCAGCTTGTGCCTTTTGGGTGAGTCCCATCAAACCTGCCTGTGGATCTCCCCGGCAAGGCTGAGCCTTTCCGTGGCCCTGCAGCTCCCTGGGGTGAAGCACCAGCAGTGAGATGGGCTGTGAGCGTGGGGTGGGCAGGTGCCAGCCCCTGGGGCTGGGGATGAGCCGTGGGGCTCCGGGTGCTGCGCCTCGGGTTGAAGCCGATGTGAGCCCAGAGGATGCCCGTAAGAGCTGTTTCGCATAACGTTCTTGTAATCCGCCTGCAAACCCCTCTGGGTCCAACCTCAGGGTTTTGGGTCAGAGGGATCTGGTGCAGAAATAAGCCAGTGTTGGTCTTGTTGAAGCTTGCTTATGCTTGACTTCACACTTTCTTGTACCAGTAAGATGCGTGGTTGTTGCTCAGACGGGCTGAGCGTCACCTGGTGTCTGTCTGGTGGGCAGCGATAGCTGCCCATCTCTCTGGTTGGTTGGTTGTTCCCCCCCCAAAGCTCCTGACAAACCATCCCAAGGTGGCTCACAGCCTTTCACAGCCAGTGCACCATGGCTTCCGCGCTGGGAGCCATCCCTGGGTGGCCGGGGGCCTCTGTCCCCCGCAGAGACCCATGGCGGGTGTCCAGGGAAGGCCCAGGGAGCCCTGGCCGCCGGCAGGGCGAGTGGGCCGCTCCGTGCCTCGGCAGGCTGGGGCTCGTGCCGGCGGCGGGCGCAGCGGGGAGCTGGAGGAGGGTGGCTGCCGTGCCCCTGGCGTCTGCCTGTCTGCCTGCCCAGGCTGGCTCACCGGGGCACGTCTGAGGGCGCGCTGGCCGTCCGCGCTGGGGAGAGGCGCTGAGTGGGACCGGACGCTTCTGGCAAAAGCCTCGAGCTCGCCCGTGCGGGCTGCCGGCCTCCAGCAAACCCTGCCCGTGCTGCTGACCTCGCCTCACCCTGCCAGCCAACGCGGCGGCTGAGCAGGACCTCAATCGACTATTGTCTTGGTGCAGAGCCCTTGCGAGCGCTGGGGAGTCACGTAGGCCATGTGCCGCCAGGTTAAACCCCGGCTGTGGGCACTCGCTGGAATTACAGCTCCATGCTTAATGCCATAAACCCGCTTAAAACTGGTGGAAGTGGTGTCTCATTAGCTCATAACAATCTCCATTTCATCTTGCTTCTGGCCAGAAAAAAAGCCAAATTTGAAGCTATAAAGCATTGTTGGCTGTAAACAGCTTGCGATTGCTGGCACCTCTGTTTCCGCAGCAATAAGTATGAGGTCTCAGTTCAGTTTTGGGGATGAGAGGGGATGGTTGGGGTCTGCTGGCTCCCGGGGGCGTTCATGGCCCCTGCGCTGTCCCACTGTGTGTTGAGCCCTGAGTCGCTGTGAACTGAGTTTGGGAGGATGGGACGGGGTAGACATGTTTCAGGCTCTCATTTGGATAGTGTTTCATGATGGGGCCGGTGGGAATGGGCACTCGCCAGGCTCCCGGGAGCAGCATCCCCCTCCTGTGTCCTTCTGCTCTGCCGGGGGTCGGGGTGGGAGCCCCCTCGGGGGACAGGGGGGTAGCTCTGTGCCTGGCCTGGGCATTTTGGTGTTTGCTGGCCAAAGGCGTGAGGAGCCCAAATGGCTGTTGTATGGCAGGGACATCCCTGGGGATGATCTTGCCACTGCCAAGATTCCGCTCCAGGCGATGGCGGGTGCCTCTCCGGGGCCGGGGGGGGTACGGGC
>NW_009649168.1:852378-855196 GCF_000708025.1 Charadrius vociferus | reverse complement strand
CGGGCAGCCACTGCCGGGCGAGCGTGTGGGCGGGGCTGGGGAGCCCTGAGCCGGCGGTGTGCGAGGGGAGGTGGTGGTGCCGGCGGACGTCCCTCTTCCGCTGAGCCCGGAAAGGAGCAGTGTGAGGACACTTTCGTAAAGGGTTTGCCCTAGAAATATTTTGTGGCATTTGCAGTGCTTTATAAATGTGAGCCTCTGTCTTTCTGCTCTGGTGTCCTGCCAATCTGGGGCTTTTAAAAGCGCAGCGATTTTCCACATTATGTAACTAAAAGTCTTGAAATCTTCCCGTTCCCGGCTCCTCTGGAGAAGGGATAACAGTGCTTGTGCGTGGGACCTAGGAGATGGAGAGGGTTTTGGTTTCCTGCGGGATCTGTTTTGAGATGATCTGGTCCCTGTTGCCTAAGACGCCTCAATTCCCGCTCTCCCATTGCTGTGCAGAGGAGGGTTGCTGTAGGCTACCCATTCCTGTGGATTAGTCAAGACCTTTACAGGGAGCAGATGTGATACTTGCAGTCATTACTTGGTCTCATCAGTCTTAATTACTGCAAATATGGTTATTTTATTTCCTAACAGGGCAAACTGTAGCTGGCTGCCTGGCAGCTGTGAATCTGATTTCCAAACATGTCTTAAATGTTGCAGCTCTTCCAAAACAGAGCTGTAAATGTCATAACTATGTTCTGTGTATTTGGTTTTTGTTTTTTTTTTTCCTTTTTGCAAAGGGGAGGGAAGCTTTCCAATTGAACTGGCTGCCTCACACGTGCTTTTTTTTTTTTTTTCCTCTCTCGTTTGAAACTACTTCTGTGTGGGGGCAAGGAGGAAATCAGCAAGAAGCCTTAATGCGATTGAAGGAAGAGCTTTCTAAAACTGGTCTTTCTTAATAAGGATTTTCAATGAGTCAGGGAAAAATGTTGTGGCATGCAGAACTCATCATGTAAACCCTCTGGCGTCAGGCTTTGAGAATCTTGCTTCATGGGCTCAACCTTGTTGAGTTCAAGGTTTTTCACTGTGCCTCAGCAATGCAAGAGAGGTCATGTCTAACCTGCCCAAAGTCTTGGTTTTTATAGCGAGATGCCACCTGAGCGCCCGCAGGAGGAGGAATGCTGCCTGTGGGGGAAGAACAAGTAGCTGAACCAAGCCGCAGTAATTTCAGTGCAGTTGAACCCCTCGGGAGAGGTGGAAGAATTAAACCTGTATGTGTGTCTCAGGAGCAAAAGGGAAAAATCCCTGACACCTCATCAGCACCCCTCAGCTTTTGCTTTGGATAGCTTTTGTTGCCAGTGGTTTTAATTAGTGCTAACAAGTAGATTGTATTGCTTGCTGGTGGTTTTTATTGCCAACACCTGGTAGTCTCATCTTTTAAAAGTGTTTCAGACAAATCAGTGTAGTTGGATGATGCTTTAAAGTTCACTGAGTGCTGCGAGAGCGCAGTGTGACTCAAAGCAAGAGGTTGCTGGAAACTCCGGTGTGCAGCCTGTGTGGGGAAAGTGGTGGTAGGTAAACCCCAGTGTTCATAGTGGTTTTGCAGAAGGAGTATGATGGGGCGTGAGCTGCTCTCTGGAGGCCGAAGGAACGCGGTGAGCCTCTGCAGAGCCCGGCGCTTTCCTCCCCAACTGCTGGTGCCCGTGGGGGTGTGCTGGCTCCGGCTTTGTCGCGGGCACCTGCAGCCAGACTGGGTCCGGTGTTGAACGGGCCGCTCAGCGTGGCTGCTGTCCCCACGGCGCTGAGGGGTGACGTGGGCTCCTGTGGGGCATAGTTCAGCCGTGGACGTGCCCGGGGCAGCGTCTTGTAAATGATTCCTTTGTTGGAGCGGCAGGGTGGCCGGGATCTGCTCGTGATGGTCATGTGTCGCACTGGCCGAGGCGCAGGAAAATACCCTGCCAGCGAAAAATTGGTGTCTGGGTCGGGCTAAACCAGTCTTAGCGGCTTATGGAAACCCGCCTCCCGTGCTTGGCTTCCTCGTGCCCCGCGTGGGTCCGAGGCATCACCTGAGCGCATCCGGGTGTCGGGTGGCTCTGGCAAACCCGGTGCTGTATCGGGTAACTTTACGTCTCTGGTTCTGGGTGGGAACGGGGGCTCCCCGCAACTTGGGGCCACCGGGTGCACTTCAGCTGGGACACCCGGATCCCGGCCTGGGATGTGCGCCGAAGTGGCATGGAGCGAGCGAAAGCAAGGCGGGCGCCTGCAGTGCTGTGTGTGCCGAGGGCACGAGGGGATGTGCCAGGTAGATGCTGTCATGTCGGCAGTCGTGGGTGAGATGGTAATCGCTGTGAGCCTGAACGGATGCCTGCTATAAATAGGACGCTGCACCTCCCTGAGGCAGCGCACCGCTCTGCTGCTGCGCCTGGTGTGACCCAGGGGAGCTCTGGAAAAAGCTCTGCTGCTCGAAGGCGGCTTCTGAAATCTACAGGGGCACACAGGAGTTCTGGGGACCATAGTGATTCCTCTTGCTTTGCATGTTGTAAGCCACATTTGTGAGCAGCTGCTCTGGTTGCATTTCCTCCCTGTGATGTTCTGCACTGCTCTCGGCTGTCCGCGGCAGCCAGATTTTCTGAGGGGCCACAGCTCCAGGGGTGATCCAGGCGTGAGCAGCCCCGACCCTACTGGTCTCCGAAACCGCCTCTCTCTGCTGGGCCTCCCTAAGGGGATCCCACACTTCAGCAAGCCTGGATGACATTTGCCCATTTATTTTGTTTCCTAATCCCTTCTGGTTTTGAGCTTTTAAGGTGGATTGTTTTTATGCTTGGGTGATTTCATGAAACCTGCCGTAGCCTTTTCGGTAGGGGCGGGGGGGGGTGGGCGCCCCGGGGCGGGGGGGCCG
>NW_009649168.1:842859-852336 GCF_000708025.1 Charadrius vociferus | reverse complement strand
GCCTTCAGGGCCGTCCGGGCTGGTGGGTGCGCTGTGACACCTGCCTGCTCTTTCCTCGCAGAAGTGGAGGTGTCCTGGTGCGTGTGTGGGGACTTATTCCCCCGGTGTGTCTGCATTTAATTACCTGGGTGTGCTGCTCCTGCTCTGGGTGGCCCGGGGCTTCCCGTGGTTTCATGCGGTGGTGCTGTGGTCGCGGTCCTGGGGAAGTCACGGGGACTCTGCCCCAGCTGCTGCCCTGCCCAGCACCATGCTGCCGGCAGCGCTGCCCGCTTCGCCCCTGTGCCCCGGCTGCTGCTGGCAAGGACGCTGCCTGCCCTTTTCAGCCTCGGACACAGTGTCATGCCTTAAATTTGTTGCTTATAAATACCTGCTGGCCAAGGCTCTTAAAGGCCAGCCGCAATCTGAGCGTGTGCTTTGGGATGGCCTTATGAGGCCACTGTGCTGGTGAGCCCCACGTGCTGGCTGCTGGGATCAGCCCTCCCGGAGGTGGTCCGGGGCACCGGTGCTGCGCCAGCCCTGCCAGCGGGGCTGTAGCCATGCTGTTGCGTGCCCAGGAGCGGGGATGCAGCTCTCCGCTTTCAGCTGAGACAATACTTTGTCCTTTGCAGATCTTTGAACCCCAACTGAGTCATCGCCAACTCAGTTCAAGATGCCACCGGCCATCGGGGGCCCTGTGGGATACACTCCTCCTGAAGGAGGGTGGGGATGGGCTGTGGTCATCGGAGCCTTCATCTCCATTGGGTTTTCCTATGCCTTCCCCAAGTCCATCACTGTGTTCTTCAAAGAGATTGAGGTCATCTTCAATGCGTCCAGCAGCAAAGTCTCGTGGATCTCCTCCATCATGCTGGCTGTTATGTACGCAGGAGGTAAGTGGCCTGGAGACAGCAGTACACGTGCTTGTGCATTGCAGTGTGGGATGCAGCTGTCCTGCTGGGTCTGATGACTTGCACCTTGCTGTAGTGACAAGAGTCAAAACTTTGCAAAAAAGTTGGAATTCTCTGCTTACGCGAGAGCAAAATTTCCCTTAGTGAGTTTGCTCGAAGGAGGTTGCTCAAAAAGTTCTATTTAATGCCCAGAATGCAAAAACCGGGTTAATCTGTCCTCCTCTGTAAAGCTGTAAGTAAAATCTTTCCGGGGAATTACAACTTGTGTAATTCTGCCCTTGTCCTTGTTACAGTGTGTCTGCTTCCAGCACTGCCCGAAGGCCGGGGGAGCCGCTGTGCCACGCGTAGGAGCCCTGCTCATGGGGTTCCTTTCTTTTAGATAAGATACTGATATTTAATTTTTTTTTTTTAATCTGGCAAACAGTGGCTGTATCTAGAGATCTGTTCCCGGTTTCTGGTCAGCTCCAATGGCTCAGCACTGAAGCCTGGCGCTGCCTGCTCCTCCTCGCTGGTGCTGAGCAGTGCCCCGGGCAGCCTGTGCGGTTCGAGGGTGGCAGGGCGCACTGCGGGCCTGGAGACATGAGTGGAATAAAGCAAAACTACTTAAACTGAAGCAGCTCCCCTCCCCCATCCTTCAGAAACTCCTTCTTGGAGTCTTTTAATCCCCAAGCTGTGTGCTTTATGCTTGTCTTTAAGTGGCGAGGAGCAGGCGGAGTGCTCCCCGCAGGGCGACGTGCTCCCAGCCCTCGCAGGTCTCCAAACCCCGGTGTCTCGTACCCGCCTGCAAATGCAGCTTTGCACTGGGTCGCTCGGCGGAAAGAGACTCATACTGGGAACCTGCGGTTGTGTCCACTTCAGAGGCAAACGGGAGCTCGTACCACTGCTGTCCCTAGCTGGCAAGCTGCCCGCGTCCTCGTTGCATTTGTGCATCGAAAGGAGCTGACGTCAGCGCCCAGCAAGGCACGAGGCTTTTCCTTTGGGGGAACAGGCTCTGCTTTGTCCTCGCTCAGCTAGCGAAGCGACCGGCACATTTCCCTGCTCCGATGTTATAACAAGCTTGTAAACCGTGTAACTGCCTTAATGAGACTCAATCTGGGCCATTCCTCCTCTCCTAATAGCTCAGAGCTGGTTCCTCTGGGCGCCCTGGGGGCGGCACTGCGCAGCAGTGGGGGTGAGAGCTCCCTCCGCCAGTCCTGGGGTCGTCCCCCTCCCTCCACACTGACACTCTCTTCTGCTCTCCTTGAACTGTTGCCATTAAATCCCAGCAGCTCGCTGATCATGAGCCGCTTGCTCATGAGCTGGTGGCCGGGATGCTGAAGGTACCCCAGAGCTGCCCAAGTGCATCCCCGGCTGCCAGAGCACGGGAACGTGCCACTGCCCTGCTCACTTGTTCCAGGGCTCCTGCAGCCTGAGCCCAGACACTTTGCAGGCTCTGAATTGCGTTGGAGTGGTCACAGTGTGCATCCTGTTCTCCCCTGTCCCCAGGGTACGCCTGCTTGGAGGCGAAGCAGTAGCTCATGCCCTGGCTAAACACCCGGGGGTGATGGTGTCCCGCAGAACCGGGGTAGCTCCTGTCCTGGGCAGAGCTGGGGGAGTGGAGCAGCACGTCCTGCAGCCGCCCTGTGCAGTCACCATCGGGGTGCGCAGATGTAATGATCTCAAAGGCCCCTTTCTCAGCTCCACGTTAGGATTAGGGAGGACTCCATTACTTTGACTTTTTTTACAGTGTGAGTAATCAAAATAGATCAGTTAACATTTGGTCAGAAATGCTTCATGTGAATGTAGAAAACAGGAGTGGGTATGAATTCTTTTTTAATGAAGAAAAAAGAGGGGGGAATTGCCACCAGGGTATGTGGCGCTGCCCAGGGAGGCAGCTGCCTGCTCGCTGCCCTTGGAGCCTGCCGCTCCGGGCTGGATTTCCCGGAGGAAAGGCCGCGGCTGCCTTTAGACTCTGTCCAGGCGCATCACGTTTGCTGAGTTCAAGGTACAGGTTTTGCAAAGTGCTGAGCGCTCTGTGGGGAAGCGTGTGGGGCTTGGGGTGATGTGATGGCCCCTGGGACTTGCTGCCACCTCTCACGGGAACGGGGCCATGGCACTGCCGGTGGCGTGGGGGCGGCTGGCGCAGGCTGCTCTGGATGGCACGTAGGCACTGAGCCGGCTGCGGGGAGCGGGGTGCCGTGGGGCTGGGGACAGCCTCTGCGGCAGCAGGGCTTCTGTAACCTTCTCCAGGCTTTGTTTAAACTGGGCAAAAAGGTCAAGTAGCGTCTGAGGACCCATGAATAACATGTTGACAACCTTGCTATCTGTTAATGGCAAAACTAGGTCTGTTAATATTCAATGGCTGTTCATTCAGTTTATTTAAATACATTTTAGTATCTGTAGAGCATGCTTTGCAGTATCTAATCACTGTTTGCTTTGGATTAAAGCTCCTGATAATGAAGCACTTAAAAGGCGGGTGCGCAGAGCAATTGGGCTCTTCCTACTGTAGGGGTAGCAGTGAAAACAGAAGCCCCCCTTCTCCCCAGGGGGCACAGTGCTGATGCTCCTCCTGCGAGCCCTCGGGGAGCTGTGCCTGTGCCCATCAAAGCAGTTTCTTCACAGCTCTGTCTGGTCTTCATCAGAAACCTCTCAGTGGAGAACGGGCAGTTGCTGTACACTTGCTGAGCCCCCAGCCCAGGGCAGAGCACTGTGTGGGGCAGGGGCTTCACCCTGTCCCAAACCCCTGTCCCCAGGGGGTGGCTGGTGCCCCAGCAGCTCCTCGTTTAGCCCGCAGAAGGCATCTTTCTCAGAGAAGTGTCAGCTTCCTGTTCTCTGACCAAATGTTGCTCTTATCTCCAGCTGTCTCTGGACCTCCTGTCCTTTCCCCTTGTCCCAGTTCCCTCGCTGGGTGAAGTGTCTCTGGGCGAAAGCTGGAAGCCTGTGGCCATAAACCTCCTGTGTGCTTGTGTGCATCTGTCTTGTCTCTCGTGCAAAGATAACTCATCTCTGGGCATATCTCGTTCAACTCCCTAGGTCCCATCAGCAGCATCCTGGTGAACAAATATGGCAGCCGGCCCATCATGATCGCTGGCGGCTGCCTCTCGGGCTGCGGGTTGATTGCAGCCTCTTTCTGCAACACGGTGGAGGAGCTCTACTTCTGTGTTGGTGTCGTAGGGGGTAAGTGACCGCTCTGCCCTAACAGGGCTGCAACGGAGGCGAAGCCTTTCCTGAGGCAGCAAGAGGAGCAACTTAAACCCAGTAGTTGTAGGGGAATGTCTACAATGAATTTCCATAAATCCTAGATTCCCGTTACATACTGTAATACGAGGTTGTCCCGGTGACATAACGTGGGGTAACCGTACTAGCAACTGTACACGGGACTAGTATTTGGTCCTGGGAATAGAGAGCATCCCTTGTTCCTGCCCCAGGTTAGGGTTGTGCCCCAACAGTTGACACAAGGTTTGTTATGAGCCGAGGTGGTTCTCCCCTTTCAGCTCACGAATTCCTGCACGTGGCTTTGCTGCTGCTGTGGTGCCTCCTCCCAGGTCAGCAGTGGGGGCTGAGTGCTGCTTGTGCAGTCGGGAAGTTAACACAGCCAGAACAGAGCTGTGAAGCCCCCAGAACTGAAGCCCCGCTTGTCCCAGCAGCCCTTCTGCTGGTGCTGCTGGCTTGTGAGGGTGGTTGATCTCTGAGCCCCTCGTCTCTCTCCTCCTCAGGCCTTGGACTTGCGTTTAACTTGAACCCAGCCTTGACCATGATCGGCAAGTACTTCTTCAAGAAGCGTCCTCTGGCTAACGGGCTGGCGATGGCGGGCAGCCCCGTGTTCCTCTCCACTCTGGCGCCCGTGAACCAGCTCTTCTTCGGCATATTTGGCTGGCGTGGCAGCTTCCTCATCCTTGGTGGTCTCTTGCTGAACTGCTGCGTTGCTGGGTCCCTGATGCGGCCCATTGGCCCCAAGCCAGATCAGCTGAAGAAAGAGGCCACTAAGGAGGTGCTGCAGGAAGCTGGGAAGGCGGTGAAAAAGGATGATGGTGACACTAGCACAGATCTCATTGGCGGGAAGACCAAGAAACAGAAGAGCTCATTTTTCCAGACGATCAACAAGTTCTTGGACCTGTCCCTGTTCACACACAGGGGCTTCCTGCTCTATCTGTCAGGCAACGTGATCATGTTCTTTGGGCTGTTCACTCCCCTGGTCTTCCTCAGCAATTATGCAAAGAGCAAGAAGATTGCTAATGAGTCTGCAGCCTTCCTGCTCTCCATCCTGGCCTTTGTAGACATGGTGGCCAGACCTTCCATGGGGCTGGTGGCAAACACCAAGTGGATCAGACCCAGAGTCCAGTATTTCTTTGCCATATCTGTGATTTACAATGGAGTGTGCCATCTCTTGGCCCCCATGTCCACCACCTATGCTGGCTTCTGCATTTACGCCGGCTTCTTCGGCTTTGCCTTCGGCTGGCTGAGCTCAGTCCTGTTTGAGACCCTGATGGACCTGGTAGGAGCACAGCGGTTCTCGAGCGCCGTTGGGCTGGTGACCATCGTGGAGTGCTGCCCTGTGCTTCTGGGACCCCCTCTGCTAGGTAGGGTGTGCTGTGCCCGTCCTGCCCAGCCTCACATGAGGGGTGCTCTGTCTCCCTGAGCCATGGGAAGCCCTCAGTACTGGGCTGGGGTGAGGGGGGCGAGCACTGGCCCTGAGGCCACCCTGGTATCTGGGAGGTGGCCAGGGAGGTTTGGGCTGAGCCGCTGGCCTGGCATGATGGAGCAGGGGATGGAGGAATAAAGGCCTGAAGCTGAGAGTGGTGGGCTTGGGCTGCTCTTGGGAATGTCTCCATAACCTGGAGCAGTTCTGTTGGTGCTGGGGGTGTCTGCTAAGCTGTCCCCTCTTTGTCCCTCAGGGAAGCTCAACGACATGTACGGTGACTACAAGTACACGTACTGGGCCTGCGGGGTCATCCTCATTGTCTCTGGGATCTACCTCTTCATCGGGATGGGCATCAACTACCGCCTGGTGGCAAAGGAGCAGAAGGCAGAGGAGAAGGCGAGGAAGGAAGGGAAGGAGGAGGAGACCAACGTTGACGAGGCTGAGAAGCAGAAAGAGGCAAACAACGATGTGGCCCCCTCGCCTCAGAAGAGTGCGGAGGATGGTGTCAAAGAGGAGGAGAGCCACATGTGAGGGACCGGTTTCAATCCCGGAGTGTTGGGGAAGCGCCGCTGCCCTGGCGTGGCGGCTGGGGCAATGCTCTGCTGGCGCTGGGCGGCCGTGAGAAGTGTTTAAACCAGGTGTTCATTTTTAACCAGGCTCTGAATTGTCTTTCCATCTGTGTTCAACAAAGGTAACGGGGCTACACATGCAGTATCCTCGTGTGTCGGGGGGCAGGGGGTCTTTTTATAGTCTGGCTTTTTAACAGTAACATGAATGTACTAATATGTGCCTTACAGTCTTCATATCTAGCTGAATCTGGATGAGCCTTAACTCTAAACTGTGCTTTAGCTCTGTATTCTGCTCGAGGGGTGTGTGTGTGTGTGTATATGTGTGTGTGCGTGTGTGTTTTGGGGAGCATTGTTGTTAAAAAGCCATAAAAAGCAGGATACTGGATTTGTTGAAGCATGATGGGCTTCAGGGCCAGCCCCGGATGAATACTGCTTCACACGCTTCTTACCGCAGGCCCTCTGCAGAGGGGGAGATCCTGGCACGGGGCAGGGTGGTCTTCGGCTCCCGTGCCTGGTGCCTCCTGGCTCTGTAGGTGGTTCTTTAGGTATGTTTTGAAAACACTTTAGCTACTGTAGTTCTTTAAAATCCCTCCTTTGTAGCTGTGCTCTCACGGGATATTCGGGTTGGAGAAGGACGGCTGCGGTTTGTGTTGGGCAGTGTCGCCTGCTCTGGGGCCGTGGCAGCCCCTGCAGCCGAGCCCTCCGTGGGGAGGGCTGGACTCCCCCGGCCCCCAGACTCTGCCCTGGCCGTGCCCCCACCGCCCAACGCTGGGTGATGTGAAACGGGTGCGAACGTGGGGGCTCGGCCAGCGGTGCTGGGTCGGGATGCCGCCCTCGGTCCTGCTATGGGGCTGTGATGCCCCATCCCCCCGTGGGGTGGGTTTCCACCCTGCGCTGATCATCCCACCCAGCCGGGTGTTTCGGGTGCCTGACCCTGGTCAGAGCGGAGGGGCCGGGTGGGGCGGGGGGAGATGGTACATCCCTGAGACAGGCCTTCTGCTTTCGCTCTTTTATCTCTTAGAGAAACCTCTTTTACTTGCTTCTGTTCAACTGAGACCTTAAGGCGGTGGATGCCTAACCACTCACATCTAGGACACGTAAGGGGGAGGAAAGAATTTGTACGTATTTATTTTTTATTTTTTAGTGCTGGAAAATATCTCAACGTACGTGGAGCAGGTTAATGGCTCTCAAGTTCTAGTAAATGTTGATCAGAAATCATGTAAGAGGCTGAGTTTTTTTCAAATAAACTTGTTTTTTTTTACAATTTACCCATCAAATGTTTAACTTCTTTCCTAGACTCATGCTTCTGTGTGCCAGATGACATGTATTCAGGGTCGGTCAGTTTTGGGGAGCGGTGAGTGGGGCTGTGGCAGAGCCCAGGGTCTCACCCGCTGCTCCCACTCCCCGGGGTTCCCCCTGTGGGGGTGCTGTGGGCTGTGGAGGCTGGTCCCCACCCAGTGAGGGCGAGATGCCCCTTTCCTACCTCCTCAGCTGCAAGAGGAGGCTTTGCTTGGGGTTTGGGATGGCTACAGCCAGGTGTCCCCATGCGCTCTGGTTTTGGAGACACTTCTGCTCCCCTGCGGGTCATGGCAGGGTGCCTGTGACGGCCTTCAGCTCCCTCTTTATCGTGCGGGGGGATGGACACATGCTTAAATGTCTGTTTCATGAGTGGTGGGTGGACTCTCCTGCTGTCTCTCTGAGCTGAGTGGGGCCACTGCTGTGTGTGGCCGAGGGGCCTCCAGCCTGTGGGCCCACCTGAGACGTTTTTCCGGCCGGAGCTGTGCGGGCGTCCCCGGAGCCCTGGGCAGGGTCGGGTGCTGCGGCCGCTCTCCTCACGCTCCCTCGGCTGCGGGGCTGCTCGGCCTTTGTTTTGGCATAAATCTCACAGGGCTTTTTTCATACTATAGAGTAACTTTGTAAAGCCAACAGAGTATTTTGTACAAAAGGATTTTGTTGTACAGTGCTGAGCTGTGATACTGTAAAGCCAAGAAACTGTATTTTCATAAATGGTGCATCTGCTGTAGCTGCAGTAACGGGTTCATGTCACAATAAACCAACCCTGAGGAGCTGCCCCTGTTGTCCCTGGTTTTGTGGGTACGGATGCCCTGCTGGCCTTGCCCGCTCCCCTCCACATGTGGCATAGTCCCCTCTGGGGCCGAGTGTCCCCGTCACCACGGTGGGGGCTGCGGGAGGGGGTTCGGATGCAGCCTGGGCTCCACCGCCGGGCTCGGGCTGGTTTTTTTTTGGCCCCACCACGGGCGTTCCCCTAAGCGGTGCTGCTGGGGAGAGGCTTGCGCAGCCGGGGCAGGGCGCCAACCCCTCTTCTAAGGAAAAAGTGTTTAAATAATTTCCTGCTGGCTGGGGACGCCAGTAATAAACCCGGGGTTGTTCTCTAGGGGTGGCCCCTGTGCTGTCCAGCGCTGGGTGCCAGCCTGGCCCCATGACACCCCATCTTGGCTGTAGGACCCCCTGTGGCACTGCTCCGAGGAGCCGCTGGTGTGGAAGGAGGTGTGTGGGTTCAGGAGGAGAAACTGCCTCTTGCCCTGTGTCAGGCTACGAAGTGACTCAGTCCAGAAGTCATACAATTGCGCTGCTTGTAAGGGCAGGGCACGGGGCCGTGGCAGGGCTGGCACCGCGGCACGGCACGGACTCTGCCCTGAGGCAGCTTGGCCGGGCTGCGGCTGTCTCTGCCCGGTCCTCCCCCGCGGCTCGGCTCGCAGGAGGGACAGGGCTATATTTAGGCACGTCATTTCTGCGAAGAAAGGTATCTGCAGCGCTGGGAAATGCAAGAGCGGTGCTTGGCTTCCAGAGCTCCTCACCATTACCTACCCATAAAATGGGAGCTAAAATAAGCTGTGGGGTGTGGTGTAGCTGGCAGGAGCCCTGGCTTTTGCCGTGGTGATGGGCGAGTGGGTGGTGGATGCTCAAACCAGCCCCTGGTGCCTTCAGGGAGGTGCTGCTCAGTGAGAGCTGGTGTCCCGGGGGGAGTCCTGTTGCTGAACCCAGGGGGCTGCTCAGCCACAGCGGGCTGGGAGCTGCTGAGACCGTACCTCTGCGAAGGGCTGTGGAAAGCCCGTGGGGACGTGGTGCTTCCCCATTCCCCAGGCCAAGAGGTCCCGGCGGCAGCGGGCGAGAAGCGTGAGCGTTGCTGCCCGGCCCCCGCTGACTGCTGCGCTGCGAAGGCGGCCTCTGCGTTACTGCAGATTTCCTCCGCACGTTCCGCCAGGCCGCCTTCCTTCCTCCTGGGGGTAGCAAAATAAAATTCTCTTCATAGCGGGCAGAATTGAGGAAATACTTGGGAGCTAATTCCCGTGCAGTTTGTTTTCCCAAACATCTGAGGTCGCTGGCCAGAAATGCTGGGCAGCGGGCAGGGGGGGCGCGGGGGCTCCCGGAGGAGCGGGCA
>NW_009649168.1:842506-842760 GCF_000708025.1 Charadrius vociferus | reverse complement strand
GCAGCCCCAGGCTGGGAGCTGCCCTTCCTCCTTCCCCTTCTTCCCTGTTTTAGGGGATTTGGGAGATGTGGGGGGTGTCACTGGGTGACCCCCTGCAGATGCAGGGGCTGTGGGCTGTGGAGCTGCGGCCGCCTTTGCCCTGGCTTTGAAGCATCTTCCACTCACCCAGCACCCCGCTGGGGGCTCCCCAAATGCACCCCATCCCCGTGGCTGCCCTGGGCCCCTTCTCCTTCTCCGTGGGGCAGGGGCCTCCA
>NW_009649168.1:836063-842032 GCF_000708025.1 Charadrius vociferus | reverse complement strand
CCAGTCTGTCCCACGGGATGGGTTGCCCGGGTGGGCTTGGAGGCGGCGGGTGCCCTTGCTGGCTGGGGCAGGGACAAGGAGAAGCAACGGGGTGGCCAGTGCCAGCCATGTGGCCACTGCCAGCTGCCACCTTCTCTCTGCAGGCAGGTATGTGGGGATGACTGCAGCTCCGCAGCACCCACCTTCGCTCCCACCTTTGAGATGAACCACGGCTGCAGGGACGCTTCCCCAGGCATCGTCTAATCCCCCCAGCTTGCAGCCGAGGAGCAGGAGGAGCCCATGGCCCTCGGGAAGCCTTCCTCCTCCTCTTCCTCCTCGGGCTGCCTGCGGGACTGGGCTGGCTCCAGGCTCGCGCCCCAGCACAGGGTGAGCGCTCTGCCTGCCGCGGTGCGGTGAGCGCCCCGGATCAGCACCGAGGTTGTCCCCGAGCCCACCACCCTGCCTGCAGCACGGCGGGAGACGGGCAGGGACGGGCCGATGGCCGCGGGCATGGCTGAGTGCTCAGCCTTCGCCGCCTGCTCCGGGCTCCGCACGGGAAAGTAATAGCCCCTTAACGTGTGAGCAAAGCAGCATTACGGGAGACAGCTAATCAATGCCTACAAGATGATCATCAATTATTTTCACTGCACATTATATTCTGTTAATGAGAGCCCTTTGCCAGTGTCATGGAGCCATTACAGGGAAGGTGAGCGATGCTCAGCTGCTGTGTGGCAGTGCGAGGTGACTGCAGGGCGCAGCGCACGCCCCGGGGTGGCTCCCGCGGGGCGGATGGGCTGTGTTCACTGCAAACACTGCCAAGGACAATCCCCGCTGCACTTTGCCCGGGCTTTTTCCCTGGGTGGACCCGAGACCTTTGTTCTGCTTCATGGAAGCTGTGGCGTCCTCGTGTTACTCAGGTGCAGCCTTGGACAACAGCCCCGAGGTCCGGAGGCACGCGGTGCTGCCCAGGCAGGGGCTGTGACACCGCAGCCGGGGTCCCCGCAGGGTGCTCGGGGTGGCTCCAGGCCAACGAGGCAAAGGAGGCGTTTGTGCGAAAAGCTGGCTGGAGGCACCTAGCAGGCAGACTGGTCATAGGATCACAGAAGGGTTTGGGTTGGAAGGCGCCTTAAAGGCCACCCAGTGCCACCCCCTGCCCCGGGCAGGGACACCTCCCACCAGCCCAGGTTGCTCCAAGCCCCGTCCAACCTGGCCTTGAACACCTCCAGGGATGGGGCAGCCACAGCTTCTCGGGGCAACCTGCGCCGGGGGCTCTCCACCCTCACAGGAGAGAATTTCTTCCTTATATCTAATCTGAATCTCCTCTCTTTCAGTTTAAAACCATCACCCCTCATCCCACGGCTCCCCTCCCTGATCCAGAGTTCCTCCCCCGCTCTCCTGGAGCCCCTTTAGGGACTGGAAGGGGCTCTAAGGTCTCCCCAGAACAGGTCCTGCCTGCGCTGTGTGCTGTGGCTGTACATGGTGGGAAGAGGCTGCACCGGCCCCATGATGGGCTCGGACATGTCCTGAGAACCCCGGGCTTTCTGCGGCGCTGGCTGACGGCTGCTGCGCTGGCAGCAGGGAGGTGCCCACAGCTGACAGGTCCGGTTCCTCTGCCAAATGCCTGTCTGTGCCCGGAGCTGTGCCCATCACCCCCTGCCCGTCCTGTCTGTGTGTGTGTGGGGGGAGGAGGAGATGCTCGTGGCCACCCTGGACGCTGCTGGGCCCAGCAAGAGGGAGCTGCAAGGCCGGCTTCCCTGGGCACACGGGGACGAGCTCGTTTACCCCACGGTAAATCAGCAGAGCCTCCTGGGGCCGCAGTGCATCGCCTGCTCATCCCTCTTGGGCTGTCAGTGTCTCAATAGTGGCTTTTATTGCCGTGCTGCCCCATGACGTTGCTCTGTGGCTTGATATGAATTTAATTATTACTATTAATCATGAGATGGGGCTGTGGTGGTGGCTTGCAGAGCCAGACACCAAGATTTACAGCCGGAGCAGCCGGTCGCTGGTAGAATTAGGGCTGGGGCAGAGCAACGGTGACCCACACCAGGGATGTCTCTGGGCTTGGCTGCCACAGGACCACGGTCTGGCACAGCCAGGGCAAAGGCTTGGTCCCAGCGCGGCGCAGCACAGCGCCCTGCTCCTGCAACAGCTCCAGGCCAGGCCTGCTGCCAGCCCTGCTTTCCCTGTGATGGATGTTGCGCGGTGCCAAGATGTGCCCATTTCAGGACACGACCCTGCAGACCAGGAGAAACACTTCTCGTGCGAGAGCTGGCAAGTGTCACTGTCGCAGCGATGGGGAACTGTCCCCACGTGTGGGGGGAGTGGGGGCGCAGGGACCAGGGTGGGTCCATCGGCCCCAGAACGGAAGGATGGGGCTGCCTCTTTCAAGGTGCAGGCTTCCATCGCTGCGAACATTAATGTAGGGATTGGGAACCAGCTGCCAAAAGAGTGATGTAATGTTTTACAGAAGAATATACTTGCTGATAATATTTACTTTGGGATGTAGCATGGCTTTACTTGACTATTTCACATTCTTAAAAATTATATGTTCATGGAGAATTTTACTAGAGCTTTTCCTACCTTCCATCTTTCATAAAAAGCTAATTTTAAATAAGAATTTTGGTAGCACCTCATATTTACTGCTGGAGTGAGATTAAGATCTACAACAGCACATATAGAACTGCCACTCATGCTTATAATCGTGCACTGAAGCAAGAATAAACTTAGCTGAATTATTTTACTGTGTTTCTTATGGGTTATTCCAGTAACCCAGTCTGACCATAGATCAGCTCTTCATGAGTGCAATGACTTGTTCTTCTTCCACAAACAAATCCTTTTTTTTTTTTTTTTTTTTCACAGTTATCAAAACCTTCTAACTTGTGATATCCATCAAGTAAAAGAGATCAGCTCGGAAGCATACCATTGTGAAAGATAAGAAAAGTTATAACTTTCACAAATGACAAGTAATTTTTAAAAAGTTGTATACCCTATAGCAACAATAAAAAAAAAAAAAAAAAAAAAAGAGAGCTAACTACCTTCTATGGAAAATTAGGGGGGAAAAGACAGAAAATGAAACATGTTTAAAATTTAATTAGAGGCCGCATGTTGTGCATACGAATGAGCCTGTTTTTGTGAATTTAATTGTTTGCAATTACAGAGCCGTCTCTCCTTTCCATCCCCTCCCCACCAGCAGGGAGCTGCATCCCCCCGCCTGCGGTGCAGGTCTCCCACCGCCCCTCCGCCCGTCCCCTGCTGCGGGGGACCCCCGTGGTGTCACGGCCCAGAGCTGCTCCTGCGCGCGGGTGTGGGGCCTGAGCCCCCCGCGGACCCCTCCGGCGCTCCCCTTCCCTTCATGTCTGTCTCAGGGGCGCCCGCAGCCCACAGACAATGGAACGGTGAAGCTATCCAGGCTTTGAACTGCAATAAACCGTGTGAAAATGGAATCAATTCTGCAGTCGGATGACTCAGTAATGAAGAGTCAAGTCCCACACTGCGGTGTGTCTCAGCTCTGATATCTTCATTGCTTTTATCTGCATGGAGGGAGCAGATTTACCCGGCTTTCAACTGAGACTGCAGCAAACGGGCTGGTGATTATCCCCTTCCCAGAGACATCCCGGAGGTTAATCCCTTGATCCACCCCGGCGCACCGGG
The DNA here is from genome assembly GCF_000708025.1 of Charadrius vociferus. Taxonomy (NCBI): domain Eukaryota; kingdom Metazoa; phylum Chordata; class Aves; order Charadriiformes; family Charadriidae; genus Charadrius; species Charadrius vociferus. The sequence goes on along the minus strand of NW_009649168.1, from coordinate 838,402 downwards.
GCAGGAGGGGAAGCTGCCGGCAGAGAGCTCGGTCCTGCGCGGTCTGCGGTGCTGCAGGAGCGTCGCCAACCATCCCCAGCTGCGGGGGCTCAGCTCTGCCCAGTGCCAATGTGCAGCTCGGCACCGGTGCCCACGGGCAGGGTGGTCAGAGCAGCTCAAGGGGCACCCAGCGGGCTCTGGGGCCGTTCGCCGGTGAGAGTGTGGCCTGCACAGAGCTGAAAGCAGCGCTGGGCTCCCGGTGAGGACGGGGGGAATCCCTTGCGGGGCTGTGCAGGACATCGCAGCGGTGACGGGGCTTCGGGCTGGGGCCAGGGCCAGGGTGGGAGCAGAGAGCAAAGCAATGAGGGAGTAATATGTTAGTAACATTTTAAAATAAAACACTTGATCTCACTTAGAACAGTTTCTGCTACAACATCAGGCCGGCCCCAAGCTTTGGAAGTGGCTGAGAAGCCAATCAGGGCACCACGTCCCGGCATGAACCCTGGCCTGGCACTGGGCACCGTCCCAAACGGCTTCTACCCCTCTGCGAAGCTAAAGGGGAGAAACCTCACCTGGCGCAGTCCCAGCCCGCAGCAAAGGCACTCAGACCGCCGCAGCTCTGAGCCCAGCTGGGACGCGCAGACACATTGACAGTGCCTCAACCCCTTCACAGTGTGTCCTCACCAACCGCGCAGCTCCGCGGCTGTCCCCAGCAGCTCTGAACATCCTGTGCCGGCCACATCGCACGCAGGACCTGAGGGAACAGTTGCAAATGTCTTTAAAACAATTTAAGAGCTTCTCGTCCAAGTTTCTTCCTGCGCAAAGGGAAGGACCAGTAAAATGGGGCGATTTGCTCAGCAGCAGCCGGGACCCAGAGCTGGTCCCACCCGGGCGGGCGGGAGCGGTGCCTCACTGGGAAACGCGGTCCCCATTGGCACTGCCCGGGGCAGCCGGGACCACTCGGCTTTGCTGGTGGGATGAGGTGCAGATCAGTGGACACATTTCCCAGGCCTCAGCCTTGGCCAGCGCTGTCTTTGGAGGAGCGGTGCTGCCTTTGAACTCGTCCCCATGGCAGCCTGGGGTCTGTGCTGTCCTGTGCCGGGCACCACGACACGGCCCCGTCCTTTGGGGGAGGTGGCGGGTCTGGGGCAGCCGTCACTGCTCTGTGGTGCATCTGGTGTCAAACCCAGTAAGATCTGCCATTACATGAAGCTATAGTTTTGTCCTGTCCTAAAAGTGGTATCTTACCAGGTTTGACTTTAAGCGTGTAATGAATAGAGTACAAGTCAGAACAAACCTAATTATAAAATACGCTTGTGCTAATAACTGCTTTTGAGACCATATGGGGATCTAATACACGCCAAATAAAAGGCAAAGCAAGCCATTATCTTGAAATGTCTGGTTCTCGCTCAGCCAAACACTATGAAATCATTATGTTTAATTATGGGATATCACCCTGGAATACCAGCTTACTAATTATTTATAATGATTTCTGAATGCACATTATAATCTCCTGGACAGGGCAGTGAGAGTCGCCACGGACGGCTGCAGCCCATGTTGCTTTCCTGTGGCCGGGCACTGTTTCACCCAGGAGTTAGCGCTGCCTCATTGTACGATTGGGCGGGCTCGGAGGACCCTGCTCTGCAATGACACTGCCACGGCAAACGGCTTTTGCCTCCTTTTCTCCCTGTGACACACCATGGTGCTGGCTGTGCACCCACAGCCTCGCTGAGCACAGCCCGAAGGGTCGGGGGGTGCAGGGCCCCATTCCCCCATCCCCAGGGCCAGGGGCAGCAGCGGGATGGGGAAAGCAGGAGAGGGTATCGCCCGGCTGCTGCGGCAGACCTGTCCCCTCTGGGCAGGTCACATGCCAGGGGCTGAGGAGCCGTGGGTGCGTGGGAAGTGTGTGCTTGGGCATTTTCCAGGCAGCTGCATAGGAGCAGTATGGCAGTTTTGGGGGAGCAGCCAGCCTGAGGATGCTCCTGCCGTGGCCGTGGGCCCCCGGGGTGGGTGCAGAGCCCACGGTGGCCGTCACCTCTCCCTGACGCTCAACCTGCTGTCCTGCACTTCTGCTCCCTTGCAGACCCGTAAGCTCTTTGTCACCGGAGTGTCTCCTGCCCATTGCTCCGCACCCTGGGAAGCCTCATTAGTGCTAATTATCGAGGGGTTCCCAGGATGATGCTTGGGGCTGATGCCCCCCAACGGGCAGGGCGCTGCGCGGGAGGGCAGAGGAGCATCTCCACACCGCCGGGAAAGAGGTGATGGGAAGAGGGACACACGATCCCCCGAAATCGCTCCTTAATGACATGGCCCCATTAACGGCAAAGGGAACAGTCCCTGCGTGGCCCACCCGCTTTCCG
>NW_009649168.1:814779-835766 GCF_000708025.1 Charadrius vociferus | reverse complement strand
GTTCCATAGCTACGGTAAAACACTCGCCCGCGGGGACAGGCTGCTCATTGCAGTCCTCTGGCTAATTTGTTGTTGTTAGAGGTAATGGACAGCTTTTCTTTGGCCACGAAATTTATAAAAAAACCCAACAAAAAGCAGGAAAAATAAGTACCAGCACTCTCAGCATGTCTCCATGGAAGTAGAACAAGTAGGATTAATGCACAGCACGGTCAAATAAAGAAGTGCTGCTTTCAATGACTTAAGAGGGACAAGAAAGGAGGAATGAAAGCAAAGCGTAGGAGGGGAATTAAACCTCACCGGGACGGAAAGCAGAGGAGCTGAGAGTAAGGGCTGCTCTGAGCATCTCATTGAAGTGATCTTCACCTGCGGAGCCGAGGGGAAAAGCCATGGGACACAACATCACTGTTCCTGCGGCCTTTCCTCAGGAGCCGGGGGCGAGTGCCCTGTGCCGCAGGACAGGAGTGGTCGTGCTCAGCCTGGCCCCGATGCTGGTGAGAATTAAAACTTCGCCACGGCAGGAAACCCAGCCGCTGCCATGCGAGGACCTGAGCGCACAGCTCCCACCGCTTGGCACACGCAGCATTGCCTAATTTACAGGATTTATGACCTCCAGTGCTTCCCATGTTTTCTCTACCTTCTCCTATTAATCAATAAGCCATTATCATAACCCTTAGGAAATGATTTATAGATTGTATCTTCAGTTTCCATCGCAGAGACAGCACTTGTCCGCATCACAGCTTGCTCTGGAGACTCTGGGCTGAGGACGAGTGCAGATGCTGTGTGCTGGCTCGAAGGGGAAGGGGCGCACAGCCACCTGCCCGGCAATGAAGATGTCCCGCACCCCGGTGGCCCCGCACAGCACCAAGGCATGGCCCCCCCGCGCCCGCCTGCGCCGGCCGTGCAAGGGACTGCGGGCTCAGGTGCAGGGGGAAGGGTCTGTGCTGGAGAGCGGTGACCAGGAGCAGGAGGCAAAGCACCACTAACCCAAGTCCTGGTGGCCACTGGGCTACTGGTCTGTACAAAGGCATTTTCCTGGCACTGTGGTCACCGCCAGCAGCGAGAGCACAGCCGTGAGCTTGCCATGCCATCGGCTGCAAAGTGTGTTATCTCCAGAATTAATATGCAATCGGCCAGGAGCATGGATTATTATAGCAAAATTATGCAACTAAGTAGGTTGTTAACAAGTTGATTTAGAATTCATAAATGAGGGGGGAAAAGATAACAGGGCAGAGAACGGCAGGCTCAAATTAATTTAAACTGTTTGATGAGGAATCAGCGATGTAGGGAATGAGATAGGGAGCAGGATTAAAGTGAGTTCATATTTAAAATCAATTTGAAAGGGTGCCAGAAACCACTCCGTTCAGACTTGGTCATTGTGAGACCTCGTCACTTCTTTCATTAGTTCCAAACTCTTTGGCTGTAATTACCGGGTCCCAGGCGGGTGGTGGCTGACCTCCTTCCAGTATCTGCAGAAGACGCTCACGTGAAACTGCTTTTCTCTCCCACCTGATTTGCTCAGAACCACAACGGCCGGGATCCTGCGCCCGGAGGAGCGGGAAGGCGCAGTGGCGTCTGAAGAGCACCCAGCTGGCACGTACGAGGACAAGAGGCTCGCGGGGAAGAAAGGAGGAGGGTGGAGAGGAAAGAGCAGCAGAAGGTGATGGAGAGACAACTCCAGGTGACAGATCCGTGATGCAGAGGGACGGCTGCTGCAGGACACAGAGGAGGAAAGAAAACGCAGCTGCACTGCTTACACCTGCAGGTTCTCCACCGGCATCACACGTGCTTTCATGAGATTTACATAAATAAGGCTCAGAATAACAGGCTGAGGAGAGTGGCCAGGGACTCCTCTCCTGGCTCAGGACGTAAGCAAAGCAGGTGGAGAAAGCTGCCATCGCTTGTCTTCTGCAGGGTCCTTACTGAGAAATAATCTTTTGCATTTTCTAAAAATCATTTGCTAAATCGCTTTCATCTGCACATATGCCCGTGTGTGGGAGCACGGGGGTGGCTGTCACACACTGTCCAGTCCCAGTCTGTCTGTGGCCACTGTTCAAATGCCAGTGAGGTGAATTGAATGGGAGTAATTTTTAAATAATAGGAAAAGTTGTAAGGAAATGGTGTCAGTGTTTAAATTTAATTGGCTTATGTGGGGCTCGAATTCCCAAAACAGCCGTTTTTTAGTAACAGCAGCATTTTTATGGGCTTAAATGTGAGACCAAAGAACTGTTACGTATTTTAGGCAATCAACAGACTCCTATACTTTTTCCAAAGTTAATTTGAAGTGTAAATCCGTATAGTTGTTCATTATGCACTAATCCAACTGTATAAGCATAAAACTCACTGCAACAGAGGTTCACTTAATCTGCTATAACACTTTCATTTCAGGCTTCGTGGGGGCCGTGACTGGTCCAGTTCCTCTGTCAGGCCGCTGGAGGAAGGGGGTCTGCCCTCCCGCTGGCACTGGAGCGGGGGATGCCATGGGCTGTTGGGATGCTGCTCCTGCATCTGCCGCATCCCGCAGCGGAGGCGGCTTCCCCGGGCGAGCGTGGCGCTGGGCACTGCGCGATGTGCCGCAGGGATGACGCCTGTGACCACAGCCCGCACTGACTCCCCCTCTCAAATAAAGACCTGCTCCCAAACAGGTTCCAAACAGGGAGACATACTAAAACCCAATTAAAAATACTCCAGCTTTGTTTTTAGTCTCGGTGACTTGTCAATTTAGCAAACAACAGTGCTTATAACCATTAATCATCTGGGCTCAATTTGTGCCGGCTGACTCATTTACCTCCCGAGCAGGCAGGGCTGCAATACTTCCATTGTGTGTTTAACTTTACAAATAATTTATCAAACACAACACCCAATTAAATTGCCCTTCTGTATCCATTAGCCATCATATTGATCTTCTTTTTGCTACCTTCACCACTGGCTGTGGGCCTCGGGTTTGTTTAATATCATAAATATTACTGCATCTCTCCCTGCAGTCCTGCTGAGGAGCCTGCGCCTGCACTGAGCGTCGTTTGGGTCTGCTCCGCGCTGCCTGTCCCCAGCCCGAGGGGACATGCCCCTCTCCATCCTCCCCTGGGGGGAGTCACAGCTGCTGCGCCACTGGTTCTGCTGCCAAAAGGGCGAGAGGAGGAGCAGAAGTGCAAGATGTCTCAGCAGTGAAATGCAAATCTCTTCACTGCGGAGCAGTGGGGGAGTGGGAGCTGGAGGGTCCTCTCTGCTCCCAGCGCTGGGCACGAGGGCGCGGGCACCGGGGGTGCCGGGATGTGCCCACAGCTGGACTTAGTGCTGGTGGCTGCCCAGTGCCTGTTCAATGACATGGGATCTCAAAACACTTCCAAACATTTCCAAGCTTCAGAAATGCTGCGGAGCGCGTAAATAGCTGGACGGTTTACCTCCCTGCAGGGCTAAATGGCCAAAAAAGGGAATTAAGTGGCTTGCCCTAGGCTACATAACACATTACAGGGAGGATTGAGATTAGGAGCCAGGTGTCCTCAGTGCCTCTCCTCTGCCCTCATCACCAGATAAGGCACCTTCTTTAGCCTGTCTTTGTATCCATGAATCTCAATTTAATTAGCTTTATCTCCATATACCTGCTTTATCTCTTTTCCTGCACCTCAGAGACTGATCTCTTGCCATACTCCTGTGCTGTGTGTGCTCTTTGCGAAGACCATCCTCTTCAGCCCCACCAGAAGTGGGCAATAAATGAATTTACGCTTTGGACTGAGGAATTTTCTTCCTAAGTCGCTGACACACTAAAGCGTTTTGTCTCTATTCCCACAGAAACCTTCTGAGTAGGAGGAGTTTCCATCAAAGCAGGGAAGTTTGCGATCCTGTGCAATTCATGGCCACTTGGAAATAACACATTAAGGGAAAAAATCTCATACTGTGCGAACCTATCGGGGAGTGCTGGGTCAATAGCGAAGATCATTAGATACTAACAGAGTTATTCCACATTGTCCTCTGAATTGTATTAAAGAAATGCTCTGCATCAAAACTAAGTGGAAAAATGTCACTTAGTCTTTTTTGCATCCAGAAAGGCACAAACTGACTTTTCCTGCTCCTGTCCTCACAGTCCCGCTCCGCTGCCTGTTGTTGGAGCCTGGGATGCTGCGTGGCCCCTTGCATGAGGGATGCCCTGAACCCCCTCTCCGTTACCCACAGTCCTGGCCACGCCGTGGGGGCCCGTGGGTCTCCGTGGGTCCAGGACTGCGCTGAGCCCACGGGAGACACAGTCCGACACCGGGGGGGACGCAGGGATGATTCCGGGGCAGGCTGGACTGGGGCATCTCCTGCCCAACCTGCAGCCAGGAGCGCTATCAGGGCTCACGCAGAAGAGTCCACAGCATCTAAATTAATCACTTTATTTATTTACTTAATTAAATTGGAGTGGTGCCACCAGAGAGTCAGCAGAAAGTGGAATGAAAGTCATAAATAAAATAGGAAGGTGTAAACTTGGCAGCGGTGCCGCGGGCGGGCAGGGTGTCGGGGGGCTGCAGGGCAGCGCGGGTCCCCGCGGCGGCCGGAGACGCTCTGCCAAAGGGCAAGGGGGGCTCGGTGGGCAGGCGGGGGCCGCGGGGAAGGCTCCCAGATTCCAGGAGTGACAGTTCAGGCGCTGACCTCCAAATCTAGTGTCCCATCCCCAGCCTCTGTGGTGCCAGCGTGTGCCTCCGCACGGCTGCCTCGGCGCTCTCGCCCGGCGGCCTCGAGGGAGGGTTAACCCAGGGCAGTGGGAACTCCTCTGACAGCAGCTCTCCCTCAGCCCTCTCTCCTCTTACGGCCTGCTGAGGGGAATGAAAAATAACCCACGCGCATCCCTATTATTTCCACATTAATATTTCCTAATTTAAAATGGCACAGCACATTAATCTAATGAAAACATTTAAACCTTCTTCCCTGCCTCGGCCCTCCAGCAGGTTTGGCACATGCTGGGTTATCGCCGTGTCTCCCTTGCCCCGTGGAGCATCCCCGGCCCTGCAGCGTGGCTGCCGTGGGCACAGGGCAAGGCAGGGTCCGGGAGGCTTCTGCGGGTACCACTGAGCGTTGCTCACCCCCCTCCTTGTGCCCCGTCCGGCGAGCGGAGGTGCGATGGGGTCGCACTCCGGCTGGCAGCCCCCATCCCCGAGGCTGCCGGACCACAGGCTTTTGCCACATTTCCTCTCCGGATGAGGGCAGCCTGCAGGGAGCCGGAGCACAGGGGTGCCTGTCTGCATGTCACACATGCCGGAAGCCTGAGAAGGAAAGAAAGGTCAAGACGCGGCTCACACTGACACAGCGTGGCACGATGTGATTTGGCAGCGCACGAGGTGATGCCTCGTGATGGGAGTGGCAGAAATTACAGACTCCAGAGAACATCTGTGGGCCAAAGTGACACCAACTTCTGCGCTGGGCTGAGGAGGGAGGTCCCGCTCCCGTGCTGGGACGCAGGGCTGAGCAGCCCAGCGCTGCTCCCTGAGCAGCCGTGCCCCAAAGGGAGGCGAGCACCCACCCCACAGGGACGATGTCCCCTCGTCACCATCCCCAGTCACAGCTTCAAGGCTCCAGGTGCCAGGACGGTGAGAGGATGGATCCACAAGCATGGAGAACCGCAGGGCACCAACAGCTCAGGCAGTCGCTGGCTCCCTGGTGCTGGCTGGGAAAAGACGCATGCTGATGGGCAGCAAGGCAGCCAGCCCCCCGGAGCCCCCCAGAGTCACTCAGGGCACCCCCGGGGGTCCCGGCAGGAACCTGCCCCCGTGGGCAGCCCTCCTTGTCGGCACTGCGTCCCCCCGCATGAGAAGCCGTACACGCTGCCCCAGCTTTGCATTCCCGGCACATCCCTGGCTAACGGATAACTGCGGCAGTACTATAATTCCATAATCACTTGCAGAGAGACTGGTTCCTGCCTTCTCATTTAAAATGTCACAGCTTGTGTTTGCTCTTTTATGCTTTGTACTTTCAATGAACTTCTTCTTCCCAGGACCCATTAGCTGGTTTAAAACTTTATAACAATCATTAGGGAGTTGTTCATTGCTAATTGTGCAGTCAGGAATACGCCTGCCAAACTCCGCCACCGCCGCCTCCTCCCCTGCTCGTTAAGGTGCATCGCTCCTGCCTGCCGGCCGTCCTGCCCGCAGCAGGCAGGGCAGGGATGGCACCGCCTGCACCCCGCTGGGCCATGCAGCCGCAGAACAGGAGCTGTGAGGAAAGTCACTTTCCCTCGATTTATAGATGCTTTCCAGCAGTTATCGCGCAGCTCCCATCCTGTTCCCCGGGGGGGGGCAGTCAACGCCTTTGGCACGCGCCCAGGCGTCCCGGCAGGGTCCCCCCAGCACACGCAGACAGCGAGTTCCACCACCTCGGGGCTGCCTTCTGCAACTTGCCACCTGCAGGGGCTTTGCAAAGGGGGGAAAGGCTCCTTTTTGTGGTAGAGGGGGGAAGGGGATGTGACGGCTGCTCCTCAGCCCCGCTGGTGCCCAGGAGCCAGGCGTGGGGCTGTGCCCAGGGCACGGCACTGCAGCAGAGATGCTGTGCAGAGGGTGCCCGGACTGGCGGGACCAGCCCAGCCTGACCCGAAACCTTGCTGGCGTTGGGGCAGAGAAGGTGGTTTCCAGAAGCTCTGGCTTCCCCTAAGGCATGCACCCAACCCCTCTCTGAAGGGCTGAAAAAGAGACGTTTCAAAAATGAAAGCTGCTTTTTACACTGAAAAGTATCAGCTGAATCCATAATGACTGCAGGGGGATAACATGTTTAATCCTCCCAAGCAAGAGGGAAGATCCCCGCTAATCCACGCTTAGCCCCGGGAGCAGCAGGCAGGGGGTGCAGGGGCACTTCGGAGAGCAGCAGAGGCGCAGAGCGCTCCGGCCTCCCGAAGGGGATGAAGGCAGCCCACAGCGCCGCGGCCGAGCATCGCGCCCACGGAGGGCTGGGCACGTGAGAGCTGGGCGCAGGGTGCGTGCCTGGACCACACATGTGCCAGAGGGGCTGCAGATGTGCCCCTGGATATGCCGGTCAATAGTGACCTGGGATGCTGTGGCTTGGGATGTGTTTTCCCTCTTTGCCACCCTCCTGAGTCCTGCTTCCCCCTGCTCTTGGCTCCCCGACTCATTTGTTCTTGGGAAAGCTCATTGCACCAAAACCAGCTCTGTTTGCAAGCAAAACAAAACCCCTTTGTTAGCTGGATACTTTTCCACTGCTGCTGTAACAAAATGCCAAGTTAAATAAGTTATATGAACAGTATTTGATTTGGTGACAAGCTGAAGGAGACCTCCAGTGCCCGGAGGATTAATGACTAATCTTTGTCCTGTATGTGGAGCAGGCGAAGAGTGTGGCAGTCAATAACGCGCTCAATTTTGTTGCTCATCCCCAGCCTTCTTCACCAGTAATTAGACTGGGAAATGAAGAAATGTGGGGCTGGTGGCATTTGCACGCTGGCTGGCTAGTGCTAATCAGAAAGGAGAAAATACACTTCTTTTAATTGGATTACGCAATCAGATCTGATGAGAGGGAGAAACAACTTCTTACTGAACAGTGATTTGTTGTTGCTTGAGCGAAGGTTTTGTGCCCCACAATTTCACTTTGTGCCATACCCTTTTAGCAGACCCATTTTCCCATCTTAAAGCCAACTAATTTCCTCTGTGGCCAAACACATCTTAGGTCGTATTCTGCATGCTTTCCAGTCAATAGCTCGGGCTTCTCTTTCACCAAGGGACGGCAAAGATTTCAGAAATCACTGACATTTCAAGGTTTGCACTGACATGACCATATTTGTCCACAAAGCGCGGACATGAGACACTTTCGGTGTAGACGCAGAGGGAATTCTGACAAAGTTGCATGTTTGTCCCCATTTATCCTCACACGGCCCACACCGCAGAAGAGAATTGATCTTTCCTGCCTGTGCACCTCCTCGTGCCCCCGGCACTGCCCATGCAGACCCTGCGGCCACCGGGCATCGCGGCGGGGGCCGGGATCGCTCCCCGCAGCCGGGCTGCCGTCAGCACTTGTTCAGCTGCGAGTTCCTTCGAAATGTCAGCCGGGGAGCTCCTGCTCCACCGTGCAAACCCAATCAATCCAGCTTGTCAAGATGACTGAAGGAGTTAAAGTGATGAAGGTCACCTCATCGCCGAGATCCTGAGCAGTGCTGCTTGTTCCACTGCCCGCGTCGTTCTCTGTAACCTTCCGTAGCGCTGCCTGGGTCTGTTTCTGTTCCCAGCGGTACTCACCGATTCCTCATTGCATCCCCGAGATGTGCACATCAGGGTCTGACCGCGCCGCCAGCCATGGGGACAGCAGCAGAGCAAGCAGGAGCGTTCACAGCCACACTGACCACGCTCAGGCCAGAGCCCGAAGGAGGAGGACAGGGATTCCCACCGCCTGCTGCGGCTGAGGGCTGGCGACCCTTTGGACCACAGCTGTTATTTTCCCACAGCTCATGTACATTTGACACAGCCATTTTTGAGACGCGGGAAGCAGCGACCCGCACCCACACATTGGACATCCCCCGGAGCAGAAGGGTTTTCCACAGCATTATTCCCCTGGGCCTCGCTGGAAAGGGCAGCGTAGGAGCAGCTCAGTGCCCTTTACGGGGTAGTGGTCTCTTTGGCTGTTTCACAATGTAAACCAGCTGAGCGCTCGTGGCTTGCTGGTGTCTTCTCGATAATAACTCACGCCGTCCCTGTTTGCCGTGATACTGTTCTCCTAAAGCACCATTGCACGATGCTGCCACTGCATGTCACTGTTAAGACAGTGACAAAAAGCGCCTGAATTGAGGTTTATCCGGGAGCGGGCTGTCCCTGCACCCCTGTGGCAGGCAGCTCATCCCCCGCAGGCTGGCGGGAACCCCGCAGAGTGGGGATGGGGGAGGCCGGAGGCTCTCCGCAAGTCCGGGGGAATTCCGACAGCCACCGACTCAGCAGCTGCGTTGTGCCCAGATCCACGGGAAGGAGTAGAGCCCAGAAGCCCCAGTCCTGGCCCAGAGAGTTCCTACATAGGAAAGGCACCGTTGGCATGCCGCTTGCATCCCTGCAGAATGAAAACCCATTATCCCCGCTGAAACTTTCAGGTCTCAAACCATTTCAGACATAATTCAGTTTCTTAATGCAAAAGAGCGATGCTCTCCAGGTCCGTGGGGCCGGTCGCAGCGGTGCCTCCTGCTGCTGCCGGAGCTAAACGCCGTGTTTGGAGAGCGGGCTGGCGCAGGGGAAGGAAGCGATGGCAAAGCGAAGGGGCGCGGTGCTACCACCGATCCAAACGCAGCACAGCTCCAGAGGCTTTAAATATTTATAATTATTTTTCTCAGCTCTTGAATTATTAAACACTGGGTGTGTGGTTTACTCTACAGTGAACGTGAGCAACTGAACTCTGTTTTTTCTGAATGAACCGGGTGCTGATAAGCATCGCCAGGGACGCATTCTGCGCACCTTGTGTGCACCTCAGCGGGTCTGATCCATGTCAGAGCCATGAGACCACCGACAGCGTGTGGCCCTGTGGATGCCAGAGCTGCTTCTCCCGTTCCCGGGGCTTAGTTCCAGCCGTGGTTAGCACAGCCCAAGCAGCGCACTCAGACACGCACAGCCGACAGCAGCGGGCTCGCCGTTCGCTTGGCACAACGCTCCCTCCGGCAGTACTGTGTGGGGAAGGGCTCACGTCGGCACAACTCCCTCCTCTTCCTCCCCGGGCTGAAGTCTGACCGAGGAGCACTGCTCAGCTGCACGCCGGCTGCTCTGCGTGGAGGGGTTAGGCGAAGGGCAGACATTAATTGAAGGGGATGTGATGATGTAGCCTGGGAAATGCCTCGCGTAGCCTCGCCTGAGGATTTGCATGCAGACCAGGATGCACATCCCTGCTTAGAAACTGATTTTCAGCCCTGTTGTGAGGGAGGAGACAAGGTGGAGGCCGGCAATAAGGCAGGCAGTATAAAGCCTAACTTAGCTGCAAACTGCTCTCTGTATTTTTAATTTGCTTTGTCTGAGAAGGCTGCAGTCCCTTACGCACAGGGCAGTCCTTGCTAAGCCCTCTGCTCAAACAGGAGGGACCATTTTGGGGTGCTGAGCCGCTCCACGGACCAGGCTTAGAGGAGGAGGCGGCAGCAGAGGGCACGGAGGGAGCCGGCTGTGCAGGTCCGAGCGGCAGGCACGGCACCGGCTGTGCCATGGCGGGAGGCTGTCGGTAAGGCAACGCGCAGCGGCGCAGGAGGAGCTGAACTGACAGTCCTGAGCGGATCACCACTTGCCATTCCCCTCCACGCTTCAAGGCTTATCCACAGACAAATAGGGAATATCCTCTTCTGAATTCAGCTGCCATTAGAAAGGGCTCAGCAGCCTCTCTCGGGTGCCGCAGATAAGGAAACGACACGTCCTACGCCCGGCCCCGGTGGCAGGGAGACAGCTCAGCGCCACAGCCAAAATAAGGCCGTGCCAGCGGCGGACGGGAGCTGCCGGGAGAGGGAGGGCGAGCACGGGCCCGGGGCTGGGAGGGGATGCCCAGGCTGCGCCGGTGGCGATGGGCGAGTTCTGCCTTGTGCCGCTCCGACACTGCGCCGGGGCTCTGCGGGGCAGCGCCGGAGGGAGGAAACCAGCGGGGACCCGCAGGAGGCACTGGGGGCTGCAGCGCGGGCGCCCGGTTTTGCAAAGGCGTCCGGCTGGAAGAGCCCATGGCTCTCGGCGAGTCCTTGCTGGGGTCTCGCCCTCGCGCCCCCCATCCCTCCCCAGCCCACACCAGCTGCTGCCGCCTCTGGTGCTTCTCCCTTTCACGTCACCTGTCTCGCATGGAGAAACTGCCCCAAAGGGCACATGTCCTGCTTGTCCCTGAGTTGTTTCACTCAGGATATTCTTCCCTTCCCTCCCGTGCTGGGGAGCTGAAAGGTGGAATGAGTTTGATACAAATGCCAAGGACCCAGAGCCAATTTGTTTTAATCTGCTAATACTGCGAAGGCTGAAATGTATGATTATTTTTGCATATATTACTTTGAAATGCAAATTCCAACGACAGCTTAGATGTCCGTGTGTCTCTCAGGGTTAAAGGACAAAGGGTAGGTAATAACTTGAAAAAAAATTATTTTCCTATAACACTTTGTACCATCAGGCAGCATTTAGCCCTCATTTCTTCTGCCTGGAGGGTTTTCACAAATCCCCTGGCCCACCAGGACCAGGAGCAAGAACTCTGTTGTGCTTCGCAAACTCTGGCAAGAGTGCAGGGTGCGGAGCGGCGGCTGGTTCTCGCTTCAGCCCTTCGGCGTTCACAGCGATGCCGAGCGCTGCGGGACTGGGCAACTTCCAGTCTCTGCCTGTTTGTCACAGGGAGTTACCCCTTTCCTCTCTTCCCCCCAGTTACCAGGATTACATTGAGCAGCTGGTTTTAATTTCACTGTTAATGATACTTAAACCCAGATGGATTTACAGGCGCTCCCAGGTCTCCATCCTGGGCACACGCTCCTCCCCTGTCACACGCCTTTGCAGACGTGAGCACCGGCGATGCCCAGGATGGTGTTAATTACACCAGGGTACGTTGGCAACAACGCGCGGCGTACGGTCGGTCCTCCCACCCCCTGCACGTGGATGTGATCAATACGCAATCCAGTCATTGGAAATAAAGCTACTCCTGTTATCTGCTGATCGATAACTCATTAGTCTCGGACACACCTGCCTTGCAGCACCTCCGTACAGAGCGCTTACAGCGGGCAGACACGGGCAGTGGCTGCAGCCCCATGTCGGACCCCCAGCGCTGCAGAGCCCCCATCTGCCTGCGGCACGGGCGGCTCTCCCCGACCCTCGCCTTGCACCAGCCAGGACATGACCCCCCCGCGCCACCACTCCACGTCCGTGCGATAATCTATTTGCAGTGCCAAGGGCAATCGCAGCTCATCTCCTAAAGGGCTTTGCTACGCAGCATCTCACCACCACGTGCGAGTGCAAATGCTGCCGAGACTCCGCTGCTTGTTTCACCCCTGGTATGTCTGCACGTGGGCAGATGCGTCTCCCTGGAGGATGCTCCGGGCAAGAGCTGTTCGCTTCTCGCTCCATTTCCCTGCCAGCGGCACACACGTCCCCGCCAGCGCGGCGAACCTCTTGCACACTGGTGCTGGCTGTTAATTTGGGGCGGTTTCAGGCCAGTCGCAGGGGCTCTCCTCTGGGTTTGCCCAATCTGCCGGCACAGGCAGTGCCTCTTGGGGGGATCTGGGGGGCAGTGGCCAGGGACTCAGGCCAGGGCTTGCAGGGACACTGCCATGGCCACCAGCAGCCCCGCTGTGCCCTGTGACTGCCCGCGTTTACCCCACGGCGCTCTCACCTGCCCCGCGGGTGAGCCTTCCCTGCCTCAGGACAGCAGAATGTTTCTCCAGTCCAGGCCCATATCTATTATTAATATGCAATTGTAAACAGCTTTTTATTATTACACACCTCCCCCCTCTCCGTCCCCCATGCCCTCCCTCTGCTGCTCCCCACTGCCCCTGACTGGAAACGCTGACAGTAATAAATGGCTGGCAAAGCAATTATACACATTAAGCTGAAAAGTATGAAGCCGAGGTCAAAACTATTTTCTTTCTATAATTACATGGAGAGTAAATTCGTTTTGCCAGGAATAAAAGCGACACAGAAGGTCACGGTGAGCAGAAGGGAGCCGGGCGGCCGGGCTGCCCCACTCGCTCCATCACCAGCTGCCCCCGCAGCGTTGTCCCCCCGGTGCGTGCTGCCCGACCCCTCGCAGGTGTGGGCACAGGGATGGAGCTCCCCTGGTGTCACAGCACCTCCCCAGCTCGGAGAGGAGCAGCCCACGCTGCCGCTACAGAGGGTGCTGGCACCGCACGGTCCGGATGGGACCCTGCCCGTGGTCCAGTGCCTGCATCCCGCGGTGCGCATCCCCACGGCCCTGAGCTCCCTGCGGGGGCAGCCCCAGCTCCGGCTGTGGGGTCGTGCTCGTGCCCAGGGGGAAGGGGAGGGCTCCCGAAGCCCCAGCCTCGGCAGTCCTGCTTCGCAAGAGCTTTTTGCTCTGATTATGGCTCTCTTTTTTCTTTCAGGTCACTTCCCAGCTTCTTGAGTGGTCAGCTGAGCTGGCTGTCCCACTTGTTTGAACATGAGCCAGCCCTGAAACAAGGCTGTTCAGTCTGAAATAAGGTTTATTAAACTGTAATAGGGTTTGTTACTCTGCTAATGCACCATAGAAAAAAAGCTATGAAAATCAACGGCTAGGTATAATGACCCACTCGTTCCCCAGCTGAAGTGTCTCGGCCGTATTAGAACTGACTTTATTCTCAGTAGAGAAGGAAAAAGACCTTCATCCGGCAGAGCCGGGATGTTGTCCCCACCCCACCTGGTGCCCCCTCCCACCTCCAGGCCCCGCGTGTGCCGTTGGTGGGGGATCACTCCGGATCGTCACCCACGGTCACTGGGAGGGACGGGCTGGGGAGTGGAGGTGGCTGTCGCCAGAGGAGCTCCTCTGGTGTGTGATCACCATTGCAGAAAACACTGGTGGTGATGGCATCAGAGGTGAACTTGAGCTTCCAGGACCTGAACGGATTCAATTTTTCCTGGGTATTAGCTCAGTCTCCCGGGGAAAAGCATGTAATTGGCTTTTCCAGTGCCTTGCAGCACTGGGCTGCCTTTCCCCTCATCCCAGTTGCAAGAGCTGGCACTTCCCACAGCCCCGTTGCCCCGGAGGAGCCTCTCCAGCAGAGGCAGCACAGGGCAGCAGCATTTTCCGCTCCCCAGAACCCACCAACCATCGCCCATCGCCGCAGCGAGTTCCCTCCCAGGGTCCCTGGCCGGGGCACGGCTCACCCTGGTGGGGTCGCGGGACACCGAGTGGGGTGTCCCGGGTAGCCTTGGGGTGGGGGTGAGCTGGGCACAAACCCAGCACCTCGCTTGTGGCTCTCCCTGCTCTGGGCACCAGGAAAGGTTTCCTCTAAGACCTCCTCCTGGCTGGCTCTGAAAAGTCCAGTTCTAGCTGAATAATCACCTGTCTCGCACTAGAAAAGGATTTCTACTCTTTAAAATGAGCTTTGGTGAGTTTTCGCTTTCTTCGAATCAAAGCTCCGAGACAATTAATCACTGCCCGGCTCCTGCCGGTGCGTGTAAGTGCTCAGCTTGAAACAGAGATCAGTAACAGGAATTAATCTTTCCATAACAAGGTCTTCAAAATAGCGATCACTGTCCCGCAGCTGTTCTGAGAGAGTTGTTCCACCGCCCCGCGAACAGAGGGGATCCCGCTCCGGATTTCACCGTCAGCGAGAAATGGCAGGGATGGCTCTGCAGCCGCCCCACAGCTCCCGCTCCGACCCTTCCCCGGGGTGAGGTCGGGCAGTGGATGCTCCCGGAGTGACGCAGGACAGCAGTGGTCCTCCACGGGGCAGGAGGAGGAGGAGGAGGAGGAAGAGGAGGAAGACGAGAGCATCCCCGACCTTTCCGGACACCGCGTCCGTGCTGTGCCCTCGCACAAGGCAGAGCAGCAGTCAGGGCACAGCTCTGAGCCAGAGGGCGAGCGCTGCGCCAGCCGGGGAGAGGGGTCCCCGTCCCCCCAGCACCCCTCGGCTGTGGGAGGAGGGCATGACACCCCCCTCGCCCGCACCGGGCACTGCCGGGAGAGGAACCAGCCCCACTGCCGCTCGTCACGCAGCCGGACGGTGACCGCCCGCTATTCTCACCGAGTGCTGGAGTTAACATCTGGCAATATCTAATGAAACTCCAGATTATTAATGACTTCCGTGCAACATTTCCAGTTAAAGGGCATTTCCCACAGCTGTTTATGTTTCAGCAGAGGCGTGTGCAACCTTTCTCTGAGATCCCCAGAGCCCAACTACGGGAACTGCATTCGATAAGGAAAATTCAAATCAACGCCTTTCCATTTTTCCCCCCTTTCTTTTTTAGTTCACAGACCATGAAGGAAACAGATGGGAGTTGAAAAGAGATTGAAAATGACAAAGGAAGTCTAGAGACATTTATTTCCACTCAGAACAAATTAATTAGGATGTCTGGGGACACCTGATTAAAGTTTCTGACAGAGTAAGGGAGCTAAAGCACCGTTCCCTCTGCGTGCAGGGAATGCTTTAACACACGCCGTCACCAGAGCGGAGCTGCCGGGGGGAGGGTACCCCACTGCCGGCAGGGCCGGGGTCACTGCCCGGGGACCCTCCAGCCGCTCTGCCCTCAAACTTCCCAAAGCCTCTCATGGTTTTTTTTTTCAGGTGCAAGCCTCTCAGCTGGGTTATTCTGGGGTTTCTCGCCTGTACCATCTAGAAAGCCAATAAAAAAACCTTTCAAGTCTTTTTGACACTGATGGTTTTGCTCTTTCTTTTTGATATTGGTCCCCACTCTACAAACAAGCCGTAGCCAGGCTGGAGAGGGGCCAGAGAAGGGCCACCAGGATGATCCAAGGACTGGGAAGCCTGCCATAGGGGGAAAGGCGGAGAGAACTGGGTTTGTTCAGCATTGAGAAAAGAAGGCTCAGGGGAGACCTTATCACCACGTTCCAGTATTCAAAGGGTGGCTACGAGGAGATGGAGACTCCCTTTTTACAAGGGGTCACATGGAAAAGATGAAGGGTGATGGGTACAAGTTAATGCTGGGGAGATTCCGACTGGACACGAGGAAAATTTTTCACAATGAGAAAAATCAGTCATTGGAATGATCTCCACAGGGGAGCGGTGGATTCCCCGACATTGGACAATTAAGATTCAGCTGGACAGGGTGCCGGGCCATCCTCCCCCCCAGTTTCAGGGGAAAAGGTCAGGGATCGAGGGGAGGGTTGCAGTTGGATCCGTATTTCATTCAGCCTTATTTCATGTCCTTCTACATATTTCCAGGCAGTCTCTGCTTAAAGCGCTTATGGCTCAGACGGAGATGGGAGGGGGTCGCGGTGCCCAAGTGCTCTCCGTCACGGCGCAGGCGACGGTTAGCGCGCAGGATTCGGCACGTGCCTGTGCCACAGCAGGGACAGCAGCTACATGGGGCTGTGCGTTCGCCGCGGGGGTCTTGGCGTGAGCACCCTCAAAGAGGAGTCCCCTGGGGCTGTTGGGTAGCCTAATTAATTAACCCACTGCTTGTCTCCACATTACCCATCAGCTAAGAACAGCTCAAGACTTGGGTTTGCATCATACCACAAACTATGGCAGAATGAGGGATTTCCACCGCTGCAGGCTGGGGCCTACGACCAAGGCTACGAAAAACGCTGCTTTTCAGGGTTTCCCATGTCCCCTCCGGGTGCTGCTGCAGCCGCAGCAGAAGAGCTCCTTCCCACCCGGGCTGCAGAGCGCCGGCGGCCCCTGACCAGTGACGTGCCGCGAGGCTTGGCCATCGCTCGCCAGGGTTATAATGCTCCTGCGAAGGTGTGCAATCTCCTCACGCCGGGAAATGACAGCGTAACAAGCCGTTCCCATGTGCCATCTCCTGATCTCACTGGAAGCATCACAGCCCACGGCAGCAAAACTCTGGGTTTAAATCTGTAATGACTCCTGGCACCATTCCCAATTTAAACAAAGGGGTATGTGCTTATGGGGGAGGGAGTGTTTGAGTGTTTTTTATGACCCTGTCTTTGTATCATCTGTCAAAACGACAATTTGGCCCCTGTAGTATTCATCTATTTATCCAGACATGTGCACTTCCTACTTCAATACTATCGCCTTCCACTCGGCAAGATAGTTATTTTTTTTCCTTTGGCCGCAGAAATTGCTCCATTCCCCAACTGCTGTGGGTGGGTAACTTATGGATACACATTTACAGCCTGATGTAAAGTGCTTGAAAAGCTCATTCAGACCCACCGTGTAGGGCAAAAATGGCATGGAGCGAGGTGCTGAATCCTCTTTTGTCTAGCTGTATTTGGAATGTTGCTCTCTGAAAGAACACGAGCATTTCGAAAAGCAAAAGGAAAATTGTGCTTATAAACCCTTTCACACCCAGGGGGTTGGACAGCCACACCAGGGCGATGGAGATGAGCAAACGCGGTGATCTAACCCACAATGGGGAGGACATGCAAACCTGCCGCCACTTCTCGCCAAGAGCAGGACATAAATCAGGCTGTCAGCACAGTCAGCACTGAGCAGGGGACATGCTTTTTAAAAACATCCACTTACTCATGTCCAAATCCAGCTCGGGGCTCCCCAGCACCCCCCGGGCCCCCCCAGCCATCAGCACTGCGGTTCGGCGGGTACGGCGCTGCCCGTGTCTCTCCCTGCTCCCACCCGCAGCCACGCCGAAGGGAAGAATAATAATAAAAACAGCAAAAGAGAGGAGGGTTGGTGACTTTTGCCCCCACGCATCACGGCAGAGATGGGCGTCTGTTGCGACAGGTTTGTTTGTTCGGGGGGCGGCAGGGCCCGGGGACCCGGGCAGCAGCAGCGGGTACTCAGCCCCACTGCTGGAGAAGCCAACACCTGCGCGGGAAACGCGGGAACTGCCGCAGAGGGGGACATTAGGAACCCCCTGTGGCTTGCAGCCCCTGCAGGCACATGGGGGAGAGGACAAAGGCAGAAGGGTGCGCTGACCCCGAGGCCGCAGGAGCGGCGAAGAGCTGAGGGCATTCAGCGTCAGCATCACATTCATCGCCATGACCGTGTTTCCCTCTCCTCAGGGAAAGCTGTTCCAACAGATAAATAGCCTGAAGCTACTGGGTTATTTCTTCCCCTCCTATTCTATGAAAACATCCTTTGGGCATCGCATTATTTAAGTGGAAATTTGCCCATTTTTCCTGGCATTGAATCTAGTAACAGATCTGGCACAGCTTCCCTCTGCCTGTATGCGCTCGCAAAGGAGGAACGCGATAGACTATCAAATCCCTTAACTTGTGTAGCCTCTGCTGTTAGATAGCGATGTAGATATGGAAAGCATAAGGGAACCACAGAAATGGCATAATGATTTCTTCAAAAGGATATAATTTGGAAACAGCTTTTCTATTCCCACTTTATTGGTTATTTTTAGTTGAGCAGCTGTTCTTCTCGTGTTGATATAAAACCTGATTCTTTCATTCCTAAAGAAAGAAGTTCTTTATTCTTGTGGCTATAGAATTCAACTTTAGAGGTCACTTATTGTTTCCAAGTTCAATGCGCTCTGGAAGGAATCTATATTCTTCTCATATGGTTCCTGGGCATGAAAGCAATCTCTAAATACTCAGAGGATAAAATGAGGTCAAACCTGCAATTCCACGCGGCTGCTGCCGAGTGAAACCAGCGCTCCAACCTGCCGCTTTGTTTCTGTCAAAGCAGTTTAGAAAACAGCGGTGGGAAATTATTTTGCGATAAATAGAAACCTACAAGCACGGGCGGCTCTGCAGCCTTGGGTTTTCTTTCAAGCTATTCCCCCAAGAAGAGATTGGGAATTTCAATTGGCAGGACCAAATTCATAGCTGAACGAAGAGTCGCTTCACATACAAATTATTACAATTGCATCATTTACAAAACCCTCTCGTGCAGCGAAGATTGCACACCCTCCACCAGCGCAGGCCTCGAGCTGCAAGATTTCCCTTTGCACGCCGGTGAAGACGGGTACTTAGAAACGGCACCCAGCGCTTGACAGCTCCTACAGAATGGGGGACATTTCCCTCTATGTCTGTGGAAGAATCGGAGCAGGAGCTGGAGAAGCGCTGCCGATATTTACACGGAAGTGGTGGAGATGAGCCGCTTCCCGGGGGCTCGGAGGAATGGCCCCAGCGCCGCCCAGGGCACAGCCCGGGGTCCCTTCAGGGCCAGACCCCCGCCGTTTCCCACGGGAGGACGGGGTGTCCCCGCAGCACACGGTCGGGACGTGCGCCAGAGCTGCCCTTCGGCAGAGCCGCCCGGGCAGGAGCTGCGCACGGCGCTCCAATAAAGCACTAATTGCCATATCGAGGCATTTAGCTTTCTTCTACGTGCAGTTCATCTCGGAAGCCTCCATTGTGTCTGAGGCTAAGTAAAAGTGTTAATTACACCGTGCTCATTTCCAAGGTGGATATTACAATGCCTTTCCTGCTGCAGCTGGAGCTGAGGGAATTTACGAAACCATTAATACCCCATTCCGGAGAAAATAAAGCATTTTAAATGTCCCCCAAAATGCACTTAAAAATTTCACACAATTCAGCACTTGCAGAAGTTGCAATTAGCTAAGCCAGTGCTGTATCTCCCAAAATAACCAGTTCCTTTCTTTTCTGATGCTTGTTACAACACTGCAGAGGTTGTTAGACGTTTTCTCACCATCAGATTGTAGTTAGATTCCATTCGTATAATAGAGAATTTGAAAACAGCTTCTTTTTAACCCTTCTCTTACAAAAGCCTTCCTTCCCTCCACCCACTGGGACCCGAACTCGGCAGAAATACTGTGAAAGCACCTTTTGTCACAGCCCCAGTCGGGGGAGGGCCCCCCCCCCCCCCCCCCCCCCCCCCCCCCCCCCCCCCCCCCCCCCCCCCCCCCGGCCCAGCCTCTGCCCCCGCAGAGCCCCGCGGTGCCCGAGCGGCGCTGGGCTGTAGCCCCACGAACCGCCCGCCCGTCCCCCGCGCTCCCCTCCGACCACCTCAGCGGGCGGCGCTGCCTTCTGCCCGGGGATGGCTCTGCGCGAGCGCTCGCGAGGGTGGTGTCGAGCGCCCCAAAGACACGTTGTGCTGCAGTTCTCACTGGTGACTGAGCCACCGAGAGCTGTCGCAAACCTACGCCGGGGACTGCCACGCAGCGAGCCCAGCTCGCCATGTGGTGTGCGTAACACCCAGCGGAAAGGCAGGAGGGGGTCCGACTGCTGCTGCTGCCGCGAGCGAGAACAGACTGCGAGTGACGCGCTTCAACGACTGACGAAGTTTTGCTGTGTAACACCCAGGAAACATTTGACATCCATGGAAGTGCTTGCAAACATACTCCTGCTTAAGTTGTCCCCTTGTGGTTTGCAGAAGCTCAAACCACTTTACAAAGCTAAACTGATATGCAAACTAAATTTATGTAGGTACACATATACAGACACAGGCTAGCTTATATCCTGTAGTTTCTATTTCATGTGTCAGCAACTCTATGTAGAAAAATACTGCGCGTATAAAGAATCATTGCTCTGACTGTAAAAATGCAGGTTTCTCTGGGTGAAAAACATTATGTGTTTAACTGTGCATAGCGACACTACAAATCCATATAGAACATTGGGCAACTTTATTACATTGCCATTTCCCGGGGCGTTTGGGCAGCATCCAGTGCAGCAGGGACGGCACGCCACGCTCCACCGCGGCGTTTGGGCAGGGATCAGCCACGACTTCAGTGCTCCACAGCACGTACCCCCACTCTTGCAAAAAGGGTTAACACACCTTTAATTGACTAAATACCTGGGTCCTTTCCTCATCTGGAGGAAGGCACCTGTATTTCTGTGCCCTCAGAGTCCAGCTGTGCTGTCGCTCCCGTACCGACGCAGCCGGCACTGGGGTCTGCTGAAATCCCGCATTTTGCTCACAGGAGATGCCGATCCCTTTTTGTGTCTGTCAGCCCAGGATTCTGACCAACAGTAGAAAAATAAGCTGTTTAAAAAGTCTAAGCAACTCCGTATGTGTAGCTCATTGAAGTAAAAAAAAAAAAAAAGCACACTGCAACTTCAAGATCTTCGTAATTAATACACATAAGTGATTGATTGACCTCAAAACTTTGTGGCAGGAAATCTATTCACTTGCCAATCAATCCAGAAAAGCTGCCATTTAAAAAAGACTAAGACAGATGGCACCAATGAATTGTACTGCAGTGAAATGAAGCCAGGAACGTAACTTCAATTTTTCACTTTAATCTACACCAGAACGTCACTGTGTTCATTTACAGTATCCATGTACGTTGCCACAGACCATATGTAAATCGACTGTCTGCAGGCTGAGGGGAGGTGGAAGAATTTGGTAACAAATTACATCGGGAGCTGCAAACAGAATGAGAAACGCTTTCCCCCAGAAGGAGGTTTGCCCAAGGGCAGGTCCAGAGCGTCTGGTGGAAGCGAGTCCACGCGCAGGAGGACACCCAGCGCTGCCTCCACCAGCGCGGCTGAGCCTCCTCCAGCTCCGCTCCCAGCCAGAGCAAGCCGCCCCGAGCCTCCACACG